>NC_058412.1:124760137-124780321 GCF_002201575.2 Neomonachus schauinslandi
CTTCCTTCTTTCTTCCTGCCATCCACTAGCCTTCCTTCTTTCTTCCTTCCATCCTGTCCCCCCATCTTGTATTCCTCCCATTAACTTCTGCTGCCCATCTTTTATGTACCAGGGGTTCTAGTCACAGAAATGAGCCAGGTGTGGCCCCTGTCCCTGAGGAGCCCGCCTCCCGGTAAGGGACACACACGTAACACACCATCATAGGACAGGTGGGCTAGAACTGCTCTGCTGGACATTCCCAAGGTGGCTCAGCAGCAGCCCAAAGGAGGAAGTGATTAAGCAGTCCTTCTGGTTGGGATGACAGGAACAGGGGAAGCATCAAAGAGGAGGCGGTGCTTGGGTATTAAAGAAAGAGTAAGGATTTGCTGGGGGGTTGGAGAAGAAGTACAGGAAAAAGACAGGTGTGAGAAGAGTATTCCCAGGCCAGGGAACAGCAGGTGCAAAGGTAAAGAGGCAAGAAACGGATTGGTATGTTTGGGGAACATACAACACAGCAGAAGTCAATACTCCTGCAGACAGATCCCATTTTTATTAACTTGTTTCACTTTCTTAGATGAAAATACATATCAGAAGTACCAGCGAGGCACTTCAGCAACTTCGAGATAAACTCTGACTTGCAGAACTTACAGTTCAAGAGTGATTGTTCAGGTCATACTCCATCTGTGAAGAGTACATGAACCCCAGAAATTGAATGTAACATATGTGTATGTGCACAAGTATACATCTCTCGATAGGGTAGTGGGAGCATCCCATTGCCCTAGGGTTAGGATTTGCCCCTATAGTAAGCCTTAAAACCAAGAGAAGGCCAAAGAAAGTATACTTGGAGCTGAATTAGAACCCAGCTCCTTGGGGCGCCTGGGTGGCTCAGTTGGTTAAGCGACTGCCTTCAGCTCAGGTCATGATCCTGGAGTCCCGGGATCAAGTCCCGCATCGGACTCCCTGCTCATCAGGGAGTCTGCTTCTCCCTCTGACCCTCTCATGCTCTCTCTCTCTCTCTCTCATTCTCTCTCTCAAATAAATAAATAAAATCTTTTTCAAAAAATTAAAAAAAAAAAAAAGAACTCAGCTCCTTTGTGAAAAGAAGTTTTGGCGTGAATACGAGCCCTCAGAGCTCTCTGCCCAGGGCCAGACAGCCTCCAGGTGTAGGCCGTAAGGCGGAGGGGAGCAAGGGTTGCCCCCTGGGCTGGTTCAGTGTGTTGCCAGTGGCAGGAAGAAAGCAGAGTCCTGAGAGTTCCCCGCCCCCACACTCGTCCCTGCTGGGGGACATGAGCACCCGCAGGTGCCGTCCGCATCTGGGAGGCCGTGGCACTTACGCCGAAGCTGGTCTCCACCTGTCCAAAGGCTGGGTGACTGCAGGAACTTCCTGTGGCAGAGAGCGATCTCTTTCCTCGATCCACCCCAGAATGAATGGGGTGCTTGGAAAAGCAAGGTTGGCAGAGAACCATGACATTCAAAGCAGAGAAAACACCTGGCGAATAAGGCGGTGGCGAAAGCACAGCCTTGAAGTCAGACTTTGGTGTGAACCCCATTTTGCCACTCGCTGAATGACCTTAGACACGGTGTGACTTCAACATTCTGGGCCTCCGTTGCCTCTTCTGTAAAATGAGGATGAAAACGTATCTCGTAGGTTGTTGTAAGACAGAGATGGAGTGTGTACAGCCCTGCTCCTGGGCACGGCTCCTGCACTGGACAGGGATGCCCTGCGCTGGCCCGGCTAAACGCTCACCAATGACCATGGAGATTGTGCCATTTGTAACCAGACCCGCAGGGTTGACCGTCGTTTGTCCTCTGCCCCTGGAGACCCGGAGCCGTGAAAGGTCTCCATCAAGCCTTACAAACACCCTGAGAGGTGGGAGTTGCGAGGAGCAAGTCCAGATCCAGACCTGGGAACAGATCCCCCAGGGGGTGGTTCCTGGACCCCCTGAGACTGCCTGGGCCCACTCAGCTTCAGAGGCCACTGGGCTCTCCCTCGTTGGCAGGTAAAGGAGGAAACCTTGGCAGCTGGTGCAGCCAGCTTCACAGGAAGCATGAAGCATTTCTACTAAGTGTCTACCCAACCGAAATGCCTGGCACAGAGGTGGATGCTATAGATACTTTTTGAAATGACTGATGGGTACAAAAAGCCAAAGGATGGGCTGCAAACTTCCCCTGTCCAGTGGGCCTTTATCAGTGGCAATATGAGGCAGTGGTTGAGAGCAAAGATTCTGGGACCAGATGGCCTGGGTTCATAATCCAGCTCTGCACCTGCAAGCTGTGTGACCTCAGGTGAGTTACTTAACCTCTCTGTGCCTCTGTCCTCATCTGCAAAACGGGTATAATAATACCTGCTTCATAAGATTACTCTGAGAATTAATTGAATTAATGTGTATAAAGGACCTAGAACATAATAGCATGACATAACCGATGGTTATTAGTATTATTTTATTATAATGATTTTCATTATCATTATGTGCATATAGAATCATCCCCTGCAAAGGTGCCAGGAATTTGTGCACAACCCTGTGCAGCCAATCGGGTTTCTTTCCCCCCATTTTACAGATGAAGAAACCAAAGTTTAGAGAGGATGAGGGATATGCCCAAGCTCACAGTAGCTGTAAGTATTAAGCCCAAGATTCAAACCGGAGTTGGCTGGACTCCAAGGCCTGCACTCTTAAAAAATGCAAATCTTCAAAACAAGAATTCATTCTTTCTGTTTTAAGATGCCCATAACTTTGATTAAAAATAGATTTGAAAATCTAGACCTTGTTGAGTGGCTGACATTTTATATATAGGCGGTGTCATTAGGAGCATTTCCAGATTCCAGCAAAAAGGCTCTCAGTTGGGGCAAGAGAAAGATGTGAAACGGAGGTCGCGGTGAGCCCGGGCCAGCACAGGCTGTGGGAGAGAGCGTTGGTACCACTTCTGCTCCAGGAGTAGCGCTGTCGGGGGCTTGCGACCTCCTTGTCCTCGTCGGTGTGCTTTAACTAGCCCCCAGGGCAGGGCCATCCGGCCAGGGGGTGTGTTGGCAAGTGGGAGGGAGGCTGCCGGTGGTCCCAGGAAGGGGAAGAGGTACTGGCCTGTAGCAGGCAGGGCCAGGAATGCCAGACAAGCCAGCACTGTGGACCGCCCCACGCGGGAGGAACCGTCGCACCCAAAAAGCCGGCCGCACCCCCTGGAGAATCGCAGCGCTGAGCCCTTGAGAGCCGTCCGCCGGCTGCTCGGTATTTCCGGATCACGCAGTGGACAGCACAACCCAGGCTTCAGGCGGCCGGCTTTTACTTGAATACCAAAAAGGAAAAAAAAAAAATGGTTAAACTTACGGGTTTTTTCCTACTAGTGTCTAGGGGGAGAAATGATTACACATTAAGCCAGTGGCTGGTGGCTATTATACCGGACAGAACAGAACATTGACCTCATTGTAGGAAGTTCTATCAGTGCAAATCTAGAATCCTAAATTTGTAAGACACAACCTGTATTTCCAGTGATGATGATGATGATGAAAATCATAATCAAAGCTGACATTTATTGAGCGCTTCTGTACCAAACATTGTTCTGAAGGGTTTGCACGTGTTAACCTGTGTAATCCTCATTGTTGTTACCCCCTTGTCTTAGTCTGCTCGGGCTACCACAACAGAACACCACGGACTGAGTGGTCTAAACAACAGAAATGAATTTTCTCACAGTTCTGGAGGCTACAGGTCCCCGACTGAGGTGCTGGCAGATCTGGTTTCTGCAAGGACTCTCTTCCTGGCTTGTAGAAGGCCACCTCAGTGTGTGTGCAGAGACCGAGAAAGGGGGCTCTCTGATGTCCCTTCCTTGAAGGGCACTAATCCTATTAGATCAGGGCCCCACCCTTACGACCTCATTTAACCTTAACATTTACTTCCTTAGAGGCTGCATCTCCAACTACAGCCACCCTGGGATTCAGGGCTTCACCATATGAATTGCGGGGGGAACACAGCCATTCAGTCCATAGCACCCATTTTACAAATGAAGAAACTGAGGCACAGAGAGGTTAAGTGAACAGCCCGAAGTCACACAGTTGGCAGTGGCAATATTCAGACCCAGGAGGCCTGGCTCCGGCGTCCACACACTTACCCACTATGCTCTGCTGCTCCCAGGGAGAGCAGTTGCCATCTGGCTTGGGAGAGAAGATTCCCCACAGGAAATCCAGACTCAACACATGCTGTAGACGACGGGTTCATAGGGACGGACAGAGCAGAGAGGGTTGGTGTAGCCGGGACGTCGGGAGAAAGACAAGCAAGGTCTGGCAGCCAAGAGGAAAAGAAATTCCCCCACATAAATGTACAAGACAGAAGACAGAAGCTCCTCCGTGACTTAGCACATCATCTTCACATCGTATATACAAAACAAAAGTCACACAAATAACAACAAGAAACCTAAGGAACCATGACAGCACAGCACCCTCACTCCCCACCCGGAAGGTGAGCAGAGCAATAGAGGATCTGAATGCATTTCTAGAAAGAAGGATGCGGGCCATAGCAGGAGCTGAGCGGAGGGCACAGCTAGAAATAATAAACACCGTCCAGCCCCAGCTGATACGACTGCAAGCTGTCCAGAGGGCCTGCCTGCACTCATTCATTCAGGCCTCACACCACCGCAGATGGTAAATACTGTTTCAGACCCCCATTTTCGAGATGGGAAAACATCGCACCGCGATGTTAACTTGCCTGGCGCTGACATGTACTGAGCTCCTGTGCCAGGCATCACACATGCATTTCCTCACTGAAATCTCACAAGAGCCCTGCAAGGGAGGGTTCTTTATCTCTATTTTCTAGATGAGGAACCTGAGGCCCATAGTAAGAGCAGCGTGGAAATTTAATCCCAGCCCAAGCCGACTTCAACACGGTTTTGAGATGACCCAAGGAGGAGAAAAAGGCATAAGATCAGCAGAGTGCAGGGAAGAATAGAGGCCTCTGTAAGAAACAAGATGGACCTAAATAGGGTTTTGGCTGGCAATACCCCTTGCCGGATTCAGGAGTGGCCAGGCAGGCAGGCGGGCCCGAGGGGGAGCGTTTTGACGAGCTGCCAGAGCTTCGGGAAGGATCTCGAGAGCTAGAGGGACTCCGGAGTGGCTGGAATCTGGGCAAGCCGAGGCTGCTTGCCTGACGCGCAGGCCTGATGACTAGCGTCTGATTTACGGTTCTGCGGGAGCTATTGGGGAGAATAATATTTCACCGTGTCAGCACGGAACTGCTCTCCCAGGCATCCTGCCCAACCGGCCATTAATGTGGTGCGGCCCAGGCCCCTTTGGTGCTCTTCAGATAAGTTAAACATTTAGACAACACAAGAGAGACAGCCAGGTTTCCCTCCCAGGGAGCAGGCCCCGCTCTGGCTAGTCTAGAGGCCGCAGTAAGCAATCTCACTTAAAAATATACCTGCCTCGAAAGAAAAGGAGTGGCCAGGGAGTCCATCTGGCCTGTAACGAGACTCGTTTTTCTAAAACAAATTTGTCAACAATTTCCCTTCTGCATTCGTGCCTCCAGGCAGCCAAGGACAAAAAGTAATGGGATCAGACCTCAGCAGGGCAGGTTGGGGAAACCCCAGCTGTCGCCAGCTTCATCAGAACGAGTTTTGATAAGTATTTGTCCCTGAGCTTGCTGTTCAGAACTGAACAATCATGGGAATGCTAAGTATCCAAACCTGCGGGATGCAAGCAAAGGACGATCCGGCCTTAAATTACATTCTTATTAGAAAAAACAGGAAAATCGAAAAGACCGCGAAGGAAGATAAGCCTTTGGCAAGTATGAGCAAGAAAAAAAGAAAAAGAGGTAGAGATGATAAACTACATCAAGAATGAAAAGAGGGATATTATTGTAAATTCAGGGGAAATTCATTTTTTTAATTATGAGAATACTGTACAATATTATGCCAATGAACTTAAAACCTAGATGAAGTTGACACTTTGCAGGAAGATCTAAATTACCAGAATTAACCCAAGGGGAAATTTAAAAATAAATAAAACAATGACTGTGAGAAATTGAAATGGCAGTTAAGGATGTACTCTCAAAAAGGCACCAGGTTGAGCTGGTGTTAAACAGGAATTCCACCAAACATTTGAGAAAAGGCTAAATCCCATTTTGCACAAACTACAAAGCAAAGAAAAAGATGAGATGCTCTCCCCCTACATTTTATGAGACAAGCATCACCCGGAAACTAAATCTGGACCTCGAGCACATGACAAACGGACAAATGGCCGTCATCGGCGAGGACAGGCAGGACACTCGTGCAGTCCCACAGATACTCTCACCCGCGCCCTGTGACTCTTTACCTAAGTTCCGCCTGGGCCCGCTCTGGGCTTCAGTTTCGGACCCCTGGTGAAAGAGGGATCTGGACTATAATTGGTACCATTTCTCAGGCCTGCCACATTCTTTAACACACTGTTTCATAAGAAACTGGAGACTTTGGGGGCACCTGGGTGGCTCAGTCGTTGGGCGTCTGCCTTCGGCTCAGGTCATGATCCCAGGGTCCTGGGATCGAGCCCCGCATCGGGCTCTCTGCTCTGCCGGGAGCCTGCTTCTCCCTCTCCCACTCCCACTCCCCCTGCTTGTGTTCCCTCTCTAGCTGTCTCTCTCTCTCTCTGTCAAATAAATAAAATAAAATCTTTAAAAAAAGAAAAAGAAAAAAAGAAACTGGAGACTTTGTCACCTGAGAGAGCCTCAAAGGGCTGACACTCCAGTAGCATTGGGCACACCCAGCACCTAGATCTTGGGTTCTATGACCATTTTCCAGGAAAAGGAACCAGGGCTCCATGGAGAAGTGGCTGATTCTAGGGCTGGGGGCAAGAAACACACATAATATATGGGAAGCCTCTTACGGTGCCAGAAAGTAAGGAAGTGCTCCAAAAACCCTACAGTGATGGAGGATGTCAAAGGGACACAGGAGCTCCTAGAAAGAGTTCCCAGTGGCCAAAGCTGGAGCACTTTGACTACTAAAGGAACATACTATTGGATTCTAAGTATTAAAAAAGTGCCCATGAGTCCACAATGATACAGATAATGATTAAACCAATAAGTAAGTGGAGGGGAATAGGAAAATCTCCCATGCAGAAAATTCTGAATCATTTTTTTTTTAAAGATTTTGTTTATTTCAGAGAGCATGCACATGAATGGGGGAGGGGCAGAGGGAGAGAGAGAATCTCAAGCAGACTGCCCACTGAGCGCAGAGCCAGATGCAGGACTCGATCTCAGGACCGAGATCATGACCCGAGCCAAAACCAAGAGTCAGATGCTTAACCGACTGAGCCCCCCAAGGAGCTCCCTGAAACATTTACTTAGATACTCCATCCCAGCTGTGAGCTTTGCATAGTGACTCCCTTTCAAAGAGTACAGTATGGAAAGGAGAGGAGAGTAACCTTCTAGCAGACAAACCTGATGGAGACTACCTGAGCCAGGTGGTCAAGGTCAACGTGAGCAGTGGTGAGTCATGTTGGTAGGATGCACGTTTGATACGATGCGGTGGGAATGGCACTTTCCTTCTGCAGCCCTGCTCACCAAAACCCATAACCCCAGTCTAACCATGAGAGAAACAACAACGAATCCCCGTTGAGAGACATTCTGCAAAACACCTGACTGGTACTCCTTGAAAGTGTTAGCAACACCAAGGAAAGTCAGAGAAACTGTCACAGCCCAGAGGAACCTAAAGAGAGAGATGACAGAATGTAGTGTGATGCCCTGGATGGGATTCTGGAAGAGAAAAAGGACGTGAGTGAGAAAACGAAGGAATTCCGAATAAACAACGGATATCAGTTGGGCCGTGCTCTCTCGAGGAGGCCCGGACACGACGCCCAGCCAGAATGGCACGATCTCGAAGCCCCATTCCCACAAGGACTGGCAGCGGCAGGTGGCCACGTGGTTCAAGCAGCGGGCATGGCAGATCCACAGAGGCAGGGCCCAGTAAGCCAAGGCATACCACAGCGACCACACCCTGCCTCGGGACCCAGCCAGCCCATCGCAGGCTGCCCCACCCCAAGATGCCAGGGGGCAGGGGCTTCACCTGGAAGGGTTACAGGTGCCCGGCATCCCTGAGAAGGTGGTACAGACCGTTGGGATTTCAGTGGCTCCAAGAAGGCCTCCCAAGTCCACATGGTCCCAGCAAACGAGTCCGGTGGCCCCCAAGAAGGGAGACAGCTCTGCCAAAGAACTCAGATTGGCCACCCCGTTGACAGGCCGGGTCATGCCCACATGGAATGTCCGTAAGGAGAGAGCCAGGGTCCTTAGGAGAAGAACCTCAAGGTATTCACCAGTCTTCACGTGGCCCATGCCAATGCCCAGCTCCTCGGCATCCAGTCAAAAAGAGCCAAGGAAGCTGCAGAACGGGATGTTGAAAAGAAAAAGTAAAGTGCCATTGGCAACTTGTGATAAAGAAAAAAAAAAAAAAAGGAACTGACATTAGTTAATAATGATATAGTAATGTTTGTTTATTAGTTGTGACAGGTGCACCATACAAATATGTTAGGCCGTCATTTAAGTGTCTGATTCTTGGTTTCATCTTAGGTCATGATCTCGGGGTCCTGAGATCCAGTCTCGAGTTGGACTCCATGCTCAGCATGGAGTCTGTTTTTCCCTCTCCCCCCTCTGCTCCGCCTCCTCTCTCTCTCTGTCATAAATAAAATCTTTAAAATGCATATATATGTAAGATGTTACATCTATACATATATAATCTTTAAAATGCATTTATATAAGATGTTATATATATAACATATACATATATAATGTTAACAATAAGGGAAACTGGGCATGGGATATATGGGAACTCTCTATACTATAATTGCAACTTTTCTGTAATCTAAAATTATTCTAAAACTAAAAGCTTTGATGTTAAGTAAGCTGCCCAGGATCACACACCCAGAAAATGGTAGGGCTGGGACTGAAGCCCAGGGAGGGGCGTTTGAACACCAACTACAGCGTCCAGGAGATATGAACCTGAACGTCTCTACCAGTTCTCTCCTGCCCCCGCGCCCTGAGACGCATGAGTGCATAGCGTCCTGACAGGTTGGTGGGGTTTGACTGAGGAATGCAATTTTCTGCTTTGCTTCTAAATTGCCTTATCTGCAGAGTTGGCCGACTATGAGCCTCTCCTGATGGTGAACTCAGTTCATTTTGGCCATTATTGTACGAGGCACAGAGTTCAGGCCTGTAGAATTTGAAATAATGATAATAGCAAGAATTATGCCAAACGTGGATGTGGCATTTTCTATACTTTTCAGAGTGCCTTACCTGTACTGACTCATTTAATCCTTTCAATACCCCAGGGTGGAAAATGGTGCTCCATAGCTCAGTTAGAGATAGGAAGCTGAGCGTCAAAAAGATTCAGTACCTTGTCCAAGATCATTCCGTTAATGAGTAGCAGGGCCAGAGTTTGAGCCTGAGGTCCAGAGTCTATGCTCTTAATTGCTATATTCTCTGATGGATGCTACCTTTAGAGTTTCCCAAGTTATTGAATAAAAGAAGAGATCGGCCATTATACCCGGTCTAGGTTAGTCCTAGAGGCCCCACAAAGTGGGAATATAGAGACAAGTTATTTGTCCTGATGTGAGGTGGAATTGGAGCAGTTTTTACAAAGAGGATTATATCAGCAGAGCCTCTTCAGGCTTTTGGCAAATGGAAAGGGAAGGAAAGGCATTCGAAATAGAAGGAATGGCAGGTGCAAAGGCCCTGCAGCAGTAGCGTATGGGTTGTTGAAGGAATAGCAGGAGGCTGCTGTGTCCGCAGGTGCAATGAGAGATGGTGGGAGATGGGGGCAGGGTGCAGACATGGAGAGCCCGAGTCTTTGTGAGGACGATGCTTTTTTTCAAAGGGAGGTGGGAGCCACTGTGGGGTTTTGAGCAGAGAGGGACACGATCTGACTCAGGTGTGAACAGGACCCCTCTGGCTGCTAGATGTGGACTGGGCTGGCAGGATGGGGCATAGAAAGGGTAGAAGCAGGGAGAGTGAGGAGATGACCCCATGAGTCTGAGTCAGGGGTCCGCAAACTTCTTCTGTAAAGAGCCGGATAGTAGATATTTTAGGCTTTGCAGGTCACGCTGTCTCTGTCTCGACTTCTCAGTTCTCACGTTGTAGGACAAAAGCAGCCATAGACAGTAGTAAATGAACGAACTTGGCCGTGCTGCAACAAAGCTTTATTCGCACAGATCAGTGGTGGGCCACATTTGGCCCACGGGTTGTAGATTGCTGAGCCCTGATCTCGGTGGGAGACACTGAGAGCTTGGAGTGGTGGGAACAGTGGAGGAGGTGTGAATAGTCAGACTGTGGACATATATTGACTATATATTGACTTATTGTGGATATACATTGACAGGAGAGCCAGCTGGATTTGCTGATGGGTTGGTTGAGGAATGTGAGGGGAAGCAAGGAGTCAGGGACTACTCCAGGACACATGCAGGATCCAGCCTGGTGTTGGGCATGTAATAGGTGACCAGTAGGTCTGTGTGTTGAATTAGCGGTGCAGCATTTCATGTACGTGTACCTCATATTTCCCAGAGATAATGTTAGTACCTGGAAAGCAAGAGCCACTTTTCATCCTTGAAACTTCCCCACTGTTGACCCATGCATCGTCTGATGTGGTTCTGGGCCCATAGTAAGTGTTTTTACAGTTTTTGTGATTCTGGGCCCCTCGTCTCCCTCACTGTGTAGTCTCGGGCGTTGTATCCATTTGCTGGGGCTGCCGGAACAAAGGACACAGACCGGGTGCCCGGAATGACAGGAACACCGTGTCACAGTTCTTGAGACCAGAAGTCCAAGATCAAGGGGCCGGCAGGGTTGGTTCCTTCTGAGGGTGCTAAGGGAGAGTCTGTGCCCTGCCTCTGTCCTCATGCTCACATGGCATTCTCCCTGTATGTGTCTGTCTCTGCATCGACATAAGGACGCCGCCGTATTGGATTAGAACCACCAACCTAATGATCTCACCTTAAATTGATTATCTGCAAAGAGCCTATTTCCAAATAAGGTCTGTTCACATGTCCTGGGGGCTAGGGTTTCACAATCACAATTCAGCCCATAACAGGCAAGTTTCTGCACTTCTCCCCACTTCGTTTCCTCCTCCATGAGATGTCAACAGTATCCCCCTTAATATATGCAAAGTGCTGTCATAATCCCAAGGTCCTGGGATTGAGTCATGCTTTGGGCTCCCTGCTCAGCAGGGGAGTCTGCTTCTCCCTCTCCCTTTGCCCCTCCCCCCTACTCGTGTGCGCTCGCTCTCTCTCTCTCTCGTGCTCTCTGTCTCTGGCACATTGGGAACCTAAATGTCCTTCAGTGTTAGATCCTGTCTGTCTCCTTCCCATGAGATATCTTCTGTTTTCAAAGGCAATGCATATGTGCATTATCCTTATAGAAAAAGAGAGAGTGAAGGAGGGAGGGAGGAAGCATTTCAATGAGTTTAAAGCCTCCTTTGACCACTAACCCAATCCCAGTGCTTTCCCAGATAGAACTGCTGCTTCCAATTAGATGTGTAAGCTTCCAGATCTGTCTTTTCCCATCTATGTATATGTATATATCCATATAAAATATTTTACTTTCTTTTTAATGGGTTTTTATAAATACAGTTGGCCCTTAAGCAACACGGGGTGTTTTTTAAGATTTTTTATTTATTTATTTGAGAGAGAGAGAGCAGGGGGGAGGAGCAGAGGGAGAGGGACAAGCAGCCTCCCCGCTGAGCAGGGAGCCCAACGTGGGGCTGGATCCCATTGACCCCGAGATCATGACCTGAGCCGAAACCAAGAGTCAGATGCTCAACCAATTTCCAGTTGAGCCACCCGGGCACCCCAACATGAGTTTGAATTGCATGGATCCACATATAAGCAGATTTTTTAATAAATACAGCACAGTGCTGTAAATGTATTTTCCTTATGATTTTCTTAATACTTTCTTTTGTGTAGCTCACTTTATTGTAAGAATACAGTATACAATACATATAATATATAAAATATGTGGTAATTGTTTATATTACCAATAAGGCTTCCAATCAACAATAGCTATTACTAGTTAAGTTTGGGGGGAGCCAAAAGTTATACACCAGTTTTTGACTGCATGGGGGTCAGCACCCTGAACCCCCATGCTGTTCCTGGGTCAACGGTATATATATGATGTGATACTGGATGTATCATTCTCCAGCCTGCTTTTTTTCCCACACCATAGAATGTCTTGGAAATATTTCCATGGGCTAACATAAAAATCAACCTCATTCTTCTGACCCGCCGGGTAGGATTCCACTGAATGGACATACCACATTTTATTTAGCGATGATCCAGGTGAGGGAACTTTAGGTATTTTCCTGTTTCTCACTGGGATGATGGACATTCTTGCACAAGGCGATGTGCGGGTGTTTCTCTGGATCAGGAAGTGTAAATTCCTCATGGCTGGGATTGCATCAGGGCCCAGGTCTCTCACCCAGGTCGAGGCATGGGAACCCTTCCTCTGTCTTTACAAGTAGGTCCTGCTTGGACCCCCCAGGACGATCACACTCGACCCTAAAGAGGCCAGAAGCACCCTAGGCTGTGAAAAGCCAGCATCCCACCTTCGAGGCCTGCCCCCCATGCAGGAAAATTGCGGGGCATAGGATCTTCCTCCCCCAAAGCTCCCTTCCTCGGCGTTGTCCCACTCCCCTCTTTGCCAGCCCAGGCTTAGCAGGTAACTGGATCCAGGTCAGCTGGTAGAGTATGAGGTAGCGTCTAGCTGAGCGTCATGGTATTTTATTAAGTCCGAAATGTGATCGCTACTGTTGTCACCCTTTAGCGCCCCCAACAATCCCCTTGCAAATGAGAAAACCAGAGCCTCCCACATGCCTTTCCCCTGACATCAAGGAAAGCACAGGGAACCCTGCCCAGGGGCCTGAGCCCGTGTGACCCCTGGAGCAGCTTTCGAGCTTGAGGCAAGGACTGGGGGGCACAGGGAGGTGTTTTTCCAATTTCAGGCAAAGCAATGGATGGGGGAGAAGTCTGCTACTAATTTTGTTTTCTCTGTGCCTGGGTCTTCAAAGTCAGCATTGGCTTTTAAAGACGGTTTTCATGAACATATCAGGCTTGCTGGTCGAGGACCCTTCCATCTATATAAGATTTCTGTGGCTCAGAGGGCTCCAACTAGTGTGCCCACTGGGGCCATGTAAGCAGGTAAGTGAAGGGAAGAAAACCCAGATGAGACTGTAGACCCTGGAAAGGGCTAAGGATGGTTGGGACAGAAGAATGCAAGCCCCACAGAGCGTGTAAAGTCTCAGAGTAGCGAAAATCTGGAAAGAGAGAGAGAGTGAGAACAAGCAGGGAGAGAGGGAGAGCGAGAAAGAGAGGTCACCTGAGTTTATGTATTGGCTTCTGTTCCAAAAAAATGTTTCAAGCCTAGTGTGGGCTGAACAAGCTACGTCTCCAGGCCAGCTTGCAAGCTCTTCCCTAAGTGAGCTTATCAACACAGAAGAGTTGTCAGCCTGGTTCCTTTACTCCTCGAGAGCAGCACTGTCCACTAGAATTTTCTGTGATGATGGGAGTACGTGCACCATCTAATACAGTAGCCACTGGCTACCTGTGGCTACAGAGCACTTGAAATAGGCCTAAGGAACTAAATTTTTTATGCTGTTGAATTTAAATTTATTTAAATATAACTTATCAGTAACCACATGGGCTAATCACTACTGTATTAGACAGCATGACTATAGAATCTTTCAAGTTAGGGTGTACCATCGTGCTCGACTATTTTACGAAAGGACAGTCCCTCTTGGGGAGGGGCATCAAGTATACTTGAGACCACCAAGCATCGATGAGAAGCCCGGGTACATGGAAAGAAAGGAAATGCGGAATGAGGAACAGTAGAGGCTTAGGGGTAAGCTAGCTCGAGTGGTCACTCAGTAGCCCCAGTTTTTTCCCAATGCTCTCCAGAGAGCGTCTCAGTTGGGTTCACCACTTAACATCCGCCATGTTCTTTGCCCTCTGCTCCGACTTCCACCTGCCCACGTGGTGGAACTTCCCCACTGCCCTTTCCATCCAGGCCTGTCAGAGCACACTGCTGCCCATGCCCAGGCATTGTCCCGGGCCCATGGATGTGAGAGGTCTCACTGTGCCACAGAGCTGTGGGCCAGAGTGTGCCAGGGACTCTGGAAGGGAACCTCACCTTCCGGCAAACCCCTTTTGAATCCAGAGCCCTTTCACGGGACCAGAGAGAGACCAGTGGCCACACCACCCCTTTCTCCAAGGTTCCAGCCTCAATCCCCACAGAGTGGCCCAGGCTGCCCCAAATGCCACTGTCCCCACCCCCACCCCACCCCCACATCTCCATAACAACATGGTTACTCCTATAGGTCTTTTAAAAATTAATGAGGGACGGGGTTCCCATCATCCCTACCCCCCGCAGAGCTCCTGGTCTCAAAGATAAATTCAAGCCTTTTCCTTATGTAAAAAGAGATGGTGCTCAAAATGTTGAAAGCACCTTTTTTTTTTCCAGATTGTACCCTCCTACCAACAGTCCAGAGATGTCACCGCCAATTTTTTTCTTAGCGTCAAGCTCAGAGTTCCGTATGCTTCTCCTCTCCCTAGCAGTGTTTCCCAGGAGATACCTGCCCCCTGAAATTACCTTGCAACCAAAATGGGGACATTTATAAATCTTCATACAATAATAGAAACTAACATTCATGCCACACCTGCTCCGTTCCAGCCCCTGCACCGGATGCTCTGCGCCCAGCACCTCCCTTCTCCTCACGCCAAGCCTGTGAAGGAGGTTCCGCTGTCTCTCATTTCCCAGCCCGACCTCTGAGGCTCAGGGTGGTTATGCCACCAGCTCGAGGTCACACAGCCGGAGCCGACTCTGAACCACACGACTGTGTTCTCTTACCGTTCTGGAGGTCAGAAGTCCAGAACCAGTCTCCCTGGGCTGAAGACGTTGGCGAGGCTGGTTTCCTCTGGAGGCTCTGAGGGAAGGAGTCTTGGCCTTTTTTGGTGTCTAGGGGGCACCTGTATTTCTGGACTTGTGGCTTCTTCCTCCATCTACCGTGTACCCCAGTGCCACCCCAGTCCCCTTCTCCTTTCTGTCTTCAAATACCCCTCTGCTTCTTACTTACAGGACCCCTTGTAATTACATTTAGGGCCCACCTAGATAATCCAGAATAATCTTCCCATCTCAAGACCTTTAACTGAATCACATCTTGCAAAGTCCCTTTTGCCATATAAGGACCCTGGGATTAGGGCATGGACATTTGAGGGTGGGGGGCATTATTCAGCTTACCACAGTCATGGTGGCCTGGTTTCTGGTTACAGCTGGGGCTGGATCCAGGGGATCAAATATACTGTGATCAGGGCTTCATCCCTGTCTCCAGCTCTCAGATCTGCTTTTCTCCAGGCTTAATCCCACCGTGTGGCAGCTACAGTGAAGGAGAGGCCCCTTCCCCAAGGTCTCAGCCCAAGTCCCAGGGCCGGCTCTCACTGGTCCTGTTTAGACTACATGCTCATCTTTGACACAGTCACCAAGGCCGGGTCTCTCCGCTTGGTCAAGCCTGGGTCATGTGCCCTCCTTCGTCATGCCCTCCCCTCTATCTTAGCTCACATGTGCTAGGGTGTTTCTCCAAAGAGAACGGAGAGATCTGTGAGTGGTGGAAAGCAGCATGGCTCTGGAGTCTGTTGGCTGGCAAGCATTATACATTATGCATTATACAGTATAATCAGTACCCAATCAATGCTGACCGCAGATCATGGGACACAGAGGAGGGCTGGGGGCGGGGGTACCTCCAGAATGAATGTTGACGAATACAAGGTTCACTAAGCGGATGAAGGCAGAAGAGCCATCCGAGCAGAGAATGTACCCTGATTAAGGCAAAGGCCTCGACTGTGGGGCCAGGGTGACCGTATGTCCTCACATACTCAGGGGCGGAGCGCGGTGGTCCTATTTTGCGCCTGTCTTCCCAATGTAATCTTAACAGCAGCCCCCTTTACTTGCAAAACAATCTGGGTTTGCATGATAAATTATATGGTCTCTCCCCCTGAACAGCCAACCTCATTTATAAGGGTACCAAAGGCAAAAGAAGGGATGACACTTAATGGGAGGTCACTAACCTTTAGTGGCAAAGCTCACGCTAGAATTCAGGACTCCTGACTCCCAGGGCAGTGCTCAGCTTATGAAACCAACTCTCTCAGAGACTACATCAGATTAATCAGTCATGGGACGCCTTGGTGGCTCAGTCAGTTAAGCGGCTGCCTTCAGCTCAGGTCCTGATCCCAGGGTCCTGGGATCGAGTCCCATGTCGTGCTCCCTGCTCAGCGGGAAACCCGCTTCTCCCTCTGCCTGCCGCTCCCCCTGCTTGTGCTGTCTTTTTCCCTGACAAATAAATAAATAAAATCTTTAGGGAAAAAAAAAAAAGATTAACCAGTCATCCTTCTCCTTCTTTTTCTCTTCTTACCACATTCTCCATAGGATTGTGACCAGATCCACGTTGACGATGTCTCATCCGATGACAATGGGCAGGACCTAAGGTAGGAGTTTGGGGAGCCAAAACTGCCCCTTTTGATTGGTTATTGAGCTTACCTTTCACCAGAAGCAGAGAGGAGGGGCAGGCTGGGTTATCAAGATGAGTGCACCTGCCTGGGTCAGAACCCAGGGTCACAGCCCCGACCCCCCACCCTGCAGCCTCGTCAGCATCACCTCCAATCACAGAGGCTGAGATTTCCACAGACTCTCTGTGACTCTGCTTATGTTTATCTCTCAATGGTTTCTTGTCTGCTTCCCAAAGTAATGCATGCATATTGTAAAAAATTCAAATGCCACTTCTAACCTTGCCTCCCAGAATCACCATCACGAAGAGTTTGGCACCCCTTCTTCAAAGGTTTGAGTGCTTCATTAGCATACATATATTATTTAATATAAACGTCGATACAGTCGCTACTCAAAAAATATTTCTTGACTGAGTAAGCGGTATGTCTAGTTTCTAGGGGACAACACTCCTAGGACATGGATTCCAGAAATAAGGTACCCAACTGCTCAAAACGAGACAGCTTTCAGAGGAATGTGGCTGGAATGTTCCAAGCCTGCCCCTGAGAAAACCTTATAAAAATGGAACCAGAGTTAATCTGTGCTTATCCAAAATTATCCCAGCCTAGTACCTCTTGGCCCATCAAAAATATTATTAGACTGCATGATGTTTCGCTTATGGGACCAGTAACTTCACTTAGTCTTTGCTTCCTAGATGTGTCTTCCATCTTATTCCAAAAAAAGAAGTCAAAGCTTCTGTTGCTGGGCCCTGGAAGTCTTTTCAAAGGCCAGCACAACTAGAAGTGATAGGCAGGCGCCTGCTTCGTATTAATTAGCCATTCTGAAAATCCCTCACAGTCAGGACTGGCAAGGAGCAAGGCTCCGGTGCCAGCCAGGGCTTCTCCATTTATGGAGTAAATAAACCCCAGATCAAAGTTAATTGTGTCCTCTCCACAACGTCATAGCTGGGAGCTGCTCTCCCCCTCATGGCAGTGAGCAACCAGGGTTCCGCTTTTATAACGTTTCCCCTGTAGCTGGCTGGCGTGGGACTGAGAGCGGGTTCCTCTGAAGGCCATCTCATGCTGAGCTGTTTGGGACGTCACTTCCAGAACCCACGATCCAAGGATGGTTTTCCCCATAGACACCAAAATCTCCATGTATTCATTCAAGCAATCTCTTTTGAGTCCTTACTGTGTGCCAGGCGCCTAGCATCAAATGCCCCTTCTTTGGTTTTTTTCAGTTCACTGCAGAAACCAACCTTGGTAATGCCCTTATTTTGCACCACGCCCTGTCCCGGACGCCTTACGTGCATTAACTCCCTCATCTTCACAGTTACCCTAGGGAACAACACATGCTGTTCTCATCATCCCCATTTTACAGGTGGGGAATGGGAGGCACAGAGAGGTTAAGTAACCTGCCGAACCTCACACAGCCAGTAGGTGGGGGAGGTAGGATTCATGGACGTCCTTCCCTGCCCTCCTGTTCTCTTGGCAGAACATCTGGCCACCTCCCCCAGGGTGTCCTCGGAGTTTTTAGTATGTGTTCTTTTTCAAGAATCAATTTTCTGGCCTTTCCACACTACTCTGAGAGGGGCCCATACGGCGTAGTCCTGGGTTCCCGTTGCAACTTAAAGGAAACTTCCACCATGTCCGGATCCCTTGATGTCCTGCCACTGAAGCAGGAGGATGTCCTCAAATGCCTTGCAGCAGGAACTCACGTAGGTGGCACCACCCTACACAGAGGGAACAGTATTGGCGCAAACATCATGAATCTGAAGAGGACGTGGGAGAAACTCTGCTGGCAGCTCGTCACGCGGTTGCCACTGAAGACCCGGCTGATGCCTGTGTCTTAGCCTCTTGGAATCCTGGCCGGCGAGCTGTGCTGCTGCAGCCCGGGGGCCAGGCTGGTGGCCGCCCCACTCCTGGAACCTTCACCGACCAGATCCACGCAGCCTTCCGGGAGCCACGACCTCCGGTAGCTGCTGCCCCCAGGGCTGACCGCTGGCCACCAGAGGTGCCACCCTGCCTACCATGGCTGTGTCACAGACTCTCCCCCGTGCCACGTGGACCCTGCCACCCCATCCAGCAGCAAGGGGACTCAGGTGGCGGGTCCCGGCCCTGGAAGTCCTGCACGCCTGTGGCACCATCCCCTGTGAGCACCCACGGGAGGCCACGCCAAATCTTGGCTTCTGCAGAGACTTCTGAAGAGACTGAGAAGAAAGAGCAGGCCGCTGCTGGAAAGGCCTTGACCAAGGAGGAATTTCGGGGTGAATGGACTGTTCTGGCTCCCGAGCTCACTGCTGCTCAACACGAGGCTGCAGACGAGTCAGGAGGCACACGGGAGTCTACGTTCGAGGCCCTGAGGATCAAGTCGCCTGGGCCAGTGTCCTGGCCTGCATGCCCCAGGGAGCCCCCAAGGGGCAATTAGCTGTTGAGTTGGAGACACTCGCCGCAGGTGTTCCTGTGGCTCCTGCAGAGTTTTTGTTGTCACCACCAAAGCCTCTTCCCTGGGAAGAGTTTTCTGTCCAAGAGGAAGGCCCGGCCTCTGCTCCAGTAAGGCTGAGCCCCAGGCACAGAATGGAGGGTGAGAGCCGCATGTCCCATCACGCTGTGTTCAGGTGCCCCACAGGGAGCGTGACCTAGCACCTCGCACTTTCCAAATGCCCTTTGACCTCTGCAGCAGCAGGGGCCCTGAAGTACAGGGAGGTACGTGAGGTACGGCTTCCAAGTGTTGTTTCATTCTCGCTGCGCCGCATCTTTGTAAAAAATAAAATGTCTTTCTGTTTCCACTCTTCAGCTTATCCTAGAACATCTAGAAAGCGCAAAATAGTGCAAAGAGGGAAAAAATTAGCCAAACTTACACCCTGAGACAGCCATAGAACCATATTGACCTGTTTCCTTCTGCTCTTTCCTAGGAAGAGACTCATTGGGGGGGAGGGGGGCGGCACAGAGGGAGAGAGAGAATCTCAAACATGCCCAGTACGGAGCCCCACGTGGGGTTCGATCTCACGACCCTGAGATCACGACCTGAGCCAAAATCAAGATCTGACGCTGAACCGACTGAACCACCCAGGTGCCCCTAGGAAGAGACTCATTTTTAAAGCTTTGGGTCATACTATACACATATCCCTTGTCACACTCTGGTTTTCCCCTTCCAACGTTGATTTTGCAAACCTCTAGGAAAGCTTCTGGCGGAGGAAAGGAAGATTGGGGGGGGTGGGTCTCTGGCGCGTTGGGGTTTTCATTCTCACGTGCTGGTTGCCGTAGGCGGTGAGTCGCCCACACTCTCCCGTTCCAGTTCCCAGCTGCCACATCTGTCGTCAGCTTTGTGGGACACTCTGACTTGTCCCCAGTCCACACAGAGCACTTCTTAGGCCGACATGCTTCATTCGGAGTGGAGCATTGTATCTGCAAAGCCCCAGCGATCAACTCTGCCTAATTTAACAAATCACAAAAATTATGGTTATTTCTGTGGAAAGATACGGAGATGTCACAGAATGGGAAGAAAGGGTTGGCAGCCAGGCCTTACACGGAACACGGAGCAGTGCCGATTTGGGGATCGAAGTAGCAGGAACTAACACGTTTTCTTCCGGACTCTTCTGTCAGGATGAACCAGCTGCAACCGTTTTCTGGAATTCCCTTCTGGTTTCGAATTCTAAAGGGGGGGGCGGGAATTTTCCTAGCTTGGCCACCGCACCAGGGGCTTCCTGGCTCTGTGGGGCCTGCGGTCTCCTGGCAAAGAGCCCCCC
>NC_058412.1:124780421-124806161 GCF_002201575.2 Neomonachus schauinslandi
CCCCCCCCCAGCACGTACAACTTCTCCACCGACGGCTTCCACAGCTCGGCCCCGGGAGCCAACCTGTGCCTGGGCTCCGGCGTCCACGGCGGCGTGGACTGGATGAGGAAGCTGGCCTTCCGCTACCGGCGGGTGAAGGAGATGTACAACACCTACAAGAACAACGTCGGTGGTGAGTGGCCGGTGGCCCCCGGCAGGGGGGGGAGGTAAGGGCTGGCTGCCCTGCTCAGGCCGCACCCCGGGCCAAGGCAGGGTCAAGGGTGGCCACGGCCCCTTGCGTGCGCAGACACCAGCTTGCTCAGTGCGCGCCTCGGGGCACGCTCTGGAAGGGGACACGAGCATTTCTGTGTCCTCACTTGGGGCGGGTGTGGGGCGGGAGACTGAGGAATAGACGACAGCCTGCCTGGGATCCCACAGCCCACGAGCGGTGGGGAGGGCTTAGGGGCCACCCCCCCCCCCCCCCGGCTACATCAGGTGTGGCCTGAGGAGGCTGGGGTGGCCTCGCCACCTGTGTTCCAACACGCCCTCCGGGCATCTCGGTCACTTGCTGGAGTTGGGGGACCGGTGGCTTCGGCCCCTGCTGCTCAGATGGTGGGCCGCAGACCAGCTGCGTAAGCATCACCTTTGTTGCCAGACTCTGGGGGCCCCCTCCAGGCCACTGGGTCAGAATCTGCGTTTTTAACAAGATTCCCGGTGATCTGTGGAAACACTGAAGTTGGAGAAGGCCTGGAAGCCGCTGGTTCTCATCCTGGAACCACCTGGGGCATTTCCAGCTCTGATGTTCTCGGCCTGGCTGCCGCTGGGGTCGGGATCACAGGGTTCAGGCCCTGATGTGCGGTCAGGGTGAAAGCCGCTGGCTTCGGCAGCAAGAGAGCACTGGTCGTGGCCCTGGATGAGAAGTCTGGAAGGGCCTATGGGCAAGGCTGGCTCTGCAGTGCCAGGCCCTAGATTGCTTTTCTGGAATTCTCTGGGCCAGCAGTTCTTAACAGGAGGTGATGCTGCTTCTCCCCCAGGAGGCATTTGGGGGTGTGTGGAACCAACTACAGGCCCATAAAGGGAAGAGGTCTGAGTAGGCAGCTGGTAGCGTCTGCCATATGCCCCTTGGCCCCCTGGCCCCCAAAGCTTCCAGGGCTCCCTCCCCCTGCCCCAGAAAGAGTGGAGTCCCAGGAAGAATCTAGGGTCTCAGACTGGACAGAACCTACTTCCAGTCCCAATGCCTCCACTTTCTGGCTACCTCCCTGAGCCTCAGCGTCTAAATCTGTGAAATGGGGATAAAAACAATTCTGTCTCCCTGGGTTATGGAAAGGTTTGTTGTTAATGGGCACAGAAGTCATGGCTCTGTGCCTGAGGCAGGGGCTCAGCAAATGGTCGCATTCGTCACTAGCTCCTTTCAGTTTTGCTTGGGAGTCTTTCAGGTTCTTGTGTCTCCAGTCTGCAGCTGCGACCCTACGCAGTCCTGGCCGTAGCTAGTGTTTACTGAGCACTCACTGTAGGCCGGGCTGTTAGGAGGGCTTTTCACCTACTGTTTTATTTGCCCTTTGCCACAGCCCTGTGAGGTGCTTTTCCCATCTGTGTGCTATAAAGGTGGAAACTGAGATCAGAGACGTTAAGTAACCTGGCCAGCATCACACAGCCCAGGTGGCGAACCACCACGGTGGAGCCCGAGGCCGGTGGCTTCGCCACCTCTGCCCGCACTCGGTAGCCTCTCACACCCAAGTCTGTGGACGTGGAGCAAGGAGGGGAGCAGGTGTGCTTGGAGTAGAGGAGACAGGGATGGAGGCGGCTGACAGGGGCCACCTGCTCCTCATCCAGGTTAAGCCCCAGGAAGTGCCCGGGGCTCCTGTCAGGCTGCTCTGCTCTCCCCTGAGCTGAGGGGAGATTGTGCAGTGTGTCAACAGGCGAGGGGAGCCTGCAGGTGGCAGGACTCCGCGGGCGGCTCACCTCCCCCACCCCTCTCCCCCAGCTCTTTCTGCATCACAGAACTGGCCTGGTGAGGGCCCCAGCCTCCAACCCCGGGGGTCACCAACACCCCGGGATCCCGAGGGTTTGGGCAGTTGTGCTCAGAAGAGAGACATCCACAAGATACAGGGTGAAAATAGAAAATAGAAAAGGACTGGGTTCAGAGGCCTTCGCCTGATTTCACACCTCCCTCTACCACGTCCTGTTCTAACCCTTGAGCAGGTTACTTAACCCCTTCGTGCCTCAGTTTCTTCAGGTGTCAGATGGGAATAATGATGCTGCCCAACTCATAGGACAAATGTCAGGATAATGTGAATTAACACATGGGAGTTGCTTAGAACTGTGCCTCCGCGCAGTGAGCACTTCTTGAATGTTGCTCTTGTCTGGGGAAGGAGGCCGAGCCTGGGGAAAAGCTGCGGGTAGGGGGCAAGCAGACAGACGCCTGAAGCATACTTCCTAGTGTAAAGTAGGAGGGGTCGACCAGCTGACTACCCGTGGCAGCACGCGTGGGAAGCCTCTCGTAAACTGTATGGTCCCGTGCCCCCGACAGTTTGTATTGTTATTAAGGGCTGTGGGGAAGGGGCAGAGAGAAGGCAAGCCAGAGACCACCTGCAGCGTTTTGTCCCAGTGAATTCCTTCTCCCTTGAACAAACACCGAATCGGCACGAGCCATGCGCCAGCCCCGGCTAGAGCACTGCCCAGGGGCTGGTTCCGCAGTGGTGAACAAAACCAGCTCGGCCCCTGCCCTCATGGAGCCGACGGTGTGGTGGCCGAAGCAGACATCGAACACATGATCACACAGATGTGTCTGAAATCATAGTTGTGACAAGTGTGCCAGGAGAAGAGGTACAGTGTGTTGGGAGAGTGTAAAATAGAGACCTGACCAGGGTAGGCCTTCCAGAAGAAACGACATTGGAAACTGAGTGTACAGGACTTAGGCAAACAGGGAAGGTAAGATATGAAGAGTGGTCCAGGTTCTGAGATGAGGTAGGAACGTACTTGGTGTATCGGGGGACAAAGAGGAGGCCCCTGGGGGGGACCGGAAGGACAGCAGGGCAATGGCAAGAGGTGAGATAAGCAACTACGCAGGGGCGGGGGCTCTGGAGGCTGAACTTTATCTTAGGGGCCTTGACGGCTGAGAGACAGGTCTAGAGAACCCGTGGAGTGGGCTCTGGAGGTCCGCTGCCTGGGTACACCTGTCTCCATACTTCTGCAGTGAGCAAGTCTGTTGACCTCACTAAGCCTCAGCTTCTCCACCTGACTTCCACAGGGTTATATGTCCGTTATATCTCAATGGGAAAAAATAAAGAGTGTCCACCTCTAGGGGCACTGTGAAAATGAATGAAATAAATCCTATTAAAAGCACAGGCCAAAAAAAAAAAAAAAGCACAAGCCATACACACAGTAAGCACTCAATAAATGTTAATCCTTTTTATTTTATTCATTTTTTGTCTCCACTGTAACAGTATAAACTCTGTAATCTGCATTTTTTGTTCATCTGTGTATGCCGTGCCTATTCAATACTGAGCGCACAGAAGGCACTCCCGAATCCTTTGTTGGATGGATGGGCAGAGGGAGGGATGGACGGAGGGCCGGGCGGATGGGTGGATCAATCAGTGGATAGGATTATTGATCAATCAATCCCAAAATAAGGATAAAGTTGACCTTGGGTATCATCTGATTTGAAATCTCAGGGTGCCAGTAGCTAGATTCCCCTTCCCTAACCACCTCCCCCCCCAGACCTCTCAAATGATAAATACCACGTCTTTATTTCCCTTGTCCATAGGCTTGATAGGAGCTCCCAAAAGAGAGACTTGGCTACAGCTCAGAGCTGAACTGGAAGCTCTGACCGACCTCTGGCTGACCCACTCTCTGAAGGCGCTCAACCTCATCAATTCCCGGTAGGTAGGAGCCCCTATTTGCCTTCCAGCCCCTGAACTTTCTCCCATTTGAGGGCGGCGGCTCCTCCATTTCCATACTTGAAGAATTGGACTCTCCAAATTCTCACTTGCACACTTTCCAGACATTTGATAAAGCTGAGGAGTCACACGGTACCATGGAAACCTTGCAAGCAGGTGCTAAGACTTCTCAGGGTCCAGCAGAGCTTTGTACGTAGGTCGGTCTGTCCCATCCGCTGTTGCCCACCACACCCGCTGGTCACAACAAAGCCCTCTGAAAATCCTTTTCTAGTGGGCTGCAGATCATCTGGCAGGCAATTACAACGTAAGGAGTTTCATTCCAGGCCTCCCAATAAATTGCCTCTTGCTCTTTAACAAGATCATCTGAGCCAGAGAACAAATAACCCCCTGCACTAGCATCCAAAAATCTTGTGACCCAGCATATGAATGGTTACAAGATGGCAGGCCATGAGCTGGCTCTGTCCTGCGGATGTGTCCTGTTTTTAAACACTTTGTCCCAAAGACTGGGAAAGTAATCCATAGCTCCAGATTTCTAGGTTCTGTCAAAATATCAGAACCGGCAGGTGTTCTCCAGTTTACCCCAGTCCTCACCGCTCCCTGTTGCCCTACACCTGATCCATATTACTCATTTACATCCCTGATAAGTGGCTACAGCTATGTACGTGTGGGCCCTTGCAAGAAACATTTGTTTTAAATAAGTATTAACACTTTAACACTGTAAGTAATATTACAGGATTGCGTTTCAATGTGCCAGGCAGCCTCAGGCTTAAAAGAGAGGAACAGCTGAAGGATCTTTGGGCCTCCCCTCACCTGAAGATGACTTAGCCAGAGCTCCAAACCCCACCAGAGCTCCTGCTGACTCCAGGCTCGTGCTGCAGGGTGAGGAGGCCTGGCCTTGGTGTTCTGACCTACAGTCTTCTCTGTCCTCAGGCCCAACTGTGTCAACGTGCTGGTCACTACCACTCAGCTAATCCCTGCCTTAGCCAAAGTCCTGCTGTATGGACTGGGTTCCGTGTTTCCTATTGAGAACATCTACAGTGCAACCAAGACAGGTAGGGAGAACCAGACCTCACGGTGATGCAGGGAGGGAGGGTGAGGCTAGCTCTCCATCCCGCATTTGGGAAGCTTAAGGAAAAGAGCACTAAGAAAGCTAAAGAACTTGTCCATGGCCATGACTCAGATGCCCAGAACAATCCCACAAACCACTCGTTTTAACCTCAGCTTCCAGAGAAAGTAGTTAGGACCATCGTTTTCTAAAGTTAGGTTATCTGCAAAGTTGCTGTAACACACACCCCAAATACAGGACTTACATCAGAATCCAAGCTTATTTCTCTCTCACATGTCAACAGACTAGAGGTGAGTCATCCAGGCTAGTGGGGCAACTCTGTCCTCAGACTCACCCAGGATCCCAGGTCCTTCCCATCTTATTTTTCCACCATCCCCTGTGGTTTTATTCTCATGTATGGTTAAATCAGAATCCTGCCACATTATCGTTCCGGCTTATGGGAAGAGGGGAAAGAGCAAGTAATACATGTCAAATGTTTTAAGACCAGGACTCAAATGGGATACCTGGTGCTTCTACTCACCTCCTATGGGCCCCCGCTTAGTCACATGGCCACGACTAGTGGCAAGGGAGGCTGGGAAACGTAGTCCATAGCTAAGTGCCGTGAACACAGGTAAGTCATGGAACTCTATTACTAAGAAGAGGAAAATAGGGGCACCTGGATGGCTCAGTCAATTAAGCATCTGCCTTCGGCTCAGGTCATGATCTCAGGGTCCTGGGATCGAGCCCCACATTGGGCGCCCTGCTCAGTGGGGAGTCTGCTTCTCCCTCTCCCTCCTGCTCATGCTTTGTCTCTGTGTCTCTCAGTCTCTATCAGATGAATAAATAAAATCTTAAAAAAAGGAAAATAGTTTCCACCACAGCATGGCACATGAGGTGATTTTAATTTAGGTGGTACAAGTTGTCAAATAACCTTGAATCCAACCTTGAACCACACAGAGAGAAAATTTGGATTTTTTTTTTTTAAATTCTCTTTTAAGGAGAGAGTCTCAATTTAGTGTTATCCTACTTTGACACCTCTCTTAATGCTTGATAATCTTTATTAACAAAGAGAACAAGCCTTAGGCTCAGAGCTTCCATCAGATAAGAGAATTTAATAACTAGAAATGAACAGCATCATTTATCATCAGGGCAGGTCCTACTGGTTTTCGGAGGGGAGGGGCTGGAGTTTTTTATTCTCATATCACCTAAAACTATATAAGAATGCAAAATAAATCTAGTTAAGATGGGGGTTTGTTTTTTTTTTTTTTAAGATTTTATTTATTTAACAGAGAGAGACACAGCGAGAGAGGGAACACATGCAGGGGGAGTAGGAGAGGGAGAAGCAGTCTTCCTCGCAGAGCAGGGACCCTGATGCGGGGCTCGATCCCAGGACCCTGGGATCATGACCCGAGCCGAAGGCAGATGCTTAACGACTGAGCCACCCAGGCGCCCCTAAGATGTTTTTAATTAGAAATTTTTACTCTTGTTTTTTTTTTTTCTGGAACTAAAAAAGAAAAAAATTGTAGTATTTTGGAAGCATTTTCCCAGAGTGGTTTTTGCCTTTACTTAAGTTCTAGCTCTGAACATTACAGAAAAGTGCCTTTAGATTTTTAGATTTTAAAATCATGAAATTCAGGCCTCAGATGGCCATGAGAGCTTCTACAACAGGACTTGGTGAGCCTATCATTGTCTTTCTGCACACTGTAGTCATGTGCCTTCGCAGGCTTCTTGAGAACCTTTCTTAAATACTTTTTAATTATGGTAAAATACACGTGACATGAACTTTACCATCCTCACCATTTTTCAGTGTACATTTCAGGGGTAACAGCCCCATTCCCACTGTTCTGCCACCATCCCCACCGTCCCTCCCCAGAGCTCTTTCCATCTTGTAGAACTGAAGGTGGGTCTGCATTGAACAGGAACTCCCTATTCCTGCCTGCCCCCAGCCCCTGGCAAACACCCTTCTACTTTCTGCCTCTAGGAATGTGACTGCTCTGGGGACCTCGGAGAAGTGGAATCATAGAATATTTGTCCTTTTGTGACGAGCTTATTTCATGTAACATAATGTCCTCAAGGGTCCTATCTGTGATGTAGCCTGTGTCTGAATCCCTTTCCTTTTTAAGGCTGAGTGATAGTCCATTTATGTCTGTGCTACATTTCGTTTATCCATTCATCTGTCCACGGACACTTGGATTGCTTCCCCCTCTTGGCTGTTGTAAAACAGTGCCGCTATGAACATGGGTGTACAAGTCTCTCTTCAAGACTCTGTTTTCAATTCTTTGGGATATATACCCAGTGGTGGAACTGGTGGATCACAGGGTAATTCTATTCATTTTTTGAGGCACCGCCATACTGTTTTCCATAGTGGCCGCACCGTTGTGCGTTCCCACCAGCAGGGCCCAAGGGTTCCACTTTCTCCACATCCTCACCAACATCTGTTCTACTCTCTCCTTTTTTAATAACTATCCTAATGGGTGTGAGAGGACTGGTGTTCTTTTTTATTATTATTATTAACATATAATGTATTTGTTTCAGGGATACAGGTCTGTGATTCATCAGTCTTACGCAACACCCAGTGCTCACCACAACACATAGCCTCCCCAGTGTCCATCACCCAGCCGCCCCATCCTCCCACCCCCCTCCACTCCAGCAACCCTCAGTTTGTTTCCTGAGATTGAGTCTCTTATGGTTTGTCTCCCTCTCTGGTTTCGTCTTGTTTCATTTTTTCCTCTCTTCCCCTATGATCCTCTGCCTTGTTTCTCAAATTCCACATATCAGTGAGATCGTATGATAACTGTCTTTCTCTGATTGACTTATTTCACCTAGCATAATACCCTCTAGTTCCATCCACATCATTACAAATGGCAAGATTTCATTTTTTGATGGCTGCATAATATTCCATTGTATATATATACCACATCTTCTTTATCCATTCATCTGCTGATGGACATCTGGGCTCTTTCCATAGTTTGGCTATTGTGGGCATTGCTGCTATAAACATTGGGGTGCGTGTACCCCTTTGGATCACTACATTTGTATCTTTGGGGTAAATACCCACAGTAGTGCAATTGCTGGGCCATAGGGTAGCTCTATTTTCAACTTTTTGAGGAACCTCCGTGCTGTTTTCCAGAGTGGCTGCACCAGCTTGCATTCCCACCAACAGTGTAGGAGGGTTCCCCTTTCTCCGCATCCTCACCAACATCTGTCGTTTCCTAACTTGTTAATTTTAGCCATTCTGACTGGTGTGAGGTGGTATCTCATTGAGGTTTTGATTTGGATTTCCCTGATGCCGAGCGATGTTGAGCACTTTTTCATGTGTCTGTTGGCCATTTGGATGTCTTCTTTGCAGAAGTGTCTGTTCATGTCTTCTGCCCATTTCTTGATGGGATTATTTGCTCCTTGGGTGTTGAGTTTGATACGTCCTTTATAGATTTTGGATACTAGCCCTCTATCTGATATGTCATTTGCAAATATCTTCTCCCATTCTGTCAGTTGTCTTTTGGTTTTGTTGACTGTTTCCTTTGCTGTGCAAAAGCTTTTTATCTTGATGAAGTCCCAGTAGTTCATTTTTGCCCTTGCTTCCCTTGCCTTTGGCGATGTTTCTAGGAAGAAGTTGCTGCAGCTGAGGTTGAAAAGATTGCTGCCTGTGTTCTTCTCTTGAAGGATTTTGATGGATTTCTGTCTCACATTTAGGTCTTTCATCTATTTTGAGTCTATTTTTGGGTGTGGTGTAAGGAAATGGTCCAGTTTCATTCTTCTGCATGGGGCTGTCCAATTCCCCCAACAGCATTTGTTGAAGAGGCTGTATTTTTTCCATTGGATATTCTTTCCTGCTTTGTCGAAGATTAGTTGACCCATAGAGTTGAGAGTCCACTTCTGAGTTTTCTGTTCTGTTCCATTGATCTATGTTTCTGTTTTTGTGCCAGTACCATACTGTCTTGATGATTACAGCTTTGTAACAGAGCTTGAAGTCCGAAATTGTGATGCCACCAGCTTTTGTTTTCTTTTTCAACATTCCTCTGGCTATTTGGGGTCTTTTCTGGTTCTGTACAAATTTTAGGATTATTTGTTCCATTCCTGTGAAAAAAGTTGATGATATTTTGATAGAGATTGCATTAAATATGTAGATTGCTCTAGGTAGCATAGCCATTTTAACAGTATTTGTTCTTCCAGTCCATGAGCATGGAACGTTTTTCCATTTCTTTGTGTCTTCCTCAATTTCTTTCATGAGTATTCTGTAGTTTACTGAGAACAGATTCTTTACCTCTTTGGTTAGATTTATTCCTAGGTATCTTATGGTTTTGGGTGGAATTGTAAATGGGATTGACTCCTTAATTTCTCTTCTGTCTCGATGTTGGTGTATAGAAATGCAACTGATTTCTGTGCACTGATTTTATATCCTGCCACTTCACTGAATTCCTGTATGAGTTCTAGCAGTTTTTGGGTGGTCTTTGGGTTTTCCACATAAAGTATCATATCATCTGCAAAGAGAGTTTGACCTCTTCTTTGCTGATTTGGATGCCTTTTATTTCTTTCTGTTGTCTGATTGTTGAGACTAAGACTTCTAGTACTATGTTGAATAGCAGTGGTGATAGTGGACATCCCTGCTGTGTTCCTGACCTTAGGGGGAAAGCTCTCAGTTTTTCCCCATGTAGAATGATATTCACTGTGGGTTTTTTCATAGATGGCTTTTATGATATTGAGGTATGTACCCTCTATCCCTACACTGAAGAGTTTTAATCAAGAAAGGATGCTGTACTTTGTCAGATGCTTTTTCTGCATCTATTGAGGGGATCATATGGTTCTTGTCCTTTCTTTTATTAAAATGTAGTGTATCACATTGATTGATTTGCAGAAGTTGAACCAACCTTGCAGCCCAGGAATAAATCCCACTTGGTTGTGGTGAATAATCCTTTTAATGTACTGTTGGATCCTATTGGCTAGTATTTTGGTGAGAATTTCTGCATCCATGTTCATCAGGGATATTGGTCTATAATTCTCCTTTTTGGTGGGGTCTTTGGTTTTGGGATCAAGGTAATGCTGGCCTCATAAAATGAGTTTGGAAGTTTTCCTTCCATTTTTTTTTTTTAAGATGCTTATTTATTTGACAAAGAGACACAGCGAGAGAGGGAACACAAGCAGGGGGAGTGGGAGAGGGAGAAGCAGGCCCCCAGCAGAGCAGGGAGCCCGATGTGGGGCTCAATCCCAGGACCCTGGGATCATGACCTGAGCCGAAGGCAGACGCCTAACGACTGAGCCACCCAGGCATCCCTTTCCTTCCATTTCTATTATTTGGAACAGTTTCAGAAGAACAGGTATTAATTCTTCTTTAAATGTTTGGTAGAATTCCCCTGGGAAGCCATCTGGCCCTGGGCTCTTTTTGTTGGGAGATTTTTTGATTACTGCTTCAATTTCCTTGCTGGTTATGGGTCTGTTCAGGTTTTCTCTTGCTTCCTGGCTCAGTTTTGGTAGTTTATACGTCTCTAGGAATGCATCCATTTCTTCCAGATTGCCTAATTTGCTGGCATATAGTTGCTCATAATATGTTCTTATAATTGTTTTTATTTCTTTGGTGTTGGTTGTGATCTCTCCTCTTTCATTCATGATTTTATTTATTTGGGTTCTTTCTCTTTTCTTTTTGATAAGTCTGGCCAGGGGTTTAGCAGTCTTATTAATTCTTTCAAAGAACCAGCTCCTAGTTTTGCTGATCTGTTCTACTGTTCTTCTGGTTTCTATTTCATTGATTTCTGCTCTAATCTTTATTATTTATACTCTTCTCCTGCTGGGTTTAGGCTTTATTTGCTGTTCTTTTTCCAGCTCCTTTAGGTGTAGGGTTAGGTTGTGTATTGAAGACCTTTCTTGTTTCTTGAGAAAGGCTTGTATTTCTATATACTTCCCTCTTAGGACCGCCTTTGCTTCATCCCAAAGATTTTGATCAGTCGTGTTTTCATTTTCATTGGTTTCCATGATTTTTTTTAATTCTTTAATTTCCTGGTTGACCCATTCATTCTTTAGTAGGATGCTCTTTAGCCTCCATGTATTTGAGTTCTTTCCAACGTTCCTCTTGTGATTGAGTTCAAGTTTCAAAGCACTGTGGTCTGAAAATATGCAGGGAATGATCCCAACCTTTTGGTACCGGTTGTGACCTGATTTATGACCCAGGATGTGTAATCTATTTTGGAGAATGCTCCATGTGCACTAGAGAAGAAGGTGTATTCTGTTTCTTTGGGATGGAATGTTCTGAATATATCTGTGAAGTCCATCTGGCCCAGTGTGTCATTTAAAGCCCTTATTTCCTTGTTGATCTTTTGCTTAGATGATCTGTCCATTTCAGTGAAGGGGGTGTTAAAGTCCCCTACTATTATTGTATTATTGTCGATGTGTTTCTTTGATTTTGTTATTAATTGGCTTATATAATTGGCTGCTCCCATGTTATGGGCATAAATATTTACAACTGTTAAAGGGTCTATCCAATAAGAAGATCTAAGTATGATACAGTGTCCTTCCTCATCTCTTATTACAAGCTGAGGTTTAAAATCTAATTTGTCTGATAGCCTTCTTTTGATGTCTATTAGCATGGTAAATGGTTTTCCACCCCCTCACTTTAAATCTGGAGGGGTCTTTGGGTCTAAAATGGGTCTCTTGCAGACAGCATATCGATGGGTCTTGCTTTTTTATCCAATCTGATACCTTGTGTCTTTTGATTGGGGCCTTTAGCCCATTTACATTCAGGGTAACTATTGAAAGATATGAATTTAGGGCCATTATATTGCCTGTACGGTGACTGTTACTGTATATTGTCTCTGTTCCTTTCTTGTCTATGTTACTTTTGGCTCTCTCTTTGCTTAGAGGACCCCTTTCAATATTTCTTGTAGGGCTAGTTTGGTGATCACAGATTCTTTTAGTTTGTTTGTCCTGGAAGCTTTTTATCACTCTATTTTCAATGACAGCCTAGCTGGATAAAGTATTCTTGGCTGCATATTTTTCTCATTTAGTACCCTGAATATATCATACCAGTCCTTTCTGGCCTGCCAGGTCTCTCTGGATAGGTCTGCTGCCAATCTAATGTTTCTATCATTGTAGGATACAGACCTCTTGTCCTGAGCTGCTTTCAGGATTTTCTCTTTGTCTCTGAGATTTGTAAGTTTTACTATTAGATGTTGGTGTGTTGACCTATTTTTATTGATTTGGGGGGGTTCTCTATGCCTCCTAGATTTTGAGCCTGTTTCTTTCCCCAAATTAGGGAAGTTCTCCACTATAATTTGCTCCAATATACCTTCTGCCCCTCTCTCTTTCTTCTCCTGGGATCCCAATTATTCTAATATTGTTTCACTTTATGATATCACTTACTGCTCAAATTCTCCCCTCGTGATCCCGTATTGTTTACCTCTTTTTCTCAGCTTCTTTATTCTCCCATCATTTGGTCTTCTATATCACTAATTCTCTCTTCTGCCTCATTTATCCTCGCAGTCAGAGCCTCCATTTTTTTATTGCACCTCATTAAATAGCCTTTTTGATTTCGACTTGGTTAGATTTTATTTCTCCAGAAAGGGATTCTCTAGTGTCTTCTATGCTTTTTTCAAGCCCAGCTAGTATCTTTATAATCGTTATTCTGAACTCTAGTTCCGACATCTTACTAATGTCCGTATTGATTAGGTCCCTGGCAGTCGGTACTGCCTCTTGTTCTTTTTTTTGAGGTGAGTTTTTCCGTCCTGTCATTTTGTCCAGAGAAGAATAGATGAACGAGAGAACAAAATGCTAAAAGGCAACAACGACCCCACAGAAATATACACTAAACAAATCAGAAGAGACCTGAAACTGGAGGGAAAAGAAAAAAAGAGGGCATATGATCAGGCTGGTGAATAGAACAGAGCCATACAGTAGATTTTGGGTATATTTTGGCATCCCAAAATTTTAAATACAATGAAGGGATAGAATATGACTGTAAAAATGAAAATTAAAGATTTTTAAAAACGAATTAAATAATAAGTTGGTTGGAAAAGGAAAGAAGAAAATTTTTACAAAAAAAAATTTAATTGAAAGACTAAAGAATCATGGTAAAAAAGCCATGGATTCTATGTGCATTATTCCCCTAGCACTGGAGTTCTGCCATTCTCATTGATCGGTAAACTTGGTCTTGGCTGGCTGTTCTCGCTGATCTTCTGGGGGAGGGGCCTGTCGCAGTGGTTCCCAAATGTCTTTGCCGGAGGCGGAATTGCCCCGCCCTTGCCCGGTCCGGACTAAGTAATCTGCTCGGGTTTGCTCTCGGGAGCTGTTGTTCCCTGCAAGCTTTGGAGGCAGAGAGTGAAAATCGCGGCCTCCCAATCTCCACCCTGGAGGAGCCGAGAACTCGGGGCCCCGCTCCTCAATGAGCCCCCAGAGAAAAGCAGTCAGTCACTCCCGTCTCCCCGGTCTCCGGCTGCACTCCGTGCTCACCCGGCCTGTGACTGAGCGTTTCTATCTCTGGCACCCGACCGTGTGTGGAGTCTCCAAACCCAGCAGATCCCTGCGGTGCGCTCCCGTGCCGCTCCTCCCGGGGGAGGAAGGGGAGTCTCCCCGGATCTGCCGCTTGTTGGGTCCCTGCTGGAGGAGCAGTGGCCCGACTGTGCTGCAGATCACGGTTTATGGCAACCCCGAGCTGAGAGCCTGTCTCTGCAGCCGGCTTCCCCACTCCGATACCTGGGAGCTCTGCCGCACTCAGGCACCCCCAGTCTTTCTGTGACCCCGAGGGTCCTGAGACCACACTGTCCCACGAGGGTTCCACCTCCCGCTTAGCCACTGGAGCGACGTCCCTCAGCAGAGCCAACTTCTAAAAGTTCCGATTTTGTGCTCCGTGGCTCTATCACTTGCCAGAAGCGGCTGATGGAGGCCCCTCCCCCGCCGTCTATCCTCCCGAATATCGCCTCGGATTCACTTCTCCGCACGTCCTACCTTCCAGAGAATGGTCGCTTTTCTGTTCAGAGAGTTGCTGCTATTCTTTTCTTCGATCTCCTGTTGAGTTCGTAGGTGTTCAGAATGGTTTGATCCCTATCCAGCTGAATTCCTGGGACCAGACAAAATCCAGGTTTCCTACTCCTCCGCCATCCTGGGCTCCTGATCTGGTGTGCATTTTTTTTTTTTAAAGATTTTATTTGAGAGAGAGAGAAAGAGAGAGAGAGCATGGGGGGGTAGGGTCAGAGGGAGAAGCAGATTCCTCGCCAAGCAAGGAGCCCGATGCGGGACTTGATCCCGGAACTCCAGGATCATGACCCGAGCCGAAGGCAGTCGCTCAACCAACTGAGCCACCCAGGCGCCCTGGTGTGCTTTTTAATACAGTGATTCTATTCTGTATTTAAATGAATTCATTTCAGTAAAAATAGAAGTGAGAGTTGATTTTTTTTTTTTTAAGATTACATAACAGGAGTTCCCAGATTTGGTCACAATGGTGAAGGTAGTTCTGGAATGTTTGAGAAACTCTGGTCCAGGAGGGCATGTCTCAAGACCTGACTCATGAACGAAGGATCCAGTCAGTGGCCAAATGAGTATGGAAAACTCACAATGAACATGAACACGTGAAAAACTCCATTCAGTCCTGTGATAAAAGTTTTAAAGCAAAGTTTCATTTAACAGCACTTTTTTTCTGTAGATTTTGCAAGAAAGGCATCCATAACCCAGGCACATCTAGAATTTCCATTCAGCCCATTGATTCTGTTTCTATGTAAGAGGAATCAAATGCCATCAGGGACATGTTAGAGCGACTTCCTTCCCACTTGGGGAGCCTGAAGGTCAACACACTGAGGGTTATCAGAGTTGAGACTGCATAGAAATTTGGCCTCCAGCTCCCCGTTTTAACTTAAAAAGCATTTTTTTCAATGGTCAGGTTTCTACTCCGATAAGGCTGCATAACACACCTCAGTGGCTTACGGTGTTTCTCACTCACGTGTCTGGGGAATTGGTGGTGACTCCACTGGGATCTCCTCCAGGTTCTGCTCTGTTCTATATGTGGGACCATCACTCACTGCGGCCATTGGGCACATTCTTCTTCTGACAGATGGCAGAAGTAAAGGGAGCCAAGCCACACCACTCACACACACTTCCCATGGCAGGTCCCTAGCATTCCAGGAGTGGTCAAAGCCAGTCACACGGTCAACCCAATGTTAGTGGGGTGGGGGGGGGTAGACCCCACCTGCTGTAGTGAAAGGCCTTGCAAAGTGTAATGTAGTTCTGCCTCAGAAGACAGTTACGATTCACAGCTCTGACCCGCCGCTGCTCCCAGCAGGGCTGAGTCCTGCCTAGAGCAGCAGAACAGAGTAGCTCCGAGCTCAAGCAACTTGGGCAGCCTAGGTTTGAATCCCGACTCTGCACCTGCTAGCCTGGTGCCCCAGGCAAGTGACCTCTCTGTGCCTCAGCTTCTCAGTCTGTCAAAATGGATGATCAGAATCCCCCTAAACGTCTGACACAAGCGAACAGTGCATGTTCCCAGCAGAGCACAAGTGCTCAAAAATAAGAGCTGTGTTATTGTAACTACTGTTGATACTCTTCCTCTGCTTCTCTTCGGGGCCCTCCACCAGCCTCAGTTTATCTCTAAAATGGGAATTCTATTAATTGCAATTTCATAAGGATTGCCGTGATGACAGTAAATGAATAACCTAAGTCAGTGTTCCCCAACAGAGTGGGGAAGCATTTTGCCTCCCAGGAGATATCTGGCAACATCTGGAGACATTGTTTTTTCAACTGGAGGAGGTGCTCCAGGCATCTCCTGGGTGGAGACCAGGGACGCCCCCAAACATCCCCCACGAACAGGGCAGCCCCCTCAGCAAAGCCTCATCCTGCCCCACGTGCCAGTAACACCAAGGCTGAGAAATCCTGATGTGGGCGAAGCACTTAGAGCACCTAGCAGACCGTAAAGTCAGAGAGGGACTGCTGTTTTTAGCACTGCTGTTTTCCTTCTTGTTACTACACTCACTGACACCGTTGGGATGAGCTAAGATCTGAATCCAGTGCGTCTGGATTTATACAGCTGTCTGCACGCCTGGGAAGGAGGCAGATATGAAGGGGTGGTCATCAACGGGTAGCAAGAAAAAAACTGGGCAGGGGAGTCAACCTGAGGGCCCAGTCTGTCACCAGGCTGCCACCTGTGGACGTGTGAATCCTGGCACCTCTGCCTCCTAAATCATGCCGCCTGGTGTCCTCAGCTGTGAAGTGGGTCTGGCGCCCCTGCCCCAGCCAGCCGTGTCGACTCCGGAGCCTGCTTCAAGCCTCTGCACTCTGTCTTCTGTGTCACTCTGAGCAAGCCATTGAGCCCCTCTGCGCCCCCACGCTGTCACCACTCATGTGGGGATGGTGACAGTGCGCACACTGCTTGAGGACAAGCTGATCAGTGCTTGGCACTCAGGAGGGGGCTGCTCCCAGCAAGCACTTGGTTCAGGTTAGGAGTCCCCGCAATCTTGGGTGCTCAGCAGGCGTCTTTTCTTTCCCCCGTTCTTGCGTGTGCAGGGAAGGAGAGCTGTTTCGAGAGGATAATGCAGCGATTCGGCAGAAAAGCCGTCTACATCGTGATCGGTGACGGCGTGGAAGAGGAGCAGGGGGCAAAGAAGGTACTCTGTCCACCTCTCAGACTCTGCTTCTCCTCTTGAGACAGGCTCGTGGGTTTCCTGGGCTCTTTACGAGGATTTCCCCCACCGCCCCCCACCCCGGCGCTGGCTGGGTCCCCTCCTTCCCAGGCTCTTACCTCCCCGGTCCCTCCCCATTTGCAATCGCAGAAGCATCCTGAGTAATTTCCTTCTGCAAATCCCCCTCGGTGCCTTTGGCTGCCGCCCCTCATAGCCCTGGATTTTTTCTAGGACAACCTCTCGGGAGCCCAGAGACACCCTGTCAGGCAGGCTGGTGGGGGGCTGGTGCACGTGTGCGCGCTTTATTCCATACTTACTGATCATATGTTCCAGGAACCCTTCCCAGTTAATAAAGACAGCATTAAGCTAATGAGAAAGAAAATCCTGCATTTGTGATCTTGGGCCCATGAGGAGAGAGGCAGGGGGTTCTGGTGGCAGCAGCTCTGCTCTTGGAAAAGGAACAGCTGCCCAAGTCCTGGGTCTGGACCTGTCAACAGCATCCCAGAGAGCCTGCCACTCCCCCACCCAGAGGCCTGGGAAGTGGACTGTTAATGTCACAGAGCTTAATCGGGAGGACCTGGTTTCCCCCTTCCCTCCCCGGCAACAGATTCCAGGGAAATGCAGAAATGTTTAGAGTCTCAGCGGACAAAGCCTGAAAAAGAGGGTCCCAGGAGAAGGCCCTGGGGGCGGAGCTAGAAGGCCTTGCCCCCTGCAAGGTTCCTCCCCTTCCCCTCCCTCAGGCTCCAGCAACGCTTCAGAGGGAAGAATTCCCTGATCAGGTACCACTCTGGTCTTCCAGTGACCCAGGCCTGCCTGCAGCTCCCTCCCCCCGCTGTCCATACTCTGTTCAGGGCCTCGACGACTGGGTCTTAGGCGCAAACACTGCGCCTAGTGGGTGAGCTCCGTCAGCTGCACATCTACTGCATGCCCGTGACTGTGGCAGGTGCTGGGGGGCCTGCCGTGAGCAGAAGGGACAGGCTCTCGCCCTCCCTCAGCTCCAGCCTGGGGCAGGCAGGAGACACAGGAGTGTAACATGTGTTACAGGAGGTGGTGACCAGAGCTTTGGAGAAAAATAAAGCAGGGACTGGGGACAGATGGGACTGTGGGGGTGGGGCCGGCTGCCAGCGTGCACAGTGGTCAAGGCAGGCCTCGCTGCCAGGTGACATCTGAGCAAAGAGAGGAGGAAGAGAGGCAGTGAGCCAAGTAGATGTCAGAGGGAAGGCAGTCCCAGAGAGGAACCAAGAGATTCCAAGGTCTGCAGGCTGGAGCTTCCCGCAGGGAGCCAGCATGGCCACAGTGGTGGGCCAGGCAGTGGAGAGTGCCCAGGAGGGGAGGCCTAGGAGGAAGCTGAGCACTTCTTTCTAAAGCATATTTAACTTTAAAAATGAATTGATTCAGCGAGAAAAATATTAAGTAAATGATTGTAATAGAGGTGATACACAAGGACTGGCCAAGGCAATAGCACGATCACAGGAATTACCACAGATTACTGGTGTCCCAGAAGCACCGTGCCAGCTCAGGAGCATGGTCTGTGTGATGAGACGAGCCACTGCCAGGGCCTCTAGAGCCCCCCCCCCCCACCAAGCTGAGTTCTAACGCTCAACATGGGACAGCAATCAAAATGAAGCTCAGCTTCAAGCACGGTTGGACTGGAGAAGCAGCGTAGGCCTGCGGCCCCTGCCCCCTCACCGGCCCTCTGGCCCTCGCCCAGACAGGGACAGGGACCTCGGTGGAGCGGCCACTGACCTGTTCCCACCTTCTTGCCGCTGGAGTTTGTCAGGGCAGCATAGTAAATGTTTGGAAATGACCCCTTTACTCTCCTGAAATGAAATACTAATGGTCCTGGACACTATTACCATAGTGGCTAAAAGGTCAAGATCTAATGGTGTTACCGAAGAGAAATAAAGGGAAAGTTATTTACACTCACAGTAACCTGCGCTTCCACACCTAAATGTTCAGGCACAAAATCCCAGGGCTTGTACCCACGCAAGCCGTGGCTGTGACCCGGCAAACACAGGGACACAGGTGCGCGGTCTCGGCCATTTGGGAGCCAGGTGAGGGGCTGCGGCTGATTTCTGCAGACTGCTAAGCAGCTCCTAGAGAGATCCTGAATAAAACAAGACACAGACTTCCATTGCTGTACACAGTAGTCGCACTCCTGGAAATGCAGGTTTTATTAAAAGCATGGACAAGATTTGATTTCTGTGTAACAGGGACAGTGTTAAGAGTCCAGGCTCAGATTACTCCGTACAGGTTTTTACTTAACTGGACTATCTGACAGGACGCTCGAAAACCAGTCAGGTCCCAGGTGCATGAGATGAGGCAGGACCCCACCGGCACTGCCCCCAAATCATCAGAAGTCGAAATTCACAGCTCTAGAAATTTCCACAGTGACCCCTAGGGGGGCAGTCTTTTCCTCCTTTGAGAACAGCTAGTCTGGGCTCGCCTTCTGTACCGGACCAGGCACCTCCCCGGCCTCACCCTACCGCCAGCCCTGCTCCCACAGAACGATGCGGCCAGGGGCACACATTTTACCCTAAATCCTAGCTCTGCCCTTTGGGCTGTGTGGCCTTCAGCAGGTGGCGCCCCCCTAAGCTGGACCAGCCACCGCGCAGGCGCGCTTGGGGCTGAGCGGAGGGACCTTGCCAAGGGCGTGCCCCACCACCCGAGCCTCTGGTATCACTCCCGGGACGGTGGGAGAACATGACCGTTAGAAATTCAGAACCAGCGGAGGAAGAAGAGATGAATGCTGATCTGCACAGGAGGTGAAAGCTCACCCAAATCACTCGTTGGCTCAGAGCCCATGGGAGACGCACGTGACTGAGACCGACAGAGGGGTGGAGAGAGTGATCTCCAGCAGGAGCGGGGCGGGAGGGTCTCACTGGGCCAGTGCCGCCCAGGTTCTGTGCAGAAGGGTTGGGGTGGCCAGAGATGCTCAACAGCCGTTAGGATAGCAGAGCGCGCGGCCTCTCTCGTGTAAGACACCGTGAGCTTCAGGCCCGGCTGCGTCAGCCCCGGGGACCCAGGCCCCCTCCATCTTGTTGCTCTGCCGGCCGGGGGCTGCTCTCTCGCCACCGCCCCCCCCCCCCCGCTGCTGTCTGCACGGTGGCCTCTGGCAAGGGAAAGGGAGGCTGCCCCATCGCTATAAGGGCCCAGGGGACACGGGTGGACGGCACTGCTGCTCACACCCCAGCAGCCAGACCTGGGTCACGTGGTCACACCCTGCGCGGCTCTAGCTCGCAGATGTCACCCTTCTGAGCCACCACATACCCAGCTAAGAAAAACGGGGGCTGCTTGGGCGGGGGGGCTGGCAGTCTCCATCACAGCTGGCCTGGGGCAGGGCTGTCACTGGCACCCAGGGGGCCCGACCGAACCGCATGCCCGTACCCCTCCTCTTGATTACCGGCATCCTCGTGTCACTGAATCCTCCAACCTCCCTGCAGAGGGGGTGTCATTTGCTTCATTTTACGGAGGCTGTATTTGAGACTCAGAGAGGTTAAGTAATGTACCTCAGGTCACACAGCTGGTACAGGCAAACGGAGGTGTGTTTTACTCGCCAAGCAGGAAGGAGGTGGACCTAGGAGTTTCAAACACTCTGTCCTCACCCCTGAGCTGGGGCCTTCTACCAAGGAAGACCGGGGCGCACACCCCCATCCACTGAGCTCCCCTAAAAACCTCTGCGACTGAAGAGCAGCCCCAGCGCATTAGCGAGGAACGCTGTGCACCAGCCGCTCTCCTGGCCTGACGGATGGGAGTCATTAGCACAGGGCGCCGGACACCTGAGCAGCGTGAAATACGGCGACAGGACAAGGGGCTTGGACTGTTGGGGCTGACAGTGTTGTTAATATCTCCCTTTTAGTGGGTCATTTGTCTCCACCTCTCTGCAAGTGATAAATCCACCTGTACTGCAGGCCTGGGATGGAGATGGCTGAGACCGTCTCTCCCACCTTTGCTCATTTCCTCCCAGAAAAATGAATTACACTCTTTAAAAGGGGACAGGATTGGCCGGGCAGGAAGCAAAATCCATCTTTGCAGAGAAAGGAAGGTTTGGCTGCAGTGGGGGGGGGGGAGCGGGGGGAGCTGGAACGCATTAAAGAAATAGCATCCGTTACCCATGATGGATAGTACGCTGCTTCCTTTGAGCAAGAGAGAAAAAGAGGTGTTCGCTGAGAACTTTGAGAAGCCCGCCTTCCTTCTTGTCCCCTCTCCCTTCCTCTTCATTCCTTCCCCGTGTGTTTCTTGAGCACCTGCTGTGTGCCAGGAGCCATGCTATGCAGCAGTGAACGTGACATTCCAAGCTCGAACTGTCTTCAGCGCCTTTGCACTTGTTTTGTCTTCTGCCTCAACTACCTCCCCCCACAGGTTTGCACCTCCTACTTGCCCTCTGCAGGCTGCTTAACTGTCACCCCCTAGAGAGGCCTTCCCTGACCCCAGCTATCAGAATAGACACCCTCCCCCAGCTGCTTTCGGCCCTGCCTCCCCGTTCTGTTTCCTTCATAGTGCTCACCACAACACAAAACCACCTTGTTCATTTCGTGCCCGTGGATTTCTTCTCTGTGACTCCAGTGGGGACCCTGTGTGTGCGTGTCAGCTGAGCAGGAGGCCCCGCGGAGCGCACGGCAGTGGACCATCAGACACAGTCCCTGCCCTCTGAATCATCTCCCCATCTCAAGATCCTTCACTTAATCACGCCCACAAAATCCCTTTATTCACAGGTTCTAGGGATCAGTTGGACATCTTGGGGGGCTATTATTCTGCCTACCACAGACCAGGAAGGTAAAGATAGATAATGATATATAAAGAGATGGCAGAGTGATAAGTGCGGAGCTCCCAGAGGCAGGAAATGATCTGATGTGTTCCAGGAACCAAAAGGATGCCTGTATAATTTCTAGCCGGTGGACATGGAACCTCACAGGGCAGAACTTCAGGCATCCAAATGTTCATCAAGCACCATCTGTTCACTTAGTAAATAGTTTAAGGCCAATGACTGTCCTGTGGAGGCTCAGTATCTTTTAGCTGCAGATAGCAGAAAGCCTATGTAATGGTGTTAAACACTTGCTCACCTTATAAGATTAGTAACAGTTGTGCCCTAGGTTGTTGCCATGGGTCATAAATTCACCAAGCATCCCTTTCTGTCATGTCGCTCTACCTTTCTAACCATCTTTGGGTTTTATTTTCTTATTTGTTGCCTCGTGATCTCAAAATGGCTGCCACAACTCCAGGCATCACATACTAACATGACAGCATCCAAATAGGAAGGGAAAGTAAGGAGGACGGAGTTCTCTCCTCAGGTGCCTCCCTCTAATCCTGGAGGAAAACCTTTCCCAAAAGCCCCTTACCACCTTCCTCATTGGCTTCAGTGGGTCCCAAGTCAAGAGGAACACAAGACCCGGGCGCCTGGGTGGCCCAGTCAGTTAAGCGTCTGCCTTCAGCTCAGGCCATGATCTCAGGGTCCTGGGATCAAGCCCCGCAATGGGCTCCCTGCTCAGTGAGGAGTCTACTTCTCCCTCTCCCTCTGCCTCTGTCCCCCACTCATCTCTCTCTCTCTCCAAATAAATAAAATCTTAAAAAAAAAAAAAAAGATACAGGACAAATCCCTGGCAAACGGCTGGGGTTGTCACAGCTTGCTTAGACGATCATAGCTCATCCCCTAGGTCTGGGCACAGTGCTGCCAAATTCTGAGTTCTGGAAGCAAGAAAGGAGAGAGTGGTACTGGGCAGGCAACTTTAGCCAATGACTAAATCTTCCAGTGATAAAAGTGCAGTCAGCTTTCTTCTCTGGAGCCTGACATGACCTCTCCGTGGCTCAGTGTCATCTGTGAAGTAAGACAGAGTGCCTCCCTGAGCATTAGTGACCAGGTTAAACAAGGTCATGTGTGTGGCACAGAACATGCACTCTCACCGAATGTTAATGACCGTGTGGTGACCGTGACCGTGAGGGCAGTTCGTTCTGGCTTGCCGGCAGTTTAACTTCGGCTGAATCAGTTCTCTTCTTTCTCGCTCTCATGCCCACTTGAAAAAGGTGCTCGTGCTTTTGTCTGGGCAGTTCGGTGAGCTAGGAAGCACACAGCACCAGCACAGGGGCTGGCTCCGGAACGGCAGCTTTAAGAGACTACTGTTTAAGACACTGGGTGTCACAGGCTGACGCCGTGAAATCCAAACTCTGCACCGTGACACCGAGGAACTCGCTAGCCAGCCTCTCCCCACCCCCGGCCCTGCGCACACGCGCCCCGCACGACCGTGTCCCTCGCCCTTGCGCCCTCGTGCGCCTAGACGTAATCGTAACAGCAGCCCCGAGTGGACGGGCCGGGCGCCCGCAAGAGCCGCAACAGCGCATGCGGCAAATCGGCTGCCCATTTCACAGGCAAGAACACTGACGTCGTCCCGTCTGCCGAGGCCGGCCGGCCCGACCCTGGCTGGGACCGGCTCCGTCTGTTCATTTGGCGATGAGCAAACGTTAGGGAGGGGTGCGAGGCACACGAGCCCCTGGCTGAGACTTTGTCCTCGAGGTAGCAGGACCGAGGACAACTTTTTCAGAAGGCACGGCCTTCTCACTGCCTGCTTTCAGTCCGGGTCAGCGCACCACCTGTAGGACCTAGGACTTTCCCAGAGATGGCGGGAGGGTCAGACCGTCTGCCAGGCTGCTCGGGATGAGCCGGGCAGCCCGGGCTCCGAGGGAATGGACCCTCGGGGGGGGGGGGGGGGAAACTGCCCCTGTGGTTCGGGAGACGCCCACAGGCCACGCCGCCTTGGGTGGCCTTGGCATCGGGCTCTGACCCGGGGGGTGGTGGGGGCTGCGGGGGACGGGGCCCTAACCGCGCAGCTGCTCTTCTGTGTTCCAGCACAACATGCCTTTCTGGCGGATATCCTGCCACGCCGACCTGGAGGCGCTGAGGCACGCGCTGGAGCTCGAGTATTTATAGCAGAAGCCACGGCCTCGCCACCTGCCGTCGCGGGCGCATCCCACCCCCTCGCAGGCTCTCGCCTTCCCCGCCTGCCCGCCAGATGCTGGACGCCGGGCAGGGTCCCTGCGGCCGAGAGGACGTGCCTGGCGACCATCTCAGCGGCTGTCCTTTTAGTCCAAGCGCGGGTCCTGAGACGCAGAGTACCCCCCCGTGGCTTTTGGGAATATTTAACTTTGGAGAAAAGGGCTGGCTCGGAGTCCAGGCTTTTCCACAAGACTCAACAGAACAAAAGCGAAGAATTGCTGATTTGGGGGAGGGCTGGTGATGAGGAGGGGACAGGCTTGGGTTTGTCTGTTTTTTGGGGTTTTTTTTTTTCCTTTTTAATTTATGGACTAATCTCATTACTCCGGTATTATGCTCTCGTACCTGTGTTGTTGGTTTTCTTAGTCGTTGGTTTGGTTTGGTTTTCTAACCTGGCATGTGGGGCGGTGCAGTTCTCATTTAAGCACTCTCTGCTCCAAGTTGTGCTCTGGGGGGACAATCATTCTCTGAACAATTGGTGAGGGAGGCGATTCGGGGCTGATGGGAAGACTATTGCTTACTTTTGTTTTTAAGGACCTAACCTGACGTCATGTGGACAGTGCACGTGCCTTATGCTGCCATCTTGTTTTCTAGGAAGAGGGGACCCTGGGGAGGCAGCGGTACTTTGTGACAGATAAAAGGCATTAAATAAAACCACGTTTACATTTTGAAGTGGGGTAGGGTGTCCCTGCTTTATGACCACTCTTGAGGCTTCCATTAGAGGTACTAACAGATTTTCAGCCATCCACACAGAGGAGGTTTGGGTGAAACAGACCTGCCCCTTAGTCCTGAAATTAGCTACCCAGGTGGTCAACGACTTTTCTCTTGTGAGGACTAAATGTCCAGCGCTGGTTCTGAGGGAAGCTAGTAGTCCACAGTCTGTAAGTGTTTTAGCCTGAATTCTAGAGGACGCAGAGCTCCCGGTGGTCAAGGATAGTGTCTTCCTCATTCTGTATACTCAGTACCCGTAACAGTCTGACGCAGATATGGCACTAAATGAAGGCTGAAGGATGGATGGACAGGATGGACGGACAGACAGATGGTCAGACAGATGGACGGCAGATGGGTTATGGTGGTGGGTGGGTGGAGGGATGAAGGAATGGATGATGGATAGATGGGTGGTGGATAGCTAAGATTCACTGGCCCCAGGCTGCTTCATCTTCACTGTTCCCCCAGCAGTATCTTGCAGCTCTTGAGAACAATCTTAGAAGTAGAGTAACTGGAGTATTCAGCACTCACAAACAAAAGCCCTTAGCCTCCCAGAAGTCTGAGCAGGACTTGAGAACTTCCTGACCAGCCCAGCCAAAGGACAGAGACACAATGAAGTCCTCGGGTCAACCTCTGGGGCTGAAGGTATCTGCCTGTCCAAGGGCTTTAGAAATCAGCCACCATTGGAATTTCTTTCCATTGCAAAGGACAGGAACACCACAAAGTGGCTTAAACAAAACAAAACCAGAATTCTTTGGCTTACTTAACTGAAAAGTTTAGGGATGTGTGACCTCAGACATCCCCATCCCAAATGCAGAATTCAAGATACGGCTTTAAATTTTTAAATTCAGTCTCTTTCTCTCCATCTTTGGACTTTTCAGTTTGGTTTCATTTATAGGCAATAGTCCACATACTTAGAGTAGAAGATCTCTATTGATAAAGCATTAATTCTTAAAAGGATAATTGTTTTGGAAAAATAGGTTAAATTTATTATGTGAGTTAACAAATGTCCTTATGGTTCAAATATTTTGAGTTGGTTCTTCCATAGTTATTTGCAACCAAAAGCTTATATAGCACGTAATAAATAGTGTTCTTAGTAGGAGTAGTATATCTCACAGGCTCAGATATCTACTCAGGAAATCAAACATTCGTATTACCGACAACTGGAGCTGGGTATTTTTCATCAGATATTAATCAAGTATCTAAAATGCACTGGCAGGGGCGCCCGGGTGGCTCAGTTAAGTGTCTGCCTTCGGCTCAGGTCACGATCCCGGGGTTCTGGGATCCAGTCCCACATCAGGCCCCCCGCTCAGTGGGGAATCTGCTTCCCCTCTCCCTTTGCACCTCCCCCTGCTCGTGCTCTGTCTCTCAAATAAACAAATAAAATCTTTTAAAAAAATTAAATGTGACAAGAGCAAGATTTAATCCCCCTAATACATAAAGAGCTCTTAGAAACCAGTAACAGGGACGCCTGAGTGGCTCAGTCGGTTAAGCGTCTGCCTTCAGCTCAGGTCATGATTCCAGGGTCCTGGG
>NC_058412.1:124806261-125087230 GCF_002201575.2 Neomonachus schauinslandi
CCCCCTAATACATAAAGAGCTCTTAGAAACCAGTAACAACCAACCAAATCTTTTAAAATGCCTCGGGGGGTGGGAGGGCACACCTGGGTGGTGCAGTTGGTTAAGTGTCTCACTCTTGGTTTCAGCTCAGGTTGTGATCTCAGGGTCATGATATCGAGCCCCGCATCAGGCTCCATGCTGAGCACAGAGTCTGCTTTGGATTCTGTCTTCCTCTCCCTCTGCCCCTCCTGCTCATGCACGCTTTCTCTCTCTTGCTCTCAAATAAATAAATCTTAAATATATATATATTATATATTTATAAATAAAATGCTTGAAGGCTAGGGGTGCCTGGCTGGCTCAGTCAGGGGAGCATCATGAGACTCTTGATCTTGGGGTTGTGGGTTCAAGCCCCACATTGGAGAGATTACTTAAAATAAAATCCCTAAAAAATTTTTTTAATAAAATGCCTGAAGGCTGTAAAACAGACATTTTACTTTTTTTTTTTTTTTTTTTAAGATTTTATTTTTTAGGGTGGCTCAGTTGGTTAAGCATCTGCCTTCGGCTCAGGTCATGATCCCAGGGCCCTGAGATCGAGTCACTATTCAGGTTCCTTGCTCGGCAAGGGGCCTGCTTCTCCCTCTGCTTGTACACTCTCTCTGACAAATAAATAAAATCTTTAAAAAACAAAAAGTTTAAGTAATCTCTCCATCCAATACAGGGCTCCAATCCACAGCCCTGAGATCAAGAGTCACAAGCTTCACTGACTGAGCCAGCCAGCCACCCCTACATTTTTTTCAAAAAAATAAATAAAACTGCTTCTTGGGGCACCGGCTGGCTCAGTTGGTAAAACATGCAACTCTCCATATCTCAGGGTTGAGAGTTCAGGCCCCACAATGGGTGTAAAATAAAATCTTTTACAAAATAAAACTGCTTCTTAAACTTATAAAAAGATGGTCAAGGGGCGCCTGGGTGGCTCTGTTGGTTAAGCAACTGCCTTCGGCTCAGGTCATGATCCTGGAGTCCCGGGATCGAGTCCCGCATCGGGCTCCCTGCTCGGCGGGAAGCCTGCTTCTCCCTCTCCCACTCCCTCTGCTTGTGTTCCCTCTCTGGCTGCCTCTCTGAGTCAAATAAATAAAATCTTTAAAAAATAAAAAATAAATAAATAAAATGGAGAAAAAAGTAAAACCTGTAGGATCATATCTGCAAAAAGCAGCTTTGGAAGAAGATATAAGAAATTAATAAAAACAGGGGCGCCTGGGTGGCTCAGTTGGTTAAACGACTGCCTTCGGCTCAGGTCATGATCCTGGAGTCCCGGGATCGAGTCCCGCATCGGGCTCCCTGCTCAGCAGAGTCTGCTTCTCCCTCTGACCCTCCTCCCTCTCATGCTCTCTGTCTCTCATTCTCTCTCTCTCAAATAAATAAGTAAAATCTTTAAAAAAAAAAAGAAAGAAATTAATAAAAACAGTGACCCATTGGAGCTATCAGACATATGGGTAAGTGGGAGAGTGCCTTACTTATATATTGAATGCTGTGATTAGATTACTGATCTTGAAGATCAGATAATCAGTTCTAGAGACTTCTCTGTCATAGCCAGTCACTTGTTTCTAGCCAGTTTCCCAAGCGGCAACACTAGCCCTTTCCTGTGGGACTCAGGGTGCCAGTGTGAGGCTGGGGAAAGCTGGTCTGTGAATCAGGCAGCCTCCTTCTTGCCCATCCCAGGAAGCCTGGTCTCTGCCAAAAGTGGGGCAGTGGTGGTCTCCGTGGTCGGAGCCGGGGACGCCTGATAAAGCCCCATCCCATTTCAGAGCAGCTGTGCTAGCCGTTCATCCATTCTGCCAGGGGAAGCCAGGGTCTACCATTTACTGGGCCTGTGGGTGCGGACGAGGAAACAGACCGAGGCAGTCCCGACCCCCACGGAGCGGACTTTGCTGCACAGGAGAGGCGACACAAGCCGGCGAATTAACCGTGAGACGCAGACTTTCCCACTCATCGCCTGTCCTTCAGGACGAACAGCAGAGTGCCGGTGGCCACAAGCAGGACACAGCCCACACGCCCCCGACCCTGGGCACTCCCCACGCACAGGCTTGAGCCACAACCTAGGTCCACAACCTTCCGAGAACCACCTGGAGGGCAGAACAGCGGCTGGGGGACCCTCAGCAGGGAGGAGAAGGTGGATCTTGGAGGCCTAAGTCAGCCAATTTCAAAAAGCTGGCCTGAGGGGCACCGGGGTGGCTCAGAAGGCCAAGTGCCTGACTCTTGGGCTCAGCTCAGGTCTTGATCTCAGGGTTGTGAGTTCGAGCCCCGCACTGGACTCCACTCTGGGTGTAGAGCCTACTTAAAAAAGTTGGGGGCGGGGGAGCCTAAGAACATCCTTTTGAAAGAGATCACAGGATCTGTCCAGTGAAACATTCAGGGTCCAAAAGGCAGCCTCTTGTCCAAGGGGTAAACACTGACGGTCTTTCTGGTTGGTTGAGATTGTGACTTTCAGAGTATACGGCGTGGCATTGCTGGGTCAACGATGGGGACTGCTCTCCTCTCAGACACTGGCTAGAGTCCAGAAGGAAGCTTTGGGGTGATGCGGCACAGAGTAATCGGAACGGTGTGGGGACGCTGTGGACAGCCTGGTCCCCTCCAAGCAGGTGGCACCTGAGCTCAGACCCAGGTGGTGAGAAAATCCAGGGCAAGCACTCCAGGGGGGAGACAAGGAAGTACAGAACTTGTGGGCAAAGCTTTCAAGCTGGCGGGAAGAAGGGAAACCCGGGAAGACTGGAGGCGAGGTCACAGGTCATGGGGTCAGAGGGTAAGGCCCCGCGGCAGATGTGGTTGGATCCTTTTGGTCACGGATTTGGAATTTTACTGGAGTTTGGATTTTACTCTAAATCCACTGAGGACCCACCTGAGGGTTTTAAGCAGGAGAGTGGCATGATCTGATTGGCATTTTTAAAAATTACTCTGGCTGCTCTGGGGACAATGGTTTGGAAGTAGGGTGTCCAGTCAAAAACAACTGGGATTCCCCATGAACTTAAAGATGTTCACATTTCATTTTATAATCTACATACAGTTTCCTGCACAAAGCTCAAGTAAGTATGCACCTTGATGTATTTTGACATAAGCTCACACTTGGCTAACCACCGCCCAGATCAAGATGGAAGAGGTTTCCAGGCCCCCCCCACAAAGGCTCCCTCACAGCCTTTCCCAGCCCCTACCCACATTCCTCACCGTCCTGACCTCTGACGAGGCTCCCCACGGCCCTTCCGCCGCCGCTGCTGCCCGCTCCGCGCTGGCAGAGCTATGCCGGCCGGTGACCACCAGAGGGCAGTGCGACCCCGCAGTGGGGCCGAGCCGCCAGCCGCTGCCCCCGAAGTCGGGCCCGGAAACGACGCAGGCTGCCGTTGAAAGGATTCAGAAAGCACTGCCATCGGGCCATGCCCACGCTTCAGGGATTGCTTCGGTGAAATGGCAGCACCGTCGACAACGTGTTCAGACCTAAGAGTTGATAAATCCACCTGCCGTGGCCACAGTGGCGACCCCGGCATAAAGCAGCGTCTCTGCGGGAAGGCAAACCGACCCACACTCCAGCGGCCTCGAGCAATCGGCGTGAACAGCCCTGGGCAATGCCAGAACGCGCCGCTCGAATGTTTAATAATGTGCGTGCAACCAGTTAGTGTGGTTTGAAAAAAATGCCCGGATTTATTTTTACATCCTGAAGTTCATCCAAGGAGATAAGCTGGTTCCATCCAAATACTGATTTATAAAATTCAGCAGGAAGTATCCGGCCCAAAATGAGTAGCTGCTAAACTGCCCGCCCTCCCCCTCACCCCCCACGGGTAAGCAGAGTTGGCAGAGTCCCGGGCCTCTTCTGTCTCGGCCCTTGGATCCTGCTGGCCACCTGGTGTGGCTGAATGAGAAGCGGTAAACACAAGCCCAGCTTCTAACACTAAGCACCTGCTATGTCCCCGGCACGGTGCTAAGCCCTCCACCCGCATTAGCTCATGTCATCCCCTGCTGGAAAGGAAGCATGGCATGGTGATCAGGCCTGGGGCCTTGGGTTAAATCCCAGATCTTCCTGTTACTATCCCTGGGAACTTCACCCCTCCGAACTTCACTTTCCAGCTGTAACATGTAGTAACAATAGAACCAGCCTCACGGATTGCTCACAGCACTGAATGAGTGCCAAAAGGACCAGCACTTAGAATGGTGGCTTCCAGACTTTTCTGACTGCACTCCACAGTGAGAGGTGCCGATTACATCAAACCGAGGAGAGCATGCACCTGTGTATGTACATACGAATGTTCGGATATTGTCGGTGTCTGAAATAGGCTTCACAAAGCAATGCCTACCCATCTTACTATGATGCATCCTATTCTATTCCATCCTGCTCTATTGTGCTTTTAAATGAGGCAGGTCACAATCCATTAAAACAGTTTCACTCACAACTCAGCGTTAGAAAGATGCTAGTTTAGAACGAGGTTCGGCAAATAGTACGTTCATCATCCAATTAACTGCAGTGTTCACAAGCCCCATTTTACAGAGGGGGAAATGGAGGCCCAGAGGGGTGTTGTGGCCCGCCCCTGACTTTGCAGTTGGAATGTGGCCGAGCTTGGACCCCAACCCAGCATCCTTGCTAAATGACTACTCTTCGGCCCAAGGCTGCCAACTGGTGGCTTACGGTCCAGATCTGACCCAGAGAAACGTTTCGCTGCTCTTCACGTTATGGGTTCAAACGTTGACCCAACTATTTAAAACTTGAGAGATTTAACTCAACATCCACACTTTCAACTTTTCTCCAAAAACAAGGCACAGGATATGGCAACACTGGGCCTGCAGGTGCACACGATCAGCCGGGGCCACTGTGCAGCTTCTGCAGCTGTCACTGCTCCAAACTCGCCAATTGCCCCTGTCCCCGCCACGCCCTGTCGCCTCCCTGACACACCATCTACCATCACACAGGGCAGCTGCTTTTTCCATAATGAAGACACATTTTTCTGTCAAAAGTGGAAGGAAAAAAAAACTAAACCAAGAGAACTACAGGTTTCAAGAAGAAAATAGAGGTAGGAGTCTATTCTAACGTTTGATATAAAAAAAATACATATCTGTGTCCACTCTCCCCCCCCCCCCACCCCTGACCTGGTCCTGGGAGCAGAGTTGGCAACTCTCATCTTACCACTAAGCTGTAGCTACCTCTCTTTGTCCATAGCTGTGTCCCCAGCACCTGAAACTGCCCAGCCAAGAATGGGTAGGAAGGAACAGAGGGAGGAAGGAAGGAAGTGGCTTTTATACAAAAGCTTTTCTAATGATGACAAAGATAAAGGTTAAGAACAGACATTCTTTTGGGTCATCAGACGGGGTTCGAGTCGTTTCTTCCCCTAACTAGCTATGTGACCTCAGGCAGCTTCCTCGACCTCTCTAGGTCTGGTATCTTCAGCTGCAAAATGCAGATTGGGATTCAGTGCATATAAATTGCCTGGAATGTAAAAGATGCTATAGAAATGAAGTTGCCTTCTCCGGCAGCTCACCAAAGCGAACAGAGGTCAGTACTCAATTGTCTTAACAAGCTGTCTAGAGCCCAGCTGACCTGGCCTTGGACCCTCTCCTGGGCCAGGGAGGCAACGGTTTTCCATTAATACCATGCCCTGAAGAGAGCCTTGGGCAGGTGGAGCCCTGGGCCAGATGGCAAAGCCAAGGGTTTGATCCCCAGCCACAACTCTGGGTGAGAAAGGACTTGTTCAGCATTCAACCATTGCCCCTCCTTCGGCTGTACCTTCCTGGATGGAGAGGCGGGAAAGCTGAAAACTCTTCTCCAGGCTCCCTTACAGTCAGGGGTCTGGAGCACTGAAGGGCCCACAAATCAGCTGCGTTCACAAGAGACCCCTATTTGGTACTGAGTTAAGTCGGGAGGAAAGCTGGCTGCACACGGGGCATCCGGCCGGCAGGTGCAGACGAGAGCAGAGCTGACGCGGGTCAGGCCCGAGAAGCTGGTGCAGCTAGATCAACAGCGGTGCTTCATGATCCCGAACGAGCAGCGCCCGCAGCCCGCGCCCTGCACTGCCCACCCAGCCGGCGGCCCTGCCGTGTGGCTGCCTCAGCCCTCCTCCTGATTCTCTAAACACCCATCACGTTATCAGACCCAATCAGGGAAGCGGCCTATTATGGGACTTAGGCCTTCTACGCGGGTCAGAGGGGTTGGGGAAGTGGAAGTCTGAAAGGGCACCTGGAGTCACCAGCGAGGCAATCTGAGAAGCCGTGAGGCACGTCCAGCCACCAAAGTGAGTGTGCGGAGAGGCGCCAGAACAAAAATCAACGGGGAACCGTGGCCTCCGCAGCCAAGCGCCCGTGGCCGGACCAGCCGCTCATGTCCAGGGGTCCGAAACAAGACCCGCGTGCAACACCGAGGCCGCAAGGGCTGAGCGCACGACGGTCACCAATCTAGCCACAGAAACCTTGCAAGAGAAGAGGCTGCTGCTTCCCTTCCGCCTTCAAAATCTCACACGAGTCCCTCTTTGGGGCAATTCTAACTCAGCACCATTCAAGGGAAAGGATTCTGGGAAATGTAGTTCCAGCCTGGCCCATCGGCGGCAAGCCGCACCGCAAACCAGTTCGCTTACCACACCCTTCCGCTTCCCCTGGCCGGGTGAATTCTGCTCTCGACAACCGACCTGGCCGGCAGAAACTCTGGGCACTTTTGCGGGGGGCGCCGTCAATGTTTCTGTCAACCCGAGGCCTTTTGTTTGGGCAATTTCCTACCTTGGGAGTCTTCAGCCGAAGCATCCTGAATCCCACCTTCCCAGCCTTCCTTGCAGTTAAGACGTAGGCATATGACCTAGATTTAACCAATCAGCTATTTCCCGGCTGGAGATTTAGCCAATCAAATGCACTCAAGTGGTATTTAGACTCAATCCGATACACCCAGCACAACCTGGGTTTGCTCAAGCCAGATCCACCCACACGTGAAAGCAGTGGAATTCTGCAAAGTGCATTCTGATGGGTGGGATGCAATCTCGCAAGGAGGCAGGTGGGACAGGCCCAGTGTCATTGGTAAGAGTTGCAATGTCTGGGCCCAGTGGCAGTGACGGGAAGGTCGTGCAATGTAACTGGGACATTGTTTGTGGCTGTGCGCTCTCCCCGCTGGTCTCTCTGGCCCTCCTTCCCAGAGGTCTGTGAGTCCCGTAATATCCTTTAATAAATTCCTTTCCTGCCAGATTACCTAGAGTGTTGTTTGCAACTAAAACCCTGACCCCCTTTAAATTCACGGAGGCCTCGAGTCTCAGTTTCCCAGCTGCACAGAGCAGAACAATACCCAGCCTGTGGACAGTGGAGGGGAGTCAAGGAAAGAGGGGCCCGGAAGGCGTTTTGTAAACTGACCGCGGTGCCGCAGACACGGGGGTCCAGTTTGAATCCTGGCTCTGGCACTAACCTGTTGTGTCACCTTGGGCAAGTCACTTCCCTCATCCTGCCCTGTGCAGTTATCATGAAGACCAAAGATTACAGGAAGACCCTCAGCACAGAGCTCAGTATGCGGAGCCACAGCTGGGACGCTGGAAGGAATATGGTGACCTTTGTTTCCCTGGATGAAAGAAAATGTAGGGAGTGTCCTGATGTGCCCGGATATGAAAGCTGAAGTTTGGAAAACATTTCTATGTTCGAAACACAACTCTGATTAATGCCACTGAATTGTATACTTAAAAATGGTTTAAAGGGCAAATTTTATTATATATATTTTACTACAATTTTTTTAAAATAATATATCAAAAATCATTGAATTACACACTTCAAATGGGTGGATCGTATGGTATGTGAATTATATCTCAATAAAGCTGTTTTAAAAAAAACCACCCACTCGGCTTCCCATCCGTTTTGGAGCACAGTGCAAACCCCCCCTCTCCCTCCCTCTCTCCCTCCTTCCCTCTCTCCCTCTGGGAGCCCATCAGCCCCACCCCCACCTGGAATCCCTCCGTTCTGGCCTCACCGGTCCTTCTCTTCCTGGAAGATGCCAGGTCCCCGCCTCAGGCCTTTTTACATTTGTTCTTCTACCTGGGACATTCTTCCAACCAAGGTTAACAGCTCTTGGCTCTGGCTGCCCAATAGGATCACCTGAGAAACTTTAAATGACAGATGCCCAAATCCCAGCCAAGAGAGTCGGATGTCATTATTCGGGGGGAAAGCAGGGAGGGTCTCAGCATTTACCGGTTTGTTATTTAAAAAAACAAAAAACAAATTTAAAAAACCTTACCAGGTGCTTCTAATGTTCCGCCAGCATGAACAACCAATGCCCTGGTCATCAAGGCTCGGTTAGCCCTTCCTTCAGGTTTCTGCTCAGTAGCCAGCTCCTTGGAGAGGCCGTCCCCAAGCACACCATCTACCTCCCCTCCACAGCGTGCTTATTTACCTTCAACATTATCTGTCCCACCTAGGATTATAGGAAATGCATGTTTGATTGCTTCCCATGGGGAATGTCAGATGGATGAGGGCAGAGGCTGCACCTGTTTTGTTCAGTGCTGTGTCCTCAGTGCTTAGTCCAGAGGGCTCAGTAAACAGCGGTCACCTGAACGAACGGCTTTGGCCCACCTCGCTGTCCCCGGTGGTCCAGCTCCGACTCTGGGGGCTGCAGTTCTAGGTGAGGGCCACCAGGTGGCGAGAGTGCCCGATCGCATTATGGGCGTCCGCAGCCGGTCCTGCTCCCCGCCGGGCCATTCCTAACACGTAGCAAGGACCATGGTAGACCCCACTGCGAATTCAGACTCATGGGGCATCTGAAAATACTCGACCGGGACTAGCGCAAGAGAGGAAGGCTCCACAGCCCTGTCTGAAAGTTCTGAGTGCTCCCCCTCTTGTCTGGCTGCTCACAGACCCTCTGGTGCAGCCTTGGAGGATTCCCATGGGACCCCGTGGCTAGTGTTGGACACTGAGGACCCATCCACTGGAGGCTGTGGATCACGGACCCACAGGGGAACGAAGAGGCACTGGAAAAATGACCCAGGCCTCAGGATAAGTAAAAAAGGAAACAAGACAGGAGGGTGTGTGTCAGATGCTGCCAGTTATGTTCCAGAAGGAGAGAAAACTGCCTCCCCGTGGAGGTCTGTAAATGCACAGAACTGAAGGGTGCGTAGGAGAGGGACCTGGGAGAGCCAGGGGGGCTGGGAGCACACCCATGTCTTTCCAAATGGGAGGCATGGAGCTAGTCAAATATACAGTAGAATTCAACATTTTTTTAAAAAGCACCACTTTCTCTACCACTGTGAAAGCCACTTCCTCCTCCAGTGCCTCCTTCCCTGGGGGGCTGCAGCTGAGACCCGTGGGTGCAGGGGTACCTCATGGTGAGGAAGGCTCAAAGGCTGCCCCTGCTCAAACGCAGCCCCACCCAGGAGCCAAGTGTCTTTCCAAGCCCGCCCATCCCCTGACACAGCTCACCTGTGCGTGCGACACACAAGAGGAAGTCATAAATATGTATTAACTTTGCTCAAGGATATGAAAACTAGTAAGAGGCTGGGACAGAGGACAATGGGGGGAGGGGAGTGGCTGCTTCAGAGGTGACACCTGAAAGACAATCCGAGTAAAATGCCAGCCACAGAAGTGTGTGCCAGGCCAAGGGCGCAGCAAGTGCAAGGGCCCTGGGGCCAGACAGGGCTTGCTGGAGCTGGAAGAACAGGGGGCCATACCGCGGTCCTGTTCACAGCCTCAGCCTCGTCCCCTAAAGTGGGGCTGTGTCCCCCGCCCCCCTGTGGTCTTCACATGAGAAGGCAAGGTGCACATACATGGCCAATGAGGAAGCTGAAAAAATTTTTATCTCGAAAAATGACAATGTCCATGGGGCGCCTGGGTGGCTCAGTCGTTAAACGTCTGCCTTCAGCTCAGGTCATGATCCCAGGGTCCTGGGATCGAGCCCCGCATCAGGCTCCCTGCTCAGCCAGGAGCGTGCTTCTCCCTCTCCCACTCCCCCTGCTTGTGTCCCCTCTCTAGCTGTGTCCCTCTGCCAAATAAATAAAATCTTTAAAAAAAAAAACAAAAACGTCCCATTTACTGGAAAAAGCATTCAAGAACAGTCCAATTAGAATCTTTCACCAGCTCCGTGGCCTTGAGCTATTTACTTCTTTGGGCCTGTTTCTACAAAGCATCTGGCGGCTCACATTAGGGCGGCCCACAACCACCAGGTGAATGCCAGGGACCACTGACCCTGTGACATCCGGTGCCCTCTCCACCTCCATTCCTCTCAGCCACACCAGCCACCCTGCAGCTCATCAAGCATGTCAAGCTCAGAGTGAATACCCCAGGGCCTTTGTACCTGCTGGTCCCAGTCTAGGATGCTCACAACACTTCATGTCCCCACAGCCAGCTCTTCATTCAGGTCTCAGGTCAAATGTCACCTCCTGAGAGAAGTCCCAGCATAATCCGAGTAGCCACCTTCACCCCTTGAATAATCTCCATTTTTGGTTCGTTCCTGGGTTTCGGCACCAAAATAAATAAATATAAAAATAAAAAATAAAATATCCCCATTTTGTTCCTTTCCCATCAGTGGTCAGCAAATGGCCTGTGGGCCAAATCCAGCCCATACCCTGCTTTTGATATGGCCCATGAGCTGAGCATAGTATGTACATTTTTAAATGGTTGAAAAAAAATTAAAATACTTTGTGACCCACGAAAGCTAGATGACCAGGGCGTACCCGAGCCACGCTGAGGTCGCACGCTGCCCAGCCCCCCACCCTAGCCACGGGAAGACTGTCCCCTCCCCTCACTCACTGTCTTGCAAAGACTGACCAGGATTTCCCTTCTGGTTGGTGTGTCCCTGTCAATAAATTCCAAGGAAGCGGACTTCCCAGGAAAGGCGCCCACTGGGGGCCCCTATTTATCATGTGCCCACCACCCATGAAGATGTCCTTGACCTCCTGTACTGGGTCATGCAGACCGGACACGGCCATCCCGACCCAATGGAAAACTGCAAATTTGAGGACGACCAAAGCCATTTTTCCAAAAACAGTTTAATTAAAAAAAGGTGAAGAATCTGAAAAAACCGGGGGCAGGGGAGGGGCGGAACCCAAAAGAGCATACTGTGTGAGTCCACTGGCTCAGTCACAAAGAAACACCATCATCAAAAAAGATATTTAAGTTTAATACAAATTTTATACAAAGAAAATGTGAAAAAATACTTCCATGTGCTAAAAGCAATTATGCTTCACAAATAAGGCCAGCTAGGCTATTTTTTTTTTTTTTGACAACTGCAATTCACAAATGTTCTTTCTCTCTTTTTCTTCTAATACTCTCTCTGTGTAGTTCTTCTCTAATATGGGTAACTAGCTGGAAACTGTACACAGTTCGCATCCTCTTATCAACAACGAAGAGAAAGTAAACAGGACTAAAATGTACAACAGAATGTACTGGAATGATATCGTACAATTAATTTTCTCATATACATACATCACCTTTTGCTTTGTTCAATGCTTTTTGTTTTACACAACATACAAAATGGTACTACAGTGCGGCCGGTGTCTGGCTTCCTCTCACACTGCCTCTGTTTCATGCTAAAATTAAAATTCCATCGTATAAATAATACATACATGCTTCATCCCAGACTCAAATGTCCTCTGCGTGCATCTTGCCTTTGAGTGCTCGCTTCCAAGAAGCACGGCATCGCTTACCAAGCATGTGTGAGTGTGTTTAAAAGGAACCACAAAGCAAAGAAAAGATTTCTCTTTGTTTCAGAGCTTATGACTCTTCACGCTTCCTCTGTCCTCTCCTGCGGTGGAGCTGAGCGGGGCTTGTTTCCGTCTTCTGGAAACAAGGGCCTTTTTTCTTCCCTTTTAGGAGTAGTCATCACTGAAACCACACAAAATAAACTAGCTTCTCCAGGTGGCCTTTCGGGCCAGAGAGCTTGCATTGTATAACATAGGAACGTAGTATCTGAAAGGGGCCGATGGCTCCATGGGATGTGCCCACAACTCCTGGTCCCAATGTGCTGCGTAAAGACACCCGAGAGCCAACGGCTCGCGTCCCCCCGCGGCGCGCACGGATGAGGCCTGCATGCCACAGCGATCCCAGGGCCCAGGCTCCATGCTGCCGTGACAGAGGGGCCGACCAACCAGCCCTCCTCCAGCGTCCAAACATTCTTTTCGTTACTGGGTTTATTTTTTTCTAACTGTTTTTCTTTTTTTTTTTTTTTTTTTTTTTTATAAGTTAAAGTCAATACAAATATAAAAAGGGGAAGGTACTCTAGGTTCAAGGACATCCACAAATTGTACATCATTTACACCTAAAGCATAGGTTTCGTGTGGGTCCAACAGTCCTCAGTCGATGCCAATGCGGGCCGCTATGTAGTGTAGGCTGCCCTCTGTGCCAAGGGCAAAGGCCAAGTCTGCGTGCCTGGCGCTCTCCAGTCTCACGTTTCTTTGCTGCTTCCTATTGCCCTGGTGTCTGGTTTTTTTTTCCTCCACGGCGTGGGTGGCTTGTGTCGTGACTTGTCCCTAGTCCCAGAAGGTGTCCAGCCGAGACTCTTTCGGGAGGAGACTCTTCGAACTGGAACTGGCGTTGTGCTCGGAGCGTGCGGGTCCTCGCTTCTCGTCACTGCTGCTCCAGCAACTAGACTTACTGCTCCGGGAGTGGTCTGCAGGAGAAAAGCAATAGAAGGGGAGGTTGAGCATTCCCGCCGGCCCCACCAAGGCGGAACCACCCCACCACAGGGCCCGCGCCTCCTCGGCGGGCCGCCGCTCTGCCCTCCCGCTCGGGGCAGCGTGGCCCGAGCCACCGTCCGCTCCCCAACGCGGGGGTGTCTCCAGAGCACAAAGGTAGAACGACTTCTCGTTTGGGGATTCAACAGCTGATCAGAAAAACAGGAGGCCATCACGTGGTGGAGAACCACGATTGGTGAGGAAGGAAATGAAGTGCCAAGGGAGGCAGTCCTTACGCGGCACCTGAATCCGTGTGCCCATATCACACGGCAGATCGACCCCAAGCACCTCTTGGACACTTCTGTGTCCAAGCTCGGCTGCTGGCAAGAGGCACGGAAATGTGGCATTCGATTGACTTCCTTCTATCGGTGGAGTTTCTTTAGTCAATTTATAGACAACTTGAAAAACAGACTATAACCAAACCGCCTGAGGGAGAGGATCACAGAGGAGAAGGATCGAGGGCCAGAATGGTTAAGTCGAGCTAGAAACAAGACACCCAGCAAGCACAGGGTGGGGGCCCCGAAGGACACAGGACTAGAGAGAAGACTTAGGATGGCTTCGAGGATGCGTGGACCACAAGAAGCTCAACAGTGGCTGTGGAAGCTAAGAGGAAGCTGAAAGAAGAGCCAAACAAGGGGTCTGTAAGCTGTCGTGCAGCTCAGCTCAGGTGGGCGGGGCTGATGGCGATCAACCCATCAGCACACTGCCAAGACCCCATCACACCCTGGATCTTCTGACAAGTTCACAGAGGCTGGGATGAAATTTTGTTTTTAAATTTCTTGAGGTGGGATGATAATATTTAATTCAAAGAAGCCAACCATCAAGCTCAGAGACAGAATGAGAATGAGTGAGGAAGGGACCAGAACAGAGCTGGGGGATGACAGTTCTCACCGCCTGGTAAAAAGGAATGCGTGTGTTTAGTCACGCGTTCTGGTTTTGGAAGATAAGTAATGAAGAGAAAGATAAAAATCTCCAAAGTAATGCGTTCACCCAGGAGAGGCTTCTTTTTTTTTAACCATCTGCATCAATGACCAAAAGAGGGGGCAGTGTTCCGGTAGACAGAACTGGGGTCCTAAATCCAGCTCCTCTTACTCATTCTTCCTTATTCGTGAAACCTACACAGGATGGTTCTTCAGGAAGGTCTTGGGGAGTGGTGCAGCTGGTCATCATCCAACGTGAGAAAATCCAGGTCTCTGCAGGACCCTGCTCCTCACGCTAACAGGACACAGGGCACTGGCTGGTATGGCCAATCAGTGCAGGGGAGAATCGGGGTTAACCTAGGGCCCTTTCTGAAAAACAACAAGGATGATCCCTTCCAGAAGCCAAACTGTACACTCTGGCTCTCGTTTCCTACTGCAGGGTTCAATGGCCCTGCAAAGCACAGCTAAGAAGCACAAGAAGGGAGAGCAAGCCCCAGCAGTCAGAAAACAGAAGACACACCCACGAAGAGAAACGCATGCACGCACACACAACGAGCCTTTTGCAGGCCAGGAACGATCCCAGCAGCTTCGGGGACACAGGGTCCTACTTCCCCTTGTGGGCTGGGTAGCCGGGGCGCGGGCTGCCGGGCCGGGGCGCTCGGGGCATTGGCAGGCTGCTTGCCACACCCACCGGGACCCGAAGAGCTGGTCCAGGCAGGCGCGGAGACCATCAGGGAGCTCGGGGGGCCACAACCCAAGCACCTGCTACTTGTGTTCGTCAACAGGCCACCCGCCGTAATCAGAACTGTGAGCCCTTCTCCAACCGGAGGCATTCACGGGGACTGGCACTTTTCTACTGTGCACGTTAAGCCGTGGGCAGGGTCACTGGCCACAGCACGGTGTGACTGGTGGTGGATAAGGTGCACAAGGACATAAAAGCAACTTTGTGAGCGACAAGCACGTCGAAAGCACAATTCTCCGAACCGCTAGCTCTGCCCAGAGCCTAATTCAACCAGGGAGACAGGGGCCAGAACCAAACTGAGGCAGAGAGCATCACCCAAGGGATCCGGATTCTTGAGGGGGATCATAACGCCTCTACCACCAAGGCTGACTGAGGACGGGCCGGGCGGGGCGGGTGAGGAAGGCGGCGTGGTCAGGACTGAGGAAGGGGCTACAGACGAGGTATCGAGGGGCCAACTCCTCCGCCACGATGACGGGACCCTAACAAGTAACATCTGAACCCGAAGAGTCAAAAATTAGTGATACGAAAGGGCTTTCAATGACATGAGGGGTAAGGGGCCCACTGAAGAGCTTGGTGCGGAAATAACTGAAGGTAGGACAAAGGACAAAACAGAAACTGCAGGAGAAGGGACAGCTGGGCCCGAATGGACGCATAATCCCGGCAGCCCAAGCACCTCAGCAACAAACAGCAAGCTCCGGACTGCGGGAACCCAGCCTCAAGGTCTCCGGCTCGGCCGCCAGGTGCCAAAGAAGACCTGACTGCGGTTAGGGACAGATGCACCTGTTCTCAACCCTGAGGATGGGAGGTCACAGCGGAGCAGAGGGCCAGCTGGACACGGCTAGAGGAGGAGGGGCGAGGGTGGAGGGCGGCTGCCGAGGGAGGGGACAAGAGACGCCTTCTCTAGTGGACAGAAGAGGAACAAGAGTGCACGCTGTATTTGACCCAGGGAACCCCTACAGCACCTAAACAGTGACACAAGTCGTCAGGGAGGAGGGGCAGAAGAGAGGTCATCGGCGAGCCCAACTCTCATCTTCTAAAGCCCAAGTCAACAGGCAATGTGGAAAACTAACATCCAGAAACAAAAGTACAGGGAAATACATTATTTGTACGTAAGGAGGTAAGTACCAGAGACGTCAGTGGGGACTGGGCCTAGGAACGGTCCTTCTCTGGACCATTTTATTTTCTCTAACTGTATGCGTGTTTTGCTTTAGAATCTCAAAATTAAAAGACAGGCAAGCAACAAGGAAGGGCATACCCCCTACTAAAGCTTTCTCCCTCCGGCTGTCCCCTCCTCTTCCTCACCCACCCAGTGCCAGGAGCTACTCCGAGCTCAGGAGTCCCCAGGGTTTCAGAGCCCACTTCCGTCCGCGAGATTCCACCCACATGGCCGCCAATGGCAAGGGCCAGCAGAAGAAATGCGACGTACGAGGAATTCGAAGGGGCAGCAAACAGGCTTTTGCACAACCTCCAGCACAACGTTTTGTGAGAAATAAAGGAAAATGGTAAGACGCAAGTCTGTTGTCCTGACGAGGCCTCCGGGCACCTCCTGCTTCTGTCCTTCCTGCTCACACTGCGGGATGTCGTGGCAACACTGCCTGAAAATACTTTTCTTCCTCCAATCTCGGACAGTGAGCTCCGGGGCGCTCCCCCCCTTTGCTAATATGCCTCCCGTCCAGCCTGGTCCCAGGTCCTAGATGTGGACACCTCCTCAGTTCAGCCCCAGGTGCACCTCTTTCTTTAGCCAAGACCTGCCGAGACGGTCCCTTCTGCTGGGGAGATCCTGGGACTCTGACCAATCCCATCTTTGTGAGACAACGTCTCAAAATGCCATTTAGAATTTAAGACGTCCACAGTTCTTCATGGCTCAGAGCTCAGTGGTGACCGCGCCGAGACAGAGACCACACGGCGAGAGCGCAGGAGTAAGAAAGCAAGAGAGACAGGATGGAACAACTCTTAGACAGACATCGACCTGGGCTGGGGAAGGAGACAGGTTGTAGGTTGTGCTGTTCCATATAGTAGCCACTAGCTACACGATGCTATTTAAAGTGAAAGAAAATGTTAACTTCTACTCCTCAGTCTCATCAGCCACAGTTCAAGGGTCCAGCGGCCAGGTGTGCGAGCAGCTACCATAGGGGATGATAGCACAGGGAGCACAGAATGTTCTAGGGGGCAGCACCGCTCTAGGGGGAGATGCAAGGTGCCAAGGAAGGAACCTGGAAGTACAGGAGGGTATTTAAATGCCATGGGAAGGGGGCGCCTGGGTGGCTCAGTCCGTCAGGCGTCTGACTCGGTTTCAGCTCAGGTTATGATCACAGGGGTCATGAAATCGAGCTCCGAGCCTGGCTCCATGCTCAACAGGGAGTCGGCTTGGGGATTCTCTCTCTCCATCTCCCTTTGCCCCTCCCCCTACTCGTGTGCTCTCTCTCTCAAACAAATACATCTTTAAAAATAAATAGGAGCCCCTGGGTGGCTCTGTCGGTGAAGCGTCTGCCTTCGGCTCAGGTCATGATCCCAGGGTCCTGGGATCGAGCCCCACATCGGGCTCCCTGCTCAGTGGGAAGCCTGCTTCTCCCTCTCCCCCTCCCCCTGCTTGTGTTCCCTCTCTCACTGTGTCTCTCTGTCAAATAAATAAATAAAATCTTTAAAAAATAAACAGACAGATAGCTAGCTAACTGCCATGGGAAGGATGCAACTGAAAGTAAGGTATCTGTCTACAAGAGGACAGGGAGGGAAAGGCCAGTGCAGCTGTGGGGAGGTTTGAAGGCCGGGAGGCTGGAAAGGTCGGGGGCGGGGGCAGCACCTGGCTGTGTTCCTCTGAAGGAACAGGCGAGGCCACATGCTGGCAACGACGGCGCAGGGAGAGCCGGGAGGTCTGCGACACGGCAGAGAACTTGGGAAGCTGCCCTTGTGGAGAGCGGGTACAGAGGCTGCTATGCAACGGATCTGGTCAGACGAGCAGGCCGATGAACACGTCTGCTTCTCAGGTTAGTGGTCAAGATGTGTGTGTGCGGGGCGGAATGAGCGTGTCCTCCTGCGCAACCTTCTCCAGCTGACCTCTGACGTTTGGGTATAGGCGAGTAAAGGATGGATGGCTGGGGTCTGTCCAAGGTGGGGTTCTGCCAAACGGACATACTGAGAAAACCAGAAGCCATGGGAGGCTGGGTTATGTGAGCAAGGGTGCTGCTGGAATGAGCCACGGAAATGAAGCTGGGGAAGGAGAAGGAGGGAAGTGAAGAAAGGAAAGAGCAGATCTGGAAGCGAGGGCGGAGGGAAGAGGCCATATCCACAGCCCTGACTTTCCCCAGACATCAGCACCTTATTAGTTGAGCCATAGAAAACTGCTGACATTCAACCATTTTTGACTTCCAATTTTATACGGGTCAACCTAAGTATTCCCAGCACCATGGGTGACAGCATGTCTGGAGTCCGAGAAATCTGAAGTCCTGGCTCTGATAATCACTTACGGAGTTACTCGTGCATGTGACTTAACTTCTCACGGCCTCAACATCCTCATCTGCATAATGGAAATAACTTCTCTCACAGAAGCCGGGAATAAACGCACTAAGGTTTCCAACTGCTTCATGCTCTTCCGTAAGCATCAATTAAGCACTCTTCTGACTTCCCCTGGAGTCATTGCCTAGTTCACCCCTAAATCCCCAGTCCTAGCCAGGACCTGGCCCCAGAGACACTCGACAAATTCTGGTGCACCTCCAATCATCTGCAAATGGCCTAGTCCCGTGCATCCTCCTAGAATCTCAAGTAGAATTCAGGATCCTAGCCTCCCTCCTCCTCCCCCGTCCTGTCACCAGACTCCTCAGGGATTATTCTCTGCCTATTCTCTGCTGCCACCCACCCAGTACCAAGTCATCAGCACTTTCTGGGGCTTCTGGCCTCCTCTCCCCCACGTGAAACTTCCTTTCCACCCACTTGGGACACCCGTGTGCTCCAGGTCAGGGGTCCGCCAACGATGGCCCACGGGCCAAATCCAACCCAATGCCTGGATTTTCTAATACAGATTTTCCTTGGAGCACAGCCACACTCGTGTGTAACTCAGGTACCGTACATATGATGCGTGTCTGCTTTCATCCTACAACAGCAGAGCTCAACAGCTATGACACAGACCAGAGGGCCCACAAAGTCTAAGGTATTCACTCCGTTGACCCTTCATGGAAAGTCGGCCAGCCCCTGGGCTGGGTAATACCTCGTCACCTCAGACATGGAATGCGATCATCCCCCAACCACGTTCCTGCACACAGTCCTCCTCACGCCAGCAGATTCGGTACACCAGTCAATGTCCCCAGTGCCGCTCTGAGCCCACTCCCCTGCTCCAAAACCCCAACAGCAACGCCGCCCCGCCCCCGCCCCGTCGGAAGCGATGCTTCCCTACCCTGGACCTCTCTCCCATCACCTTCACAATTCGGAAACAGCCACAGTCCTCCTAACATACTGCTTATTCCATGTTTTTATTTTAAGCTCATTTTAAACTTAAAAAAACAAATTTTATATCACTACCTACATCATTAGCAGAAAATCAGTAACACGTGCCACAGACAGAGGGCAACTCTATAAATAAACATAATGAAAACCAAACTGCAGCATGAACGTCTAGATAGATGCCAAGTCTGCTCTGTCTTTGTTAAAAGGAGAAACGAGAAAATATCAAAGAGGCGCAAAAGGCATCTTAGCGCTAAACTAAACTGTTCTCGGGGATTCAGTCAGAGGACTGGAGGGAAGGGAGCAGGGGACGACTTTTTCAACAGGCAGTTCAGTCAGATTTAATCTCAAGTTCACCTTCTCCCTAAAGTCGGCTCGTGCCACTCCCTTTTACCCCCTCCCTCAACCTGAATCCCACTCCCCAGCCCCTCCGGGAAACCTTCCCCAGCTACGGATGCTGAGAACATCACTTCCTCCTCAGTGCACTGAATACACAGAAGGGAAGTAACATGTGTGGTTTTCAGCTGAAGAGAATCGTCCAGCAGACAGAAAGATCCTGGAGCTAAGGGACCCTGAATGATGCAAACTGTCCTCAATGGGGGCACCTTCTGTGAACCCTCTGGAATCACCCAAAACTGGTTTAGGAGGGGACAGGAAAATGACCCTTCAGGCTAGAATGGAGGACAGCTCAAACCGCACAGAAGAGAAAACCTAAAAACTTAGCCCCAGAAAATACCCCAAAACAGCCTACCAGGTCATTCCCCAAGAAGAAAGATTTCTACAGAAAGATCACCCAACTAAAAATTTTCTTTTCTCTAAAGGCTCACGTGCCCTCTCATGTGGGCGCTGGGACCTCAGGAATAGAGTTCCAGATGGTTTCACTCACTGTGGTCATTTCCCTGAGGGCAGAAGAACTGCCCGACCTAACATGCACACCTTCTACCCCACCCCAGGTCAGCAACAGAACCCTCCTTTCGAATGAACTTTTATGCGGAACCCCAATAAATAAAACAAACCCAGGGAAAAACTGATCAGTTTGGAGAGGTGCCTGAAAGCTGCCTTGCCCGGCCACTCCCTCACCCCCCAATGACCTGCCCAGGGCACCCCCAAAGATCCCTAAGGATCCACAGTGGTTGGAAAACCACTGCCATAAACCCTTAAAGTTCTCCCTGAGAAAATGGCTTCCCCTCTGCCCGGGAGGAGTTGTGAGAGCACCGTTCACCCACCAGGGGGCAACATACCAGAGCCTTGGTTGGAGCCTAAGAGAATGGAGGAGGGCGTCTCCCTGGAGCCAGAAAGGTCGAGGGTCTAAAAATACAAAAAGAGAGAGATGGACACAAGGCACGGGGGCCAATGTAGCCCCCCAGGGAAGCCTAGGGATCCATGGGGGTGGAGGCCAGGTCAGCGGGGGCGGCCCTACACCTTTGCTCTGTCTCCCAGAATGAACAGGCTGGAACCCAGTAACGGGGTGGCCCCTTGCTCGACTCTACAGCCTTAGCTTCTAGAACATTCACTGCTTCCTCAACTTCCTCCACTGACCTACCTACCCTCCAGAGTTTTGCCCACATCCAAAGAGGAGGTATATTCCTTCAAAAGGATTATCCAGCTCATGTTTATTTCACATTAACCACTTACCAGGCAATATTATCAATGAAATCAAAGGGTTTGGATGGATGGCATAAGGACTTATTCTCTTCCTAATACACATTGAAATAAATACATAATGACTACAAATGTAGAACATTATCAATGTGCCACCGAAAATAACTTCTGCATGCAATCCATGTGACATACACCACACACTGGGAACTAGGAGGTGCCACCTTCGCTTTCCAATACGGCAGCTACTAGCTTGATGTGACTATTTATATTTAAATTAATTAAAATTGAAATTGAGAGTGCGAGTCTTTGCTCCCTCCAGCCAGGGTGCGAGCGCTCAGCAGCCACATGTGGCTAGTGGATGCCACGCTGGGCAGAGCAGACACAGAATGCTATCGTCATCACAGAAGGTTCTACTGGACCACACTGTTGTAGACTTTGAGAGTCCCCGGAGAGCAGCTGCCAAGTCACACAAACATCCACTTGGGCTCCACGTCCCTCTGTCCCAGCCCACATGCCCACTGCTGAAGAGCAGCTAAGACTATCACCCCCAGCAGCAGGCTGCCTTGACCACCTTGCAGACAAACCTCCTACCCACATGGGACGTGCAGAGGTGGCAGGCATGGGGACGGGTGCTGAGACTCCGTGTGGCCCGAAGTGTTGGCGTCACTGGCCAAAGGCGAGTGGCTACTCACCGACCCGCTGTCCTTGTTTTTCTCCGCCGAGGTCTCCTTGTCTTTCGAGGTGCTGGCTGTTTCCGGAGGGGCTGCCTGTGTGCTGGAAGAGCCCCCCTGTGATGACTTGTTTAGTGTTTCTGTGCTCACCTCGGCATCCGCTTCCTGCTGAGGAGCCGTAGCTGGGGGGAAAGGGAGAGAGAAGCCACGTATGAGGAGAGCGCCGCAGCTTCCAGAACGGCAGGAAGCCCCACTCTGCACCAAGCCCAGAACAACGCTGACCCACCCACCATCCGTAACAGAGACAGCTGCTGCACAGTCACGCCCAGGGGCTTTTCCAGTTTTCTAGAAGCCAAAATTCCAGACTTAGTGTGAAAATAGGTTAATTTTTAACACTTCATTAATTCAAGTTTTATGAAGTCACTGCGGAGACGAAAGCATGGTGGTAGAGCAGATGAAGCCCATCAGCAAAGCCAGCCTGCCACCGCTGATCTAGAATTACTCACTCCGTAATTTCTCATTTTAGTCCTATTTTAGCCCCATGCACTTGCTTCCTTCCAAAGCAAGGCAGGGAAATCCACATGAAAAACAACACGGTGTCTACGGCAGAGAGTTTCTAGAGAGGGTAGAAGCTTGGAGCATCTGAGAGGACGTTCTGAAAGATGGACATTATAATGCCACAAAGAAAGGAACATGAAGGACATTTTGGCCACCTTGTAAGAGTGACAACAAAAGGGTCATCAGACACATTCCAGAACTTAGAGGAGAATTTAACTCCACTGCAGGAAGAGATTTAAAGTGGCCATTAAGAAGACATCTCCCTAAAGGTAAAAGGACCCAGCAATGGATGGTTCAATACTGCCTTTTTAAAATGACGAAATAAGGGCGCCTGGGTGGCTCAGTTGGTTAAGCGACTGCCTTCGGCTCAGGTCATGATCCTGGAGTCCCTGGATCGAGTCCCGCATCGGGCTCCCTGCTCGGCGGGGAGCCTGCTTCTCTCTCTGACCCTCCCCCCTCTCATGTGCTCTCTCTCTCATTCTCTCTGTCTCAAATAAATAAAAAAAATAAAAAATAAAAAATAAATAAAATGACAAAATAATAGAAGTAGGAGTTGGCATATACTAGCACCACCTATTTTTGTCAATAAAGTTTTATTGGAACACAGCCACGCCCACCACTTAACATATTGTCTAGGACTGCCTTCTCTCCAAATCAGCACAACAGAGCAGTTGCAACAAACCACATGGCCCACAAATCCAGAAATATTTACTCTGTGGACCTTTCACAGGAAATGTTTGCCAACCTCTGGCCTTGGGTGTGCTTCTCAATCCTGGTCACTCACATGTCACCTTCAAAAAGTTCGCCGGTCTAACAGACACACTACCTTATTAATTATAGAATTTTTAATTATATGAATTGTTTATTTTTTTTAAAGATTTATTTGATAGAGAGATACACAGTGAGAGAGGAAACAAAAGCAGGGGAGGTGGGAGAAGGAGAAGCAGGCTTCCCGCCGAGCAGGGAGCCCGATGTGGGGCTCGATCCCAGGACCCTGGGATCATGACCTGAGCCAAAGGCAGACACTTAACGACTGAGCCACCCAGGCGCCCCTAAATGAATTCTTTAAAATGGAGGCTTTTGAAGCACCTGGGTGGATCAGTCAAGTTAAGTATCCAACCCTTTTTTTTTTTAAGATTGTTATTTATTTTATTTTGAGGGAGAGAGAGCACACAAACGGCGGGGAGAGGAAGACAAAGAAGAAGAAGCAGGCTTCCGCCCCCACTCCCCGAATCAGGAAACCTGATGTGAGGCAACCTGAGCTGAAGGCAATTAACTGAGTGAGCCACCCAGGCACCCCAAGTGTCCAATTCTTGATTTCAACTCAGGTCATGATCTCAGGGCCATGAGTTCGAGCCCCGAATTGGGCTTTGCGCTGAGCGGAGCCTACTTAAGGTTCTCTCTCTCCTGGGGCGCCTGGGTGGCTCAGTCATTAAGGGTCTGCCTTCAGCTCAGGTCATGAACCCAGGGTCCTGGGATCGAGCCCCACATCGGGCTCCCTGACTCCAGGGGAAGCCTGCTTCTCCCTCTCCCACGCCCTCTGCTTGTGTTCCCTCTCTTGCTGTCTGTCTCTCTGTCAAATAAATAAAATCTTAAAAAAAAAAAAAAAATTCTCTCTCCATCTGCCCTGTCCCCTGCTCACACTCGCTCTCAAAAAAAAGGGAGGCTAAGCATATAAAGCTAGTATCTGTCAGAAATAAAAGCTAACTGTAAAAATTAACACTGAAAATATTACTAATAAATTCTAGCTGGATAGTGTGTCCTGCTGGAGGCTCCTAGCCTGAGGGCTGCTTGTTCTGTTAGAAAAAGAGGACAAAGATAGTTCCAAACCAACATTTTTTCCTTCACATGAGAATTGAGAATCCATATTACTTAAAGCTAGGAGTCCAGTATTACTTTAAAAGCAGGATTTCTCGGGGCGCCTGGGTAGCTCAGACGGTTAAGCTTCTGCCTTCAGCTCAGGTCATGATCCCAGCGTCCTGGGATCGAGCCCCGCATCGGGCTCCCTGCTCGGCGGGAAGCCTGCTTCTCCCTCTCCTACTCCCCCTCCTTGTGTTCCCTCTCTCTATGTCAAATAAATTTAAAAAAAAAATCTTTAAAAGCAGGATTTCTCAACTTTAGTGCAATTGACCATGTTGGGCCAGATCATTCTTCATCGGGGGGGGATGTCCTGTGCATTACAGGATGCTTGGCGGCATCCCTGGCTTCTCCACTCCGGATGTCAGTAGCCACCGCCTCGGTTAGGACGACCACACTGCCTGCAGTCACTGCCAGTGTCTTGGGGTGGGGACCAAAAATCACCCCACTGAGAACCACTACACCTCACATGAAACTACACTCGGCCATGGGGCGCCTGGGTGGCTCAGTTGGTTAAGCGACTGCCTTCAGCTCAGGTCATGATCCTGGAGTCCCGCATCGGGCTCCCTGCTCGGCAGGGAGTCTGCTTCTCCCTCTGATCCTCCTGCCTCTCATGCTCTCTATCTCTCATTCTTTCTCTCTCAAATAAACAAATAAAATCTTAAAAAAAAAAAAAAAGAGGGCGCCTGGGTGGCTCAGTTGGTTAAGCGACTGCCTTCGGCTCAGGTCATGATCCTGGAGTTCCTGGATCGAGTCCCGCATCGGGCTCCCTGCTCAGCAAGGAGCCTGCTTCTCTCTCTGACCCTCCCCCCCTCTCATGTGCTCTCTCTCTCTCATTCTCTCTGTCTCAAATAAATAAATAAAATCTTTTTAAAAAAAAAAGAAACTACACTCAGCCCAGTAACAGAGAGGAGGCCAAAAGTTCAAAACAGCTGTGCCTCACGTGTCGGCTCTGTGTGCGCACAAGACTGACAAGGGACAGGGCAAGCCAACCTGGCCACACCAGTCTGCTCTGTGGGCCTGTGGGCCACGGGGGAGCCGAAGGCCCACCCCACCGGGCCTAGGACAGGCCGCATGCCATACCTGACTGGGTACAGGACTTCATGTGCTCGGGCCAGTGGGCCTGCTGGCAGGGGTAGTCACAATAGCTGGTGTTCCAACAGCAGTAGAAAATGGCCTCCTTCTTGCAGTTGGCACACCACTGCTTCTTCTTGGTCTCGTCCACCGCCTGCTGCTTCTCCAGCTCCAGCTGCTTCTTCACCTCGGCAATGAGCCGGTCCCGCTCCTGCTCCAGGCTCTGCCGCATCTCCGCCATGGTCAGCTCTGACAGGGGAGGGAAGAGGACACCAGCTTCATCACCAGTCCCCCGGCCCAGGGCAGGGAGCCTTTCATACCAGATCAGAAAGGCAGTCCAGGATATGGGTTCCAAGAGACACGGGTGCGGATCCTGGCTCAGAGGTGCCTCGGCTTGTGACCCCCAGGCGAGTAACCTAGCCTGGCTACGCCTCAGTATCTGCAGATAACCAGAGCCCCGCCGTGATACTGCGGGAAGTCCTCAGAGAAACCTTCGAAGCAATTTCCACTGAGCTCACTTTGAATTTTATCATCAGTGTGTTTGCAACCAAACACTTACAAGCACCCAGCATATACGTGCAGGTGCTATTCTGACCACCTTGTATCAACTCGCTTCATCTTCACACTAACTGTGAGACAAGCTCTACTGTAATATCCCGTTCACGGATAAGGAAACTGAGGCACACGGCTAATAAGGACAGAGCTGGCCCTGGAACTCGGACACGCTTTCTATTTAGTGTGTTTGGTGGCAGTGGGTGAAATCTACCACACAGGACCCTGTGATGGATCATTATGGTTGATCAACTATCAAACCGCTCAGTCTGCTGATACTTCCTCCTTTCACTTGAGACAAGAACTCCATGCACAGTTCACCTAGGGGTGACCTGCACGCCAACAGAAAAATAAAGGATCCTTCGATCGTCAAAATTCTCTTCCTGAAATCAAAACACACACACACACTCTCTCTCTCTCTCTCCTCAAAACCATGAGTGGCTCAATCGGTTAAGCCTCTTGATTTTGGCTCAGCTCATGAGCCCCGCGTCAAGGCTCTGCGCTGGGCGTGGACTCCGCTTAGGATTCGCTCTCACTCTGCTCCTCCCCACCCTGGCTCTCTCACACACGTGCGATCTCTCGCTCTCTCAAAATTAATTAATTAATTAATTAAAATTTTTAAAAGGCACCAAAAAGAAAATTAACCCCTTGCACTGGTGCCAGACACAGCCTCTCTGTCCCTCGCCGCTGCCTTTAACAAGGAGCCTGCAGACCACGGCAAGTTCTGGCCAGCCCTCGTGTATTTTTTTTCAAACGTGCAGCCAACTATTTAAGAACAGAGAGATTCTGCATAAAAATAGATTCCTTGACTTTATTAGAGAAACAAGAAGAAGCCACAACATCCAACTAAACTCCCTCCACGGCAACACACTAAAGGACAGAGGGCTAACTTCCCCCGTCGGCTTCCTAAGGATTTGCATTTGCAATGCACGATTTCAACACGAATCACCTGCAAGGAGGCGGGCACACCTGGGTCTGCCTCCCTAACACTGGGGACCCGAGCCAGCATTTGGATTCTGGGGCTGACGCTACACGATGGTCTGAAGGAAAATGCTCTACCTTTGCGGCGGGGGAAAGCCTTTAACACCATGGACACAATGGCAGGCCAAAACAGCACTCTGTCTGAACCAGGGAGCAACACAGAAGCTTCCTCCACAGTGTGGGACACAAAGGAGGTGTTTGAGACTTTGGTGAAATGCCCAATATTCAACAGGTAGGAGGAAACATCTGGAGCCACGGTGCCGGAACCTGAATCCCAGCTGTGAGACTCCAACAAGCTTCCTCAACGTGTCCGTGCCTCACTTGCTTCACCTGAAAATGGGGATAGCAGAGCCCTTGCTCAGAAGGGTTTCCAGGAGGGGCGCCTGGGTGGCTCAGTCGTTAAGCGTCTGCCTTCGGCTCAGGTCATGATCCCAGGGTCCTGGGATCGAGCCCTGCATCGGGCTCCCTGCTCGGCGGGAAGCCTGCTTCTCCCTCTCCCACTCCCCCTGCTTGTGCTCCTGCTCTCGCTGTCTCTCTCTCTGTCAAATAAATAAATAAAATCTTAAAAAAAAAAAGAAGGGTTTCCAGGAGAATTAAATTACAAGATAATTCACGGAAAAGTACTTAAACAGTTCCTGGCCCCAAGTCCAGAGTTCAGTACACGAACCTACTGCTGTTGTTACTACTCTGCTACACATGTTGGTATCTCGAAGAGAAAAGAGGGGAATACCCCCTCATACCTGCTCTTACACCTGGGTCGACTCTCCAGGATCCTGTGCTCTCCCCAGCACTGGGACTATCCCCAGCCTACTGCAGACTCAATTCACAGCCTGGACCTGAGTCCAGAGCTGCATAGAAGCTCACCGCCCAAAACCGTCCTCAGTACGGACCAATCCGCCGGGCCTCACCCAGGTTGTGTTTCATTTCAGAGAGCTCCTGCTGGTGCAGCCACTGCAGCTTGTCGATCTCGATCCTCAGCCTGCGAATCTGTAACGAGGGGGAGCGGAACTCTTAGAAGGCACGTCTAGGTGGCATTCACCAGCAGGGCTCGGAACTTGACCTCCAGCTCTAAGAGTCAATGCCACGTGGTAGATCAAGGCGTAGGCAGCCTAGCTGCTGCAGTCCAGAGAGGTGGGCACCAGTGTGTTAACCCAAATTCAAGAAGAATTCTGTTTCCAAAAAGAAATACAGTTGACCCTTGAACAACGTGGGGTGGGAGGGTGGTTAGGGGCGCCAGCACCCTCAGGCAGTCAAAAATCTACATGTAACTTTTGACTCTCCCAAAACTTAATAGCCTACTCTTGACGAGGAAGCCTTACCAAAAACATAAACAGTTGATGAACACATACATTCTGTGTATTAGACACTGTATCTGTACAATTAGGTAAGCTTAAGACAATGTTAAGAAAATCACAAGAAAGAGAAAATGCATTTTACAGTACTGCACTGGAAAAAATCCACATATAATAGATGAGCACAGTTCAAACCCATTTTTCAAGGGTCAACGATACAAGCAGTCCATCTTTTCCAAGAAATACTGGCTCCAGGAAAAGTCACTTCAAGTAAAAACAAGCAGGGGTGGGGGTGGGAGTGGGGCCTGGCTGGCTCAGTTGCTAGAGCATGGCGACTCTTGATCTTGGGGTTGTCCCACATTGGGCAGAGAGTTTACTTTAAACATGAATGAATGAATGAATGAATGAAGTAAAAACAAGGACCAGATTTTCATAATAAATTAAAACATAAAAGGTTTGATTATAACTTTGGTCTAAAAAAATGAAACTAGGGGCGCCTGGGTGGCTCAGTTGGTTAAGCATCTGCCTTCGGCTCAGGTCATGATCCCAGAGTCCTAGGATTGAGCCCCACATCGGGCTCCCTGCTCAGTGGGGAGCCTGCTTCTCCCTCTCCCTCTGCTGCTCCCTTTGCTTGTGTTCTCTCTCTGTCAAATCAACAAATGAAATCTTTTAAAAAAAAAAAGAAAGAAAGAAAGAAAGAAACTAAAACAAAGATAGCTTTATCTCTTATCTAACATTTTAGGTGGGATCCACAGTCATTCACCTGAAATTCCAAAGCCTAACGTCTCTGGAAACCAAAGGGTATTACTGGAGGAAGGGGTAAGTGTTGCAGGAAAGTCACTGGAGGGAAAAAAATAACTTGACCTGAACTGCTATGGGGCTATTTACAGAGTTTGAGGACCACAGTGCTTCTCTACGATGGCAACATTGCCCTCCCAGCTCCCTCCAGGACACTGCAATGTCTGAAGACATCCAGGATGTCCCAGCTGAGGGGTGCGACTGCCAACAAGAGGCAGAAGCCAAGGTGCTGCTGAACAGCCTATGATGGACAGGGCAGCCCCCGTAACAGGGAATTATCTGGCACAAACGTCAGCAGTGCTGAGGTTGAGAAACCCTGATTTATCCCACAAGGTGTGAACAAGCATATTTCACAGCAGAAATGTTGGGGGGGGCGGTGCATACTGCCTCTTTAAATTCTGAAAATTTCTGGCACACATCTGGACCCCAAGGTTTCAAGTGAGACATTATGGATCCGTATTTCCAACCACATGCCAATTCTTAAATCAAACAAAAAAACAATGAAGTATTTGGGGAGGTGGGTGCTTTTCTAAGTCAACATCATCCCTTCTTGTTTGTGACATCCTTGGCCCAATCATAAAGAGGGTCACATGAGCAAAAAATCTCAGGGGACTCATTGATTCCTCTCAGGACCTCTCTCAAAGCTTTATATTCACATCGTTCTCCGTCAAAAGCCTATTAGGACACCTTCCCAGAGATTTTTTCTTCTTCTGAGGGTCATCCTAACCCTGCCAGGCCCTCATAGGTCAATAGCTTGTGTGGAATTTCCCGGTCTCCAACCTCACTTTGAATGACCTCAAGAAATCCTGCCACTCATCACTTCACCTGGTGACTCCGCTGCATCTGGCTCACAGTAAATTAGCCTAAGGAAGGAAGTTCAAGAGGTCTATTTTTATAAATGGTCACTTATAAGTGGACAATTTAATGTCTTAACCACTCCATTCCCTAGGCAACCACATGATTGTGGAGGCTCTCAGTACATGAATTCTTAGACAACAATAACCACTTGGATAAAAAAGTCCACATTTACAGAGAGCCAAGAGACAACTACACATGGGGCCAAAGGAACAGACCGGGGGGTGAACTCAGGCTCCGGTGTGGGCTGTCCTCTGATCACACAAAGCAGGGTGTGTCCCCACAGAGCCAGCCTTCTGGCTAAATGAAGAAGTACCCTCCCCAACAACCACAATCGGCAGAGCACCCTGGAGGGACTTCCAGAAAATCTGCTTCCTGGCACCATTTTACAGCAGCCCATAAAACATTCTTAGCAAGTAAGGAATTATGTGTCATCTCTGACCTCGGCTATTGTGCTTCCCGTAGTGTTTTTAGAAAGATCGTTGTAGATCTCTGTCATCGTTCCTTTTATTGCATCCATCATCTGAAAGATAAAAACAGAAACAATTCGGGTGTTCACTTCCCTGAGGCTTTTCAAGAGGACAGACATCTAAAATCTATCTAACATAAAGCAGTGATTCTCAATAGGGGGCTATTCTGCCCCTCACAGGACATTTGGCATCTGTGGCTGTCGTGGCAGAGGGGGGCAGGGGAGGGGGGGGGAAGATGGCATCTACTGGGTGAAGGCCAAGGATGAGCTAAATTCCCTACAGCGCACAGAACAGCCGCCACAACAAAGACTTCTCCAGGCCAAAGTGTCACCAGTGCTGAGGTTGAGGAACTGGTATAAACCAGGGGAGTAATGAATCACCTACAAATAAAGCTAGTTTCTGTAACCACAGGCTCATCTGGAGGGTCAGGGCATTCATTCACTGCCTCTCCAGTTTGCTTCCCCTCTTCCTTTGCTTTAAGCATCTGAGCCCCGACGGCATCAGGAAGTTTGTGACATCAGCTCAGGTCCCCGCAGCAAGGACCTAGTTATCTACTGACTGAATAGTGTCTGCAGGATGATTTCTCTCCTACCTCCCACTTGCTGGCTGATCTCACGCCCACCACAGGAGAAAGAGGAGGGGACAGGAGACCAAACAAGGCCTCTAGGCATGGCCTGGTCACTGCCAAGTCTCCACTGTGTTTTGCAATTTGCTGCAATCCAGCGAGAAGGCAAGACACAGACCACCTGTCTCTGATGCCCGAGATTTGCTCCCATCATCATCCTCTCTCTGAGCCTTGGATTCCCCATGTAGAAAACAAGGATAACTGCAGTACCCCAGGTAGGGTGTGCACAAAGATGACGTGAGAAATCCGTGTGAAGACTATGGTTCAGGGCAGGTGTTCAGAAATACCTGTTTATCTCTACAGAAAAAAAATTCACACGAGTTAACTATGAAACCGCCAACCCCCAAAATAGTAATCCCCAAATTCACCCCAAAATGGGAAGAAAATGAATACGACGTCTGGAGATTTCCACTCCTAACTTGTTTCGGGCGCCACACATGGATGGTGCCAGGAAAAACACTTCGTGCTTTATGCAGTCACTCTGTATGGGCCTTCCTGCCCCACTGCACCAACCATGTCAATTTAAAGTATTAAAACAAAATGGCTTTACAAGAAAACTTTAGAAAGCGGATGAAATTCAATACATTACTAATGCAATGGTTACATTCCATTTTAAAGAAATCATGGATTTGTGGACGGACTTTCACTCTTTCTTCCAAATATAGCAAAGGACGCAACATTACTAAAGAGCACCCTTCTGCCAAAACACACAAATCTGGGTCTTCGACTCCGGGTCACCTTGGAGAGAGGAAAGTTCATCAGCTCCAAAAATATTTCACTGTGTTCATTTTCTTAACTGTAAAGACAATGTCTAGGGCGCCTGGGTGGCTCAGTTGGTTAAGCGACTGCCTTCGGCTCAGGTCATGATCCTGGAGTCCCGGGATCGAGTCCCGCATCGGGCTCCCTGCTCGGCAGGGAGCCTGCTTCTGCCTCTGACCCTCCCCCCTCTCATGTGCTCTCTCTCTCTCATTCTCTCTGTCTCAAATAAATAAATAAAATCTTTAAAAAAAACAAAACACGACGCTCAACACAATGTCTATCAAGAAGTTCATCCCTCAGGGTGCCTGGGTGGCTCAGTTGTTTAAGCGACTGCCTTCGGCTCAGGTCATGATCCTGGAGTCCTGGGATCGAGTCCCGCATCGGGCTCCCTGCTCAGCGGAGAGTCTGCCTCTCCCTCTGACTCTCCCCCCTCATGATCTCTCTCTATCACTCTCTCTCTCTCAATAAATAAATAAAAATCTTAAAAAAAAAAAAAAAAAAGACGTTCACCCCTCAATTTTGCTGTAAGAGCAAAATGGGCAGCCAAAGGTAACAGAATAAAACTAAATGCAAGAGCTCAGAAAACTAGCTAGAGCCACTCAACGGGCATCAGTTTCCCCATCTGTAAATAGGCGGCTTGGACCAAATCAATGAAAGGTGGTATAAGGCTGGACTACAAGCAGAACAAGGGACCATTTAGATAATACCAGACACCTTCTTAAATCAGTAATGAAAACATGACCCCCCTTTCCAGTCTCCTGTAACTCTGCACATCCCATTAGGAAGAAAGTCTCAGTTTGGTTCCAATATGTACCAAACACTTATATGACAATCTATCTTTTTAACCAAAGGAACAAAGACTTGGGCTTCAGGTCTTGACAAGGAAGGGTGATCTGACAATATTAAGCTCAATTTTATTTTAGTTCTTCAACGAAGTCAATTTAAATAAAATTAAATTTAACTTAAATAAAAATATTGTATCAATAACTCATTGGTGGATAGGTAAGACTAAAATCTTGAGAATGGCCATCAATGACTATACCTTGAATCCTGGCTGTTCTGACACGCATTTTATTCAAAAGGAGGACAGACATAGTAAATGGGAGAGACAAAGTCATCCCCGAGACCAGTTCTGATTTTAGCTGGGGTGAGGGGGAGACTGGGGGAGCGGGGGGATGTTATGTAGGGTTGCTTAAAAAAGCCACATGCAAGAACAATGAGTTCATGGACACTGAACATCTGTGGTCAGTAGGCTTCATGGGAATTCACAAAGCAGAGGACCCTACTGAGCCATGCCGACTCCTAACCGCAGAAACCCTGAGATAAGAAATATGAGTTGTTTTCAGTTGCTGTGTTTTGTGGTAATTTGTTATGCAGCAATACCTGATACACCTTGAGAGAAGGGATAAAAAGAAAATGACTAACAAAAACACACCGGTAAAAGAATGTGTCTCTTGTCATCCAGAACTAAAAGGGAGCCTACCTTTAACCCAACATAATAACACAACTCTTTATTAAAAGACTTCAAGAATTCGAGATCCAACTATTCCCAATGACTGTCACCCACTCTTTCTAGAAACCTGAATAATTTACTCATCACTAATTAGTAATATACTCATTTGTGAAGAGTAAATTATTACTACTGCCTGCTTAGTCATATACTAAATACTCTTCCTAGGTTATTACTCATGAACTACTATTAATAGCCACTGAGAGTAACAAGCCTGGTGAAGAGGCATCAGGCACCCACAGGCATTCACTCGACAGCTCTATGTCGACACCTACTGTGTGCGGGCACTTTTCTAGGCCCTGGAGGTAAGCCAAACAGACAAGATACTGCTCTCGCGGAGCTGACATTCTGGTGGTTATTCTGCTATGAAGCAGCGTGTCGCACAGACCCGCACAAAAACGCCAGAGCACGCTCACGGGACGGTGAGAAGAGCTGCAGGATGTATCCACCTGAATTCAACAGTGAGCACAGAAGCACCTGGCAAATTCAGAGAAAGAGCCTGCAGGAGAGAACACCCACAAATGAAACCACCGAGGGGATTCCTGCCACCATGCCCCCGAGGGTGGGCACATCAGGAGGGATGCCACTACTCCCTAGGCCATCTTGGTTCCTGGAAAAACCTAGATGTGAGCGTCGTCGTACCTTACACATCTCATGCTTACGATTCTGTCCCTTTGTTCCACATGGCTTCTAGATGCAAACCAACCCCTTGGTCTGTTATTAACTGACGGAACAGTAACTCGTCCCAGCGCTTACGGAAACCGTCTCGATGAGTGCCATGAATTCTGAAGGGTAATTCTGACGCCATGTCATTTTTCCGCTGTATACTGACTTTAGCATCAAAGCCCTCAGAATAAGATGCAGTGCATTCTAGATTTCTCTGCCTGGATCCAACTTGAGACCCAAATGGAAGAATGTGGGCTTGGAGAGCCTCAAGAAAAACAGGGTCTCCCCTCCGAAGCACCCTGGAAAGCCTGCAAGGTCAAGATCCTTCTGGCTCCCATCAGGAAGCGGGTCATCTGAGCCCCCACCCCCACCCCTGGATGCTACTGGCACTCACTTTGCTAGTGTACTTGGCAATGTCCGCAGCGACGTCAGCGGAAGCGGTGGCGATGGGCAGGTCTGCGCTGACTGAGGATGCAAGGGTGCTCGTGGACCCTGAGCTGGTGACCAGGGGCGATGACTGAGTGCTGGTCACCAGGGTGATGGTGGAGGTGGATGGGCTCTGCGTGATCTCCTTCTGCTGCACAGCTGGGAAAGCAAAGCGTCCTGGTCACCCCACTGTCACGGGAAAGGCCCGACCCAGCATGAAGCTGCACAGAGGGAGTGAAGTCCCTGACATACACCCTTTGAGCATGTCTACGTTCAAGTGACAGACATTCTCCCCTTGACCATACTCTGGCCAGGACCCTCTCAGCATTTTCTGGGATGATGCCTCAAGCTTGGCCCGTAAAGCCTTGTGTAAACACTAACATGGTTTCTGAAAGCTCAAGGCCGCACCCCTAGGAAGAGGCTGCCAAATGAATTTACTATTTGTTCCAGCCAACACCCTATGGCCCCTGTCTCCCAGTCTCTACGGGAGGGTAAGAACCTAACTTCAAGAAGCATCAGTTAGCAACCCCACGTGGGTTTCACATGAACCAACCCCCCCACTTCCCATTCTTTGTCAAATTTCATGTCCCTGACTCTACTGGAGTGCCCACTCAACCCCTTCCCTACCTCCGCGCCCCTTCTCCCTTTAAAACACCCAGTCACCTCTGTAGAAATTGGTATTAACGTCAGTTCATGCTGGACTTTTTTCTCCCTATCGTAATAACAGATACTGATTAAAACCAGTCCTTACCCCTTTCACTAGTATCCAGCTTTGTCTGTCTTTGACACAAGACAATCTGGAAACTGAGAACCATACCATCAATGGGCCTCTTCTTGACAGCACCTAAGTTCCCCTGGGGAACCTCATAATTCTTACAGGGTACGAACACAGAAAAACTGGAACTATAGTCATCCCAATCTCAAATATCCTAGATTCACTCCTGCCCCACTAGCTCTTTAAATTCCAAGAGCACTCCAGCTGCGCTCCCACTGTGCCTGACCAATCTATCAGTCCTCCTTCCCGCCGTCTTCCATGGGTTCTTTGGGGCTGTTCAAGACCTGGCTACCTTTCAACCCATAGCTGCAGCTCTTTATAGCTCTACTCACTAGGGTGCACTCAGTATGTGAGAGTTTCAACCGAAGACCCCAACCTCCAAGGATCTAGATGGCAGGCTTCCCTGCGGGACAAGATCAGCATCAGCGCTCACAAAAGATGGGCCAACAGGTACTCATTTGAGCAGCACCAGATCGAGCCACTTCAGCCACTGGTGCGTGATGCTGACTGTTCTTCTGGAGGTGGCTAATCCCTAGTGATTAAGGTACCCTTTGCTACCAACTCCTCACACTGCCCTCCTTCCTGAAATAATGCCAAGAGGTTCAGGGGTGGGCACAAGAAAACTTACACAAAGGTATTCATTGCAGCACTGCTTACAACAGAAAAAAACTGGCAGCAATCTAAATGCTCATCAGCAGGGGAATACTTGATTTAAATCAACTGTGGAATACTATGCAGCAGTCCAAAAGAATAACGTAGATAGATAACTAACATGGATGAACCTCCAAAACATGCTGATGGGTAAAAAAAAAAAAAAAGAAGAAAAATAAAAAAGTATGGTACCATTTTTATGTTTTAAAAAAAGGAAAAAGAAAAAAAAGTACTATTTGTATGGAGAGTCATATATACGTAAATATATATGCATACATGCATAAAAAAGGTTTTACGGTTAACAGTGGCCGCTGAGAAAGGGTGAAGAATGAAATGGAAGTTCGGTCAAGACAACAGATTGCGGGGCAAATATTTTACCCCATTCGAAGAAGCCTATATGCATGTCTTGTTTCTAACAACGGAGGGGAAAAAAAATAATAAAAGTGAAAAAACAAGTCGCAAAACAATCTTTAAAAATAATGCCACATGGGATGCGCGAGGTCTTCAAGATACGACGGCCACAAAACAAAAAGGAACTGAAAAAAAAAAAAAAGAAAAAGAAAAAGAAAGAAAACAATTCTGTCTCTCCTGTCAATGTGGCAAGAAGGGAGTGGGCGCCACGTTGAACAGAAGGGGGCGTGGTACCTTTCACAGCCTGTCTGGTCTGATATCTCGTCCCCTGGGAAGACTGAGGCTGCTGGTTCTGCTGCTGGTTCTGCTGCTGGCGCTGTATCTTCTGCATGTGCCACTTTTGGGAAGACGTTTGAAACTTACTTGACGAGTTCCACACGACCCGCTGCACGGCCGGGGCAGTCTCCTTCGGTAAAAGCGGCCTCTGCTTTTTCACCGGGCTTCCCGTGGTGGTGGCGGCGGCGGCGGCAGCGGTGGCGGCGGCGGCCGGGGCCGTGACGGTGGACGTGGTGCTGGTGGTGGCCGAGACACCGGCCGTGGAAGTTTGGGAGGAGGAGCGGGTGAGGAGCGGAGTTTCAGGCGGGGACTGGCTGCCCGCTGTGGTGGATGGCGGAGCTTTACCTACAACTAAAGCCGATGCATGAAAACAAACAAACAAAAAGTGGAGATTGGACTCAGGCTGGCCCGCAGCGTCTGTCTATGCCAGCACATTCCGGGTAAAACGGAGCAAGGCCAGCCACGAATGCCGAACAAACTCAGTAGGGCAAGGACCCCCCAGTGGAGGAGCACATCTCACCTTAGGCACACAGTCTGCCTCTGCACATCTTCCTCAGAGTGTCGGCCTTTTCTTGTGGGCACGTGCCCACATCTGAAACTCCTATAGGGGCCTCTGGGGAAAATGGGCTGAACTAGACCCAGCCCCTGCCCTCAAGCTGCCCACCAATGACTGGATGAACAAAATGACTGCACATGGGTTGTTTTATAGTTGGAGCCAGGTAAGCACTTTGTGAAAGACCCAGCCAAAGTCGATCCAGAGATGAAGACCATCCCTTCGACTAGGGAACATGTACTCCCAAGCATCAGGTGACTTCCCAAAGGCCAAAGCACTGAACACCATGAAGTCACCCAGAAAGAAAGTCTCCCTTGACCTCTGACACCCTCCGGGACGAAGTCCCAGTGTGCTGCTAACGGCCTTAACACCTCACACTAAAGGGAATTCGACCCCATAGCTAGAACCTTCCCAACACAATGGTATTGCTCTCTAAGTCAGGAGACTTGCTTTTGTTGCTATGGTTGTTGCTGTTATTGTTTTATTATGGTTTTTTTTTTTATTTTAATTCCAATACAGTGAACACACAGTGTTCTATTCGTTGCAGGTGTACGATATCGTGATTCCACAATGCTTACATATTACTGAGTGTTCACCATGGTCAGTATACGCCTTGCTTTTACTCTGACTGTATTCCCGCTGCCACCTTTTATCAGGCAATACTGGTTTGCCTCTTTGCGGTGGTCAAATCTACATCTAAAATGAGCTTAATTCTTTTGTAAAGCGTAAGTTGCTTTAAATAAAAACATAAAGTCAAGAATTATACAAGCAGGACTTGGGAATGGCCAAACTAATGAACTGTGAATGACAAATTTGGAAAAGGCTGCCTTCCAGAGTCGGTCTTCTGGGAGGGGGTGGGTGTGGTGGAGGGGTAGGATTTCAACAGGCAAAATTGAGAGTTTGGGGGGTGAGAGCATCAGCCAAGACGTGTTTAGGAACAGGCAGCATTTCGGTCAGTGAGAGTAGGCAGTGAGGAGTGGCGGGAAGGCGGGTTAGAGCCAGAAGCACTGAGCAGCCCAGAAAGGGTGGCCCCGTCACGCTCATCTGTAAAGGGGGTGGGGTCAGGTATCACTGCAGAGGTCCCAGCCACCAGTGGGGTGGGTCTGCCTCCCCCCCCCGAAAGAATGCCCGTGGATCACACCCAAAACACGGGTACAAGTCAGCACCCATGTGGGAGACAATGTACCTTGACATAAGCAACTTTGAAGGAGGATTATGTCTGTTCTTTTAGATTTATGTAACCCGGAAAAGACCTGACCTTGATTATGCTAGGGAGGATTTTCAGTACACTGGATTTTAGGAAGTCAAGGAGAATGAGAGAGAAAAAAAAACAAACAAGCTGACTTTCCTGACTCCGGTGCGGGGGAATTTCTCGTTGGTCATCACATCTGCCTAGCCCGCCTCTGCCCTCCTGCTCCTCTGGGCCCCCCCCAAGTTCATAGGCAAGGGCACAGGTGGAGCTGGAAGGGGAGCTCTCCATGCAGTGATGAGCCCTGATCTTTCCCTGGGATGATATGACGCACCAGACACTGGATACAGCCCCTGCACCTTGCAGGTGGGGAGGGGGCTTTGAACCCAGGTTTTCTAGGAGCGGTTTACCAGGGTGGTCCCCCGGTAGGGTTTCTAACCTGCAGAAGCACTTTACCTGCCTCCCTTTCCTCCCAGGTGACCAAAAAATATCCCGTTACTGTTGAGGACCAAGCCTAGCCCCTCTCCTCAGACAGTAGGTCCTCCTCTCGCTACTGATTCGCAGAAACAAACAGCTGGCTTCGCAGATGGATTGCTGCTCTACAGTGGCCATGGATGGCTCTCTGTTCCAAATAAAAACCTGGAGTGTGCAATCCAAAAAGATTCTAGACCCGAGGCACCCTTTGGGGTTACTACTTAGACACTAAAATATTTTGATTTCTAGAAGATTCTAGCAGTTTATAGAAGGGAAAAAAAGAGGCCATAGGAAATTCCATTTGTCCTAGAAATTTGGAATGTATAATCAAATCACCTATGTAGCCCAGAAAAGGGGGAATCTCTTAAGGGCCACCATTCCAGAACCTGCCTCTATTTATTAACCTACTGATTCTAGAGTCTGATCAATGTCTAGTACCTAAAGGGCAGGCTTTCTAAGAGAAGGATGGAAATTACTGATGTTGTAAGGTAAGCACAGCAAGGTCTCTATGAAAGCTCTCTCTTTGCCTCGATTCTGAGATCACCAGCTAGAAAGCAGTTTTGCTATCTAATGCTCCAAATTCTACACATAAGCTGCATTCCCAGCTGAAGGTGAACTGAAGGCACACTGTAAAATGCCCTTTACTTAATAAACTCGTAAGTGAAAACACAACGTTGAGAAAAATGGCTCTACTGCAGAGTATGATACAAAGCTGATTCTTCAAGACCCAAACAACCATCAAGGGGCTCTAAATTTAAGACTGGCAGGTCTTTGTCCCAACCCCTGGGACGATGCCCTATCTGAATTATGTTTTAGGATCATCTTCAGCTTGGGACGCCTGGGTGGCTCAGTCGTTAGGCGTCTGCCTTCAGCTCAGGTCATGATCCCAGGGTGCTGGGATCGAGCCCTGCATCGGGCTCCCTGCTCCGTGGGCCCTCTCCCACTCCTCCTGCTTGTGTTCCCTCTTGCTGTGTCTCTCTCTGTCAAATGGATAAATAAAATCTTTTAAAAAAAAAAGAATCATCTTCAGCTTAATTACATACACCACACACTTGGGGTCTCCCAGACATATTTCCTTCAGACATCAGTGCAAGGAAGAGCTGTGTCTCAACTGGGTTTTTTTTGTTTGGTTTGGTTTTGGTTTTGGGGTTTTTTTTGGAAAAATAGGAGATCCTTTAAGGGACTGTAATTCCCTTGTTGCTTTGACTGCTAGGAAGCTCACAGCCAAAATGAAAGCCCAACTATGCTAACTCTGAAGGCTAGAACATATTTCTGTGCATAAACTTTCCCAGACCGCTTACTATTCTACTTTCATCTTTTACAGACTTTATTTACATTTTGTTTCATGGTCAAATATTGTCAATCTGTTACAGATTCTTTCTGGAAGGGGAAGAGGCATAAAACCAATCCATCCAAAGATACGTTCCAGAAAACAAGGAACAATGTAACTGTATCATTCATAGGAGCACTGCCATGACTGTACCCAAATATTCCCATAAACCTCATGGAATAAATGCTACTCCCCTATTGTTTTCTGCCACATATGCCTCAAATCCCAATCCACAACCCATCATCCAATTTTTCAGAGGCCATCCGTAAATCTAAAGTGACCCGGGAATGGTGTGCTAGTCTATCCTCCCTGCCCCACTCACCTGCTCCTCTTTCTCCCTCCACTGCACCATTCAGAGACATTCCATCCTCTTCTGAAGAACTACAAGAATTCTCGCTCCCTAACAACGGTTCCATAGCATCCCAGGTGGACAAGGACAAAGAAGATTCTCAAGGCCCATCCCCGACTTGCTCTAAGCAGCCAGACTCAGAATCACATCTTACTCAAGAATTTGGCTGAGAAGTCCGCTCCTGTCAACAGTTGGGCATGGTCAAAAATCAAGCCTGACTATTCCTTCGGGTACTCACAGAGTACATAAAGTTCTGTGGCTATAACCTCCAGTTTGTCCTTAGGCAATGTTTTTCCTGGGCCCTTAATTAACTCTTCAATTATATCTTTCTTGGGCATGTTGGAATCCCTTCATACCCACTTGCCAAAACCAACTGGAAAATGTGCTGACTGTTTTGTCCATGGGAAGGACACCTTTCCCATCATGCACACTTTCCTTCTGGAGGAGATCTTGCCTCCCAGGGAACCAATGGCAACGTCAAGACATCTCTCACAGCCACAACTGGGCAGATGCTCCTGGCATCGAGTGGGTAGAGGCCCAGGATGCTATTAAACATTCCCCAGTGCACAGGATATAAAGTATTACTCTGCACAAAATGTCAATAGTGTGTCAGTGAAACACATATGTGGTGGAACACCAATTCAAGTGCCTGCCATCCAACGCCCCAAGAAGCACTCGGCATTCTGGTACCACCTCCCCAAGTGGTCTCCTAATTCCAGTAAGAAAATGCACTGGGGAGGTGCCTGGGCAGCATGAAGGGAAGAAAGGGAGCTGAACTCCTCAAGATCTTTGAATTGAGCTTTTCTAACAATATCAACCTTGTCACATGTCTAAACGTTGACAAACACTTGAGAGAAATGAGTGAGCCTATTGGGAAAGCAGGTGCTTCGGCTAAAAATGACCTTGCTGCTAGAAACACCTACCGTTTTTTTACCTTTCTGGGACCAGAATCAACCACGTTGGGTACTAAGCAGATGAAAGGCAGGCAGGCCCCGGGGGAAGTCAGTCCTGGCCTGATCAGTGACTTAGCTAGGTGACCCTGAGCCAATCAAAGCTCCGCTCTGGTGCCTCCCTTTGTGACGTCGGAGGGTCACATAACTTCTGGAAATACAAATGCAAGGTGGCACTCTAAACCAAATCAAGAAACCGGAAACTGGTGCGATCACTTACCATCCTGCTTGGGAGATGTTTCTTTGGGTTCCTTCTTATTTTTACGACCCTCCCGCCCAGAATGGTCTTCTCCTAAATCTATGACAAGTTCACTTTCTGAATCAGAGTCCAGGCCCAAATGTACTGTTGGGGAATCGGTCTCATCTTTCCCCTTCAGTTTATCCTTTGTGGGATGAGGGGAGGCTTTCGCTTTTTCTGAAAAGTCCTTCTCAGGCTGGGGGCTTGCCTTTTCCTTGACCGAGCCCGGATCAGCTTTCTCGCTGGCTGGTGATGTGCTTTTCAGCTCCTCCTTAGTCTCCACAGGGTTGGCCAGTTTGGGCTTTTTTTTGACAGCCGATGGCTCTTTGTCCATCCGACTACCCTCTTTGTCTTCTGCGTCTTCTGGCTCATTCTTGGACTTCTGCTCATCGTCACTGATATACTCACTATCGCTACTATCAGACTTCTCGGAATCTTCCGAATCACTGTGCTCTACGGCCGTGTAAACATCTTCTGAGATTTCGTTTATGCCTAAATTCAAAGAGAAAACCCAGCATGTGGCATAGTCACAAAATAAAGAGCAGGACCTACAACGCAAACATTTTCCACGCCAAATGCTGGAATTAAAAAAAAAAAAACCATTTCAAATCTCATCACACTGGCCTGGTGGGGTTACCAGTGAGCTAGCTGCAGCTGACAAATGGAACTTGGGTTTGCAGAGGGTTTCAGTTACTGACATTCAAAGATGACAAGGGACCAGACAACGTAAATTTTAAATTTATCCGGAGCTACATCTTTGCATCACTGATAACTAACTGGGATGTAGAGAATGGGAGGGATTGAAGGGAACAACAGAGATGAGCTGTTAAAACGGATCCATTTTACAGATCAGAAAATAGAGGCCCAGAGAAATCACTTTATCCTAGGACATAAAGAAAACCAAGACAGAGGGAAGGCCAGAACATTGGGCTCCTGATGGACCACCAGCACTGTTCCTGCGAATTCCCAAAGCATTCAAGTCCTTTTCCCTTTGTGTCCAGGCCTCCAAGAAATAAACCAAAGCCTTAAAGCAAAGACTGCCAACTCACAGCCCACAAGCCACATCTGGCCAGCACACAAATGTTATGTAGGAAGCAAGAGCTTGGCCCAGCAGGTATTTTGTTGTTTGTTTGTTTTTCACTTAGAACGACCATATTGCCCAATTCACAAGTCAGGAAATTTCACCCAGAAATCAAGACAGCAGGCTTGTGTGGAAAGACCAGAGGATCTGGCCACTCTGGGTCACAGGCCTACAAGGCAATGGCTGGCTGGAGCCACGAAGCCACTGGCTGCTTCCCTCAGGGACACGCCATCTCTCCAGCTGACCCCAGCGCCCAGCCCTCCCTCCTGCTCCCTGAGCTGATGCAGAGGCGAGCTGCCATCTTGTCCGCCCTGTTCTTCCACGGACAGCGGAGTCAAGAGCAAAGTCACGCATCTCCACATCTCTATCCAAAGCCAGACAGAATGACAACGTAGCAGGTGTTTCTCACGCTCTCTCTCTCACACACACACACACACACACACACATACAAATGGGCAAAAGCATATTCCATTTAACCCATTTATGTGTCCTGCTCCCAATAATGAGTGGCATCTGGCCGCAGGTAAACAATACTATACCCTAAAATGCTGAAATGAGAAAAACCCAATCTGTACTTCTTCATTCTAGAGCCATGGCCACTATGAATGAGGTCACTGTCCTGACCCAGACACACTGAAAGGAAACCTACAAACAGACAAAAACCATGAGCAGCCCAGCAAAATCATTATAGAATTATATGCCTCCACCCAGGGCTCAATCCAAACCAGGAGAAGCCAAAATACAGAAACTCAGATCTGGTATAACTTCTGGGTCCCTAAGGCTTATGCTACTGTAGTTAACAATCAGACACAAGTACAAACGTGACCACATTTGTGATAAGAAAGGCTTGGATACCAGAGCCCAAAGGCCATGAATTCAAATCTTGCTCTTGCACTTTTATTCACTGTGTGACACTGAACTAGTGACCTAGCTCTCTCTAAGCCTCAGTTTCTTCATCTGCAAAATGGGACTGATAATGGTATCAACCTCCCAGGACAATCTATGCACCGTGCACAGTACAGTGCAAGGTATGCAGGAAACAGTCGGTAAACAGAAATATTAAAATTCTTATTAACATTAATAATAAATCGAGGAGTTAGACCAGCTGCACGGAAGGACCCAAGGTGCTTATTTAAATGGCCTGCAAAATTTCAGCCATGCCATTCAAAGTCCTAACCAAACAGAAAATCCAACAAGGAATGTCCTCCTCTGGCCCTTCTGGATGACTCCTGACTACAGCTTACTCATCCCAAGGCCCAGGGAACCCAGACACTGTAAACCTCACCCTGGTGTGGCTCTCTCTCCTGAGGCCAGCCATCCCCTACTTCTCTGCAAATACCCTCCTGGCTTTGTTTACTTCGTCAACAAATATTCCAGAGCATCTACTATGTACACAAGACCAAGTACCGTGGAGAACATAAATGCTTATAAGGCAACCTCCCTGTCCTCTAGGAGCTTCCAGTCTAGCTTCCAGTCCAGAGGGAACCCCTCTCCCAACACAGAGACTGCAGATGCTTCCAAGCAGTAAAGTGCCACAGGAGGTGGCAGATGGGGAGGGGAGGGCAATCAGAAGAGACTTCCTGGAGGAGGTGATGCCAGAGCTCAGCCTTAGGGAAAGGATTTAGGTAGGCAGTGTGAAGGCAGGCAGCACAGGGAAGAGGAAGGGAGGCAACAGGTATAGAAGCAGGACACGTGTGCCAGGTGGGAAGGGCTCAGGCCGCAGCAGAAGAGTTTGTGTTGGACATGTGTGGAACACACTTGATCCTGACAGTAGGAACCTGACGTGCACGGACAGGGAGCACAGGGGCAAACTCAGGAGGATCCTTCCACTTTCAAAATCCCCTACCACCTGCACCTCAAGTCTGCAGGCTGCCACAACCAGAGAATAAGCTGGGTGGAATTCAAAGAACCCTTCTAGGGGCGCATGGGTGGCTCAGTTGGTTAAGCATCTGCCTTTGGCTCAGGTCATGATCTCAGGGTCCAGGGATCAAGCCCCGCATCGGGCTCCCTGCTCAGCGGGGAGTCGGCTTCTCCCTCGCCCTCTGCCCCTCGCCCACACTTGTGATTTCTCTCCCTCAAATAAATAATCTTAAACAAACAAACAAAAAACCCCACAAAGAACTCTTCTGAACCACTAACTAGCAAATCTGAAACATTCTGCCCTGAGTGGAGCTATACTTTAGTAGCACACACAAGGCCAAGGTCAAGCAGCTGCTAACAGCAGCTAAGGTCCAACTCTGGCTTCATTCGGGCTGTGACCCTACAAAGAGTTAACGGTGATGGTGGTGACAGTGCTTGGGCGAGCAAACCAAAGGACATACCTAATTGTGCTTTGCAACTCTCTATGGTCTTGTCGAGATTTAGCTGGAACCTGCTGCGGATCTGCCGCTTAGGTGAGATGAGAGGAACAGGCGCCGTCTGCTGCTGGACCGACTCGCTCAGCTCCTTCAGGTCCATCTCGGCCTTGCTCCGATCTGGAAGACACGGTCACCCCTCGTCAAGCAGGCGCTGGCCGGAGGAACAGGCAACACTCACCGCTTAGCTTCCTTCTCGCAAACACGCGCTCTAGAACACGGCGGGGAGAGAAACCTCAAACCTTTTTACTGTTTGTCCCAACAACATCATCTGCTCGACGACGCTGATTTGGAGATAATAGCCCGCGAACACATTTGGCAGATTTACCCAGTCTGCTGAACAGTCGCCTGGGTGGCTTTCAATATTTAAAATGCACAATCCAGCCAGATGGTTGTCTGTGGAACTCCGCGTCATTAGGGAGCTCGAAAGCCTAAGGTTACAGTAATATATTCAATCTCAGTATCAGCAGATAAAGTCACACCGAGCCTGGCCAGAGTGTGCTTTTTAACCCAGGCTGAGATCAGAGAGGGCTTGTACCCAAGAGACCCTGAGCGCCTCCCCCCCCACAAGCCCACCCCGGAGCACACACACATAACTGGAGGCCCGATTCCTCATTTACCACAGACTTCACTTTTCGTTCCTAGTCGACCGAGACTGGAGCTCAAGTCAGAAAAGGCCGGCGAATGCCAGAGAGGCAGACCTCCTCCTTTTGGCCCAGGCATCCATCTGAAGACAGGTGAACAGATTAGCCCTGGATATTCAACCTGTGTCTTCTCGCTCAGATACGGTGCAAGCTCCTCACCCTAGTCCCAGGCAAAGGCAACTGACAGAGGATTCAGGGCCAGGGATCCGGCCACCCTCCCCACTTCGGCCATGGGCTCCTTATATGACCAACTAGATCAGACTCCAAGGGTCTGTGAGCTTGCATTGCTTGAATTCCTTCCCCACCTCCTCTAGTACCCCCCGAAACAGAAGAAAGGGACAAAATGAAGGTGTCTGCACAGTCCCAGAATGCAATGAGACTTCACAGGCAGGGAGCACTTTCAGCCACCCTGCCTGCCATCCTCTGGCGTGCCCCCTCCCTCTCCAACCGACCCCAAGCAGAAAATGCGGGGTACACGCCCTGCCCTGGCCGATCCCAGAAAAACAACTGGAAAGCGTGTGGCATCCATCAAGGACAAAGACGAGAAGTCACCTCTGAGCCTGCTGCCCTCACCCGGGAGCTCACTCTCAGATGTCCTCCACCTCCCTGCTACCCCACCCCAAGTGCCACCTCCAACCAGCAGGCTGTGCAAGAGGCCAGGGTATAGTCTGAGGGCTGGACTACGAGGGCTGCTCAAAACCTTCACTCTCTTCTTGTTTCCATTTTCCAACATGACCCACACACCTTCCCCTTCACCCAGGAACAGGGCAGTCTCTTACCCTGCATACCTAGAGATTTGTTCCTTTAAAGCGACTGGAGGGAAGCAGCCACCCAAGAGCCCCACCCAGCCCACTCGCAGCTAACCAGAGCAATGAACGGCTCCACAATGATTTATCACCATAATGAGGTCCCCACCAAGGTAAGATTAGGAAGGGCCCTTTCCCAAAAACATACTCGGGGCGGGGGCAGCCCTCAGGGAGATTCCAGGTGTGAGTTGCTTACAGCAAGCAAATACCATCCTTGTCCTGTGAGAAAGGTCTCTAAGGCTCTAAAATCATTATCAACCTGGGAGTGTGTGTGTCCATGTGCGTGAGCATCCGTGTGCGTATGTGTGTACAGGACTGGACATGCTCAGAGAGGATGGGGTAAAGGCACAAGCACTTCGGAATGGGGGAAAGAATCTTCATGCAAATTCACCCGAGAAGCACCTTACAAAGAGAACACACAGAGTGAAACAGTAATAAAACAGCAAGGTGAGGGGCGCCTGGGTGGCTCAGTCGGTTAAGCGTCTGCCTTTGGCTCAGGTCATGATCCCAGGGTCCTGGGATCGAGCCCCGCATCGGGCTCCCTGCTCGGCGGGAAGCCTGCTTCTCCCTCTCCCACTCCCCCTGCTTGTGTTCCCTCTCTCGCTGTCTCTCTCTCTGTCAAATAAATAAATAAAAATCTTTAAAAAAAAATATTTAAAAAAAAACAGCAAGGTGAAAAAGGAGGAGGAAGAGGACCAGGGAAACCGAAAGAAAAAAGAAACCTCCAATTCAAGAGCAGGACGAGGAGGACTTAAGGTTTCAACAGTTAAGCTGCAGACATGACAGGAAAGGGGGGAAGGATATGAAGCCTGTCTCATAACTTCCGCTTTCAGAAATGAGAAAGCGGGCTGGATTCCTAAGGGAAAAGGCAGGCTTTCAAGTATAAAGTTGTCAAAGAAGTATCTCACAAAACCACTTTCCATCGGTGTCCTCAATAATGTTCCACACAGCAGTTACCAAAAAAAAAAAAACAAAACAAAACACCATCTACTCTACCAGGAGCCAACAAACTTTTTCTGTAAAACACCAGAGAGTAAACTGGGCTCTGCAGGCCATATAGGCTCTGCTGCCAAAGTGGCCATATATATGTAAACAAATTGATGACACTGTGTTCCAATAAAACTTTATTTACAAAAAGAGGTGGGGGGCTAGATTTGGTCCAAAGGCCATAAAATTTACCATCCCCATTTCTAATGCACCGACTGCTAATCTGGGCTGCACAATGAAATCGCCTATAGAGTTTAAAAAAAAAAAAAAAAAAATCCCAATGCCTTGGTCCCCCTCCCAGAGAATGTGAATTAAATGGCCTAGGGGAAGGTCTGGACACTGGCCCTTTAAAGTACCCCTGACAGGGCGCCTGGGTGGCTCAGTTGGTTGGGTGGCTGCCTTTGGCTCAGGTCATGATCTCGGGGTCCTGGGATCGAGCCCCGCATCAGGCTCCCAGCTCCGTGGGGAGCCTGCTTCTCCCTCTGCCACTCCCCCTGCTTGTGTTCCCTCTCTCACTGTGTCTCTCTCTGTCAAATAAATAAATAAAATCTTTGGAAAAAATAAATAAATAAATAAAGTACCCCTGAAAGGCCGCCAGGCTGGCTCAGTCGGTTGAGCATGTGACTCCTGATCTCAGGGTCATGAGTTCAAGCCTCCCATTGGGCATGGAGCCTACTTAAAAAAAAAATAGTAAGATTTTTAAAAAAGTACCCAAGATGATTCTAACTGGCAGCTAAGGCTGAGAATGCCTGAATTAGTCCAATCTTCTATGTGAGTAAAAAAAACTCCTCCTGGGGCGCCTGGATGGCTCAGTCAGTTAAGGCTCAGGTCATGATCTCAGGGTTGTGAGATGGAGCCCCAAGTCAGGCTCCATGTTCAACGAGGAGTCTGCTTCTCTCCCCCTTCCTCTGCCCCTCCCCACCGCTCATGCGCACTCTAAGATAAATAAATAAATCTTTAAGAAAAACAAAAAAAGAAAACTCCTCCTGATTTGCCTTAACCTTTGTATATCTGTGTTAACCTTCTAAACCTAGGGTTCATTAAGAGAGACCGACACCTCGCCGGAACACTCCTCTGTGTGTGCGTAACTATGTGTCTAACAGTAAATGCCATCTCTTAACTGTAGCCTAAAAAGGCTGAACTCTGAAATACTCATTATCAAGAGGAATGAAAAGAACGTAAAGCACCTCATTTTACAGTTAAGGTTTCTCTGGTCAATAACCTACATTAATGTTTATTCTAACAAGAAACCACCGGAAGCCAGGAGGGGGCGGGGATCAGGTCCCTGGGAGCAGACCTTCAGGAGTTTAGCCAAATCTAATTAACTTTCTCTAATTTTCAGCTGCATTTTGAGTTTCCCTCTCCTCCACAGGGAGAAAAGAAGAGCTTCTTTCTCGTTTAGCTAATAGTGGCTTATCGGGACTACTTCTACCCTTGCCCTTCTATATCGGGAATGTCTTCAGAATCCACCTTTGCTGCCAACATTTTGAACTTTTCTGCTGATATGAAGACAGCTTAGGCTATAAATGGAAACCAGGGAGGAAAAAAAATACCAACGCTAGAGAAAGAGACACGATCTTACATTTCTGGAGGGAGCATAAATCAGAAGCATCCCTTTAGAGGGCGATTTGGCAATATCTCTCAAAACGTCAACCGCACACGGCCTCTGACCGGAGATTCTACATCTAGGAACTCATCCTACAGCTATGCTCCCACATAGGCCAAAAGGATCTTCATTGCAGCTGTTTTCAACACCAAAACAACCTAGAGCCAATACAGAAGGTGCCCAGGTAAATCAGTCAACACTTCATCTTGAAGTGCAACAAAATACGGCTGCTACAATAAAACCGTCGCAGACCTTTATGTGCTGTTCTGGAAAAGCACAAAAGGTTGGCTAACCTGTTTAATGAAAACGAAAATAACAATTGGAAGAACACGTTAGCATTGGTGTGGGGAGAAAAGAAGGAAGTGGAGCACAGATCTGAATATATGTGTTCTTGGGGTTTCTCAATGTTGGCACTATCGGTATTTGGGGCTGGATAAGTCTTTGGGGGGGCGGGTAAGGAGGTGGGAGGCTGGGGCTGTCCTGTGCATTGTAGGATGGCCAGCGCCTTGCTGGCCTCTACCCACCAGGTGCCAGTGGCACCCATATCCCAGGTGTGACCATGAAAATGTCACTAGGGGCGTGCCCGGCTGGCTCTGTCAGTGGAGCGTGCCGCTCTTGATCTCCACACCCCACACTGGGTGTGGAGATTACTTAAAAATAACATCTCCAGGGGCGCCTGGGTGGCTCAGTTGTTAAGCATCTGAGGGTCCAGGGTCCTGGGATTGAGCCCCGCATCGGGCTCCCTGCTCTGCAGGAGGCCTGCTTCTCCCTCTCCCGCTCCCCCTGCTTGTGTTCCCTCTCTCGCTCTCGCTGTCAAATAAATAAATAAAATCTTTAAAAGTAATAATAATAACAACATCTCCAGAGACTGCCAAACAAAAATCACCCAGGTTGAAAACTCCTGGTGTATATATAGAAGAGCTCTCCAAGAAACTAAAAAGAGGTAACCATGGTCACTTGTTGGGAGGGGCAGGTGATCAGAGATTACGGACAGGCTGGCTTTTCATTAAACATCTTTCTGTCCTTTGAAATTTCTCTTACCGTGTGCCTTCATGACTCGTTAAAATAAACTTTTTCAAGAAAATATAAGCACGTCTTCAATTAAAAAAAGAATAGATTTCTTGGAGTGCCTGGGTGGCTCAGTCGGTTAATTGTCCCACTCCTGATTTTGGCTCAGGTCATGATCTCAGGGTCATGATATCGAGCCCCGCATCAGGCTCTGGGCTGCTTGGGATTCTCCTTCTCGCTTTCCCTCTGCACACCCCCCAAACTACCCCCTCTCACGAGCTCGCTCTCTCAAGGGGAAAAAAAAAACCAAAAGAAATAGATTTCCTTTGTTCAAAAGCTGCTGGGTGACTATAATGGATGGACTTCCAGGAGCTACAAAATGGTGGCTCCTTCGAGGGAACAATATCATCCAGACCAGAGACCCTGGCAAATATCTCTTATCAATCAAAGCCAAGCAGAGATCTTCCTCACTTCACCCACTGGGGGGAAAAAAAATCAAGGCAACCTGTGGGAAGCCTGGGCCCCCAGTGTTGCACCCAGGCTCTCAAAGGATGCCTGACTTCAAGGTATCACTTTATCCAGAGAAAGAAAGGAGACCTCCCATCAGTGACAGCTAAGGAATAAACATGCAGCAACACTCTGGGTCTGACAACTTCACATTGCTGTCAGCATCTCTGACTGAGCATCCAGACACATTTGTGTCACCAAGAGGATCACTGAACTGCTGTGTTTGTTCAGCCCAAAGCAAACACCCTGTGTGTTAAGAGGAGACGAGATTCCCAGAGAAGCAAACGGGAGTCTAGAAGAAAAGAATCAGGCCTTCCTTCTCTCGTTCTTATTCATGACTTATTTTCCATACAGTCACAGAAAGGGGCTGTAACCATCCACCAGGCTTCGGCTCCTTGTTTTAGAGCAGACAGGAGGCCTGAGACAGCAAATGAGGGGCCTGTACATTAGCAAGCAGGGAGGAAACAGTTTCTGTGAAAGCCTTCCCCTTTGTCATGCACCAAAATTAATTCTAAGAATCACAAATCCAACAGATGACCCACTGGGCTGGGTTTTTGTATTTTGGGTTGGATTTATTTGTTTCGCCCAAAAAAGAGTTTTCATTTTTAATGCAACTGATTGCCGACTTTTAAAAACAAGGAGAGTTCATATAAAAATCTGCATTTCTGTGTTCAGAGTCTGACAACACAGGTTCAACTTGGGGGAGCTTCATCCTTCAGAAAAGCAATCTGTCCTCCATGGGACCACATGTTCAAAATCATCACCTTACCGCCTGACCCCTACAGCTAGGCCGACTTAGACAAGGGCATGAGAGGCAGTGTCCAGAGCCCACCAGCATCCAAACACGGCCCCATCTTGCAGCGTGCCGGCTCACATATCGTGGTTAAGAGTATAAACTACAAGAAAGACAGGCCGGAGTCCACAGGCCAAACATGACTGCAGACCACAGGTGATCCTGGCTGGGCAGGTAACTGCTTCCCTGTGCCGCAGTTTCTTTTTTTTTTTAAGGTTTTAGTTATTTGACAGAGAGAGACACAGCGAGAGAGGGAACACAAGCAGGGGGAATGGGAGAGGCAGAAGCAGGCTTCCCGCGGAGCAGGGAGCCCGATGCGGGGCTCGATCCCAGGACCCTGGGACCATGACCTGAGCTGAAGGCAGATGCTTAAGGACTGAGCCACCCCGGCACCCCTGCCCCAGTTTCTTCTACCTCATTGAAATGGGGCTGTTATCTACACCTCGAAGGTTGTTGTATTTTTTTAATAGTTTTAATTTACAGAGTAAAATCTGGAGGGAAATACAGTTGTAGGAGTTTTAACACCTGCTTATAGATATGTGTAACCACCACCACACACAGAATGCAGAACAATGTCAAAGGCCAAAGAATCCCTTTGTAGTTTATAGTCAAACCCTCCCCCCCCCAGCCCCCCCCCAACAATCACTCCCGGTTTCCACCTGATTTTGTCTTTTCCAGTTGTTTTTTTTTTTTTTAATAAAATACCATTTTGTTAGATATAATAATGTTGTCAGCATCCCCAGCGCAGTCTCATTTCTGTCTGCTCAAAGTAGTTACATGGATGCCAGACATAAAAAAAAGCCCCATGGGGTGCCTGGGTGGCTCAGTCGGTTAAGTGTCCGACTCTTGATCTCAGCTCAGGTCTTGATCTCAGGGTCATGAGTTCAAGCCCTCCACTGGGCTCCACGCTGGGTGCGGAGACTACTTAAAAAGAAAAAACAAAAAAAAGAAGTCCCATATAAAGCACCTGCCCCATCCCCAGATAAGCTCTTGAGGATTATTTAGAACTTCCCTCCACTGTCTGATCCTTCTACCCAGCCATGACACTTTTCACTGGTCCCTCTCTGATCCTTTTCCCGTTAGGTAACTGAAATGCCAAGCCAATGCTTTCATTCCTACTGACAAGGCTTGTGTCCTAGAACGGAAGAAGCTGGAGAGGGGGACGCTTCTGCACAGGAGAGCCTCGGGTCCCACACAACAGGAAGAAATCCTTCACTGCCACCACGGGTAAGCCAAACCAAAAGACCCCCCAGCCATCACAAGGATGTCCAAGACCGCCTGGCTTAGGGAAGGAGCTATTCTTACCACACATGACTGGCAGAGAGGAAACATGACCATGAGAACTGCCTCTGCACAGTGTTCCTTTTTGGGGTGTGGAGGTGGAGGGAGGGTGTGAGAAAGCAAACCACACTGCTGAGATCAATGAACGTTCCCCAAGGGAGCAAATGGGTCCCTTTTGTGCAAGTGAGCAATTCGCACCAGCCAATCTGAACTGGGGCCCCAAAAGTTACCACTCTGCCTGCTGGACCACATCCAAGCTGCACTAAGGAGGGAGCCAGGACGAGCCAGGCTCTGGGCTCCGTGGAGACACAGGCTTCCTCCAGCCCTGCGGCCTACTGGCTCCGCGATCCTGGGCACCTGCAGCCTCCCCTCCAGACCTCCGTCTCTCCATCTGAAAGGGCACTGCAGGACAAGATCAACCTGGAGAGTACTGGCCTCCAGAGGCTGTGAATTCACACGTGAGCATCACTCCACAGAAGGAGCTGCCCCTCCCTCCCTTCCTAAAACCCTGGGTTCTCGAGCCTCCCTTCCCAGCTGTGACAACCAAAAATGTCTCCAGACATTGCCAAGTGTCCCCTGGAGGGGAATGAGGGAACTGTCCCTGGGGAAGAACAGCTGACAGGCTATTTTCAACACGGCACTCAGCGTGGTCCTTCTAAAATGCTCAGTTCACATCCCTCCATTGCTCCAACAGCTGCACCCCACGGTCCGCCCCAGGGTCCGCACCGGGTCCCAGGGCTGATGGACCTCAGCTCCTCAACTTCTCCCCTTCACCCACTGGGACAGGCCACCTGGACCTCCCTGTCATTCCTACAGCACAGGGAGTTCATCCCTTACCCCAAGGCCTGTAAATCTCTAGTTCCTCCTACAACGTTTTCCTCCCAATACAGGGATGGCTGGTTTTTCTTGTCAGGCAAATCTAGGTTTAAATACTACCTCACAGAGGCCTTCCCTAAACACAGCCTCTTCCAAACCACCCCAATCCTGCGTATCTCTCTCCTTATCATGTTAGCACACTTTACCTTCTCTCACTGGGTGAACTGTCTTGTTTATTTACCTTATTTGTTTCTCACTTTCTAGAACCAAGCTCTGCATAAGAGCAGGGCCCTTGCTCACCACTCCCTGCCCCATGCCTGAAAGAGCAAACAAATTGTAATAGACGCTCAATAAAAATCAAGGATCATGATGGAATGAATCAATAAAATAACTTCACAAATGGATATTTCCCATGTCCTGTGATAATTTTTCTGAAGACTTTCGCCTAAGGTAGTGCTTTAAAAAAAAAAAAAAACAAATGAGGGGCGCCTGGGTGTTTCAGTCGGTTAAGCATCTGCCTTCGGCTCAGGTCATGATCTCAGGGTCCTGGGTTGAGTCCCACGTCGGGCTCCCCGCTCAGCGGGGAGTCTGCTTCTCCCTTTCCCTCTACCCCTCCTCCCCAGTTGTGCACACACTCTCTCTCTCTGAATAAATAAAATCTCTTAAAAATAAATTAAAAATTAAAAAACCAAATGAACTCCAATGGCGGGAAAAAAACAACCTACTAAGTCAGGGATAAAGACGAGCATTTTTTTTTTTTTTTTTTTTTAAAGATTTTATTTATTTATTTGAGAGAGAGAGAATGAGAGACAGAGAGCATGAGAGGGAGGAGGGTCAGAGGGAGAAGCAGACTCCCTGCCAAGCAGGGAGCCCGATGCGGGACTCGATCCCGGGACTCCAGGATCATGACCCGAGCCGAAGGCAGTCGCTTAACCAACTGAGCCACCCAGGCGCCCAAGACGAGCATTTTTTTAAAAATTAGAAGAGAATTACGAAAACAATATATCAAAATATATTGCACATAAAGTAAATACTGATTCATAAAACTTTATGTACATCACGTGTGTGTCCATATAAAACATTAAACATATATACACACATAGGATGCCTGAGTGACTCAGTTAAGCGGCCGACTCTTGATTTCAGCTCAGGTCATGGTCTTGGGGTCAAAAGATCAAGCCCCTTGACGGCCTCCACGCTCTGTGGGGAGTCTGCTTGAGATTCTCTCTCTCTCCCTTTGCCCCTCCCCGAGCTCATGTGCTCTCTCTCCCTCTCAAATAATCTTTAAAAAAAACAAACAAACAAAAAACCTATAATACACATATATAAGAACCAGGTTACTGGGGTCAAGGGCAAGAAATGGTTGTAAACACCAGCCTAAGGTACTTCAAGATGAACCAACTTTGCATGTCAACAAGCCCCAGGAAATCCCTTACTTGCTCCTCTTACCAATCTCTCTTCATCTTTGTCCAGTGTACCTTTTAAATATTTTGCAAAGAGAGAAGAGTTCAGAGCTCAAGAACCACACACAAAAGAGGACATCACAGGGGCGCCTGGGTGGCTCAGTTGGTTAAGCGACTGCCTTCGGCTCAGGTCATGATCCTGGAGTCCCTGGATCGAGTCCCGCATCGGGCTCCCTGCTCGGCAGGGAGTCTGCTTCTCCCTCTGACCCTCCCCCCTCTCATGTGCTCTCTCTCATTCTCTCTGTCTCAAATAAATAAATAAAATATTTAAAAAAAAAAAAAAGAGGACATCACAACTTGCAAGAATATTCATAGTTGCCGCAGAAAGAGACTTCCAAAAATTCCCACTGACCCAAGTTAAGATTCAGGATGCTTCCAGTGGTGGACGTTTTGTCTGTTTTCGTCGTGATGGGTGTTGACGCTTGAGGAGAGAAAGTTTTCGGGCTGCCGGATAAACTCCCTGCTTGTCCCGTCTTTGCAGAGGCTGGTGAAGCTGAAAAAGTATGTTCATTGTTAAAAAATGAATTTACAAATAAATAAATAAAACTTTTTAGGGGGAGAGGAGAGAAAGTGTATTTGATTTCAACAAGGCCCCCCAGAGCGCCACAGATGGGGAGCAGCGGGAAGGGCTGGCCATTTATGTCAAGCACAGGATTTACCCAAAATGTTAAACCGTTAAAGCTTCGAAGGAAGAAGGCCTCCCCAGTCATTCTATTAAACACAAAGCTCTAGTGCTCGCTTCGGCAGCACATATATTAAACACAAAGCTCTAAGACAAATTGGCTAAGCTGCCACTGAAATTGGTTTGGCCCATTCACGGGTGTAAATCTCAAAATAAATAGAGATTAAACCAGCCCCTACCACAGTCCAGATGCAGAGACCGGAGCCAGGCTTACAAATGGCATGCCGTCCATTTGTGGGAGATGCAGAAGCCGGCCTGCACAGGCACTGCACCTGCCAGAGGCCGAGTCGACCCCTTGGGAGATCTCCGGCTTCCCGTTTCAAAGGTTCTGTGAGGCTGAATGAAGCCAAATTCAGCACCAGATGGAGTGAGGGCGTCACTGGTCAATTATCTCCCTCCTTACTATGTTCCAAACTTTTATAGGAGAATAGGGAATCGTACCTAAGCCCAAGTCTTTTAAAAATACCTTACAACTACCTATATACTGCTCCCCTGAACCTCATCCACTGAGCTGGGGGTAGGACAGAAACCACACCATGTGACAAAATGGGAGTGTTCAGATGGGCCATGCCTCCTGGAGATCCTGCCCCTTTGCCTAAATAGCCTGCCATTGTGGTGCCTGGGTGGCTCAGTCGTTAAGCGTCTGCCTTCGGCTCAGGTCATTATCCCAGGGTCCTGGGATCGAGCCCCACATCAGGCTCCCTGCTCCGCGGGAAGCCTGCTTCTCCCTCTCCAACTCCCCCTGCTTGTGTTCCCTCTCTCGCTGTGCCTCTCGCTGTCAAATAAATAAAATCTTAAAAAAAAATAATAATAAATAGCCTGCCATTATTGGGACTGTGCTGTTACTAAATTCATGCCAGACAACAAAATGGCCAGCCTTCTTCAGACGCATAAGAAACATGGACTTTGCAATGATCTGGTCCTTAAGAGAAGCTGTTGATGGCAAAGGGGTTACAAATCGGAACATCCTGGGGACTTCAAAAGTGCTCAGACACTTTGGTGGATGCTTGCCTCAGTTTGCTCACCTGCCAAATGGGAGGATACTCAAAGTGAGGATCCAATGGGTGAAATTCATATACCTGCTCAGCTCTAGTTCCAGGACCTGCCAACGCTAGCTTTAATGTAACAGAGGGGTAAAGACCAGGCACAGACAAGGGGGGGCTGCAAGCACGTATCGGGAGCCAGACACTGGGTTTAAAGTCCAGCTCTGCAGCTGACTTGCTAGATGTCCTTGGGCAAGCTACCTGAGGTCTGTGAATCTCCTTTCCTGCTAGCCTCAAAGAGGGACGGTGATAACATAATACAAAGGGACTGATAAAAGTACCTACCTCATCAAGTTGTAATGATCAAATAAGTATCTAAACAGTGCCTGGCATCAGTTAAGTACTATATTATTATTTGCTATCAGTGTAGTAGTATTTTCTATTTCCCCATTAACCTCGAGGGCTTTGGTTTCAGTCATCTAAACCAGCAGTTTTTGGCCAGGAGTGATTTGGCCATCCAGGACATACTGGGTAATGTCTGCAGACATTTTTGGCTGTCACCACTGGGGGAGGGGAGGGTGTCACTGGCGTCTAATAGGTGAAGACCAGGGATGCTGCTCAACAACCTATAAAGCACAGCCCCCCAAAACAAATAAGTATCTTTGGTCTCAAAGGTCAGTAGTGCTGAGGTTCATAAATCCACAAAGGGATGAAGTGGGCTTGTCGCTGGGCATCCTTTACCTCGTCTTGCAAATGAAGAGGGCAGGTGGAGATGAGATGCGCTAATCCATGTCAAGTGGTCCTTAGCAAAGGCTCAATCAACACTTGAAATTATTTTGAGAATTAAGTTTTTTTTAAATAGTAAATTAACTTCATTTTGCTGTAAGGATGGACAAATGCCTGGCCCAACACCTGGTACACAACATTCTGTCCAATGAGAGCGGCAGTCGCTGTTACGAGCGCTGTTACTATAACCCCTGGTACCATAAGAACAAGTAGAACTAGTAAAACTAAAGTACCTGGCCCACCAAAAAAAAAAAAAAGAGAGAGAGAGCATCAAAGGTATCAAAGGTAAAGGCACTGCAAAAGACGTAAGTATATGAGCAATAAAATCTTTAGTCTTGGGCACCTGGGTGGCTCAGTCGTTAAGTGTCTGCCTTCGGCTCAGGTCATGATCCCAGGGTCCTGGGATCGAGCCCCGCATTGGGTTCTCCCTGCTCAGTGGGAAGCCTGCTTCTCCCTCTCCCACTCCCCCTGCTTGTATTCCTGCTCTCGCTGTCTCTCTCTGTCATATAAATAAAATCTTTAAAAAAAAAAAATCTTTAGTCTTGGGATTTTCTTTATTACTCATTCACTTGTATTCTACCTACTTCCTTCCAAAAGAGATTTGAAGTGGCTGAAACCTCTCTGGGAGAATGAAAGACCAGGGCCTCTCACACTGTATTCTCCTACACAAACCAGCAACCGCGTAGAGCAGGAAGGGTCCTCTACTAGCCAAAGCACTGCGTGCAACTGCAAGGCACTTTAACAAAAAAGCCTAACCAGAAAGGGTGAACCAAAACAACACATGCAAACGTGCGATTGCACACAGAACTCAACCACGAAGAGCCTACAGTTCCCAACTTAATAATAACAGCTCCCGTGAACAAAGAAGGAAGGCGGGGGCGCCTGGCTGGCTCGGTTGGAAGAGCATCCAACTCTTCTTCTTCTTTTTTTTTTTTTTTTTTTTTTTGCGAGAGAGAGAATGAGAGAGAGCACGAGAGGGAGGAGGGTCAGAGGGAGAAGCAGACTCCCTGCTGAGCAGGCAGGGAGCCCGATGTGGGACTCGATCCCGGGACTCCAGGATCATGACCTGAGCCGAAGGCAGTCACTTAACCAACTGAGCCACCCAGGTGCCCAAGAGCATCCAACTCTTGACCTTGGAGTTACGAGTTCGAGCCCCATGCTGGATGTAGAGATTACTTTAAAAAAATCAAATCAGGGCACCTGGGTGGCTCAGATGGTTAAGTGTCTGCCTTCGGCTCAGGTCGTGATCCCAGGGTCCTGGGATCGAGTCCCGCATCGGCCTCTCTGCTCCTTGGGAGGCTGCTTCTCCCTCTGCCTCTCTCTCTCTCTCTCTCTCTGTCTCTCATGAATAAATAAAATCTTTAATAAATAAATAAATAAATGAAATGAAATCGGGGGGGGGCGGGAAGTAAGGAAAGAGAAGCCAGCAGGTGGTCTAACAGAGCCCTGCCCCACTTGTGGTCCGGCAGGGGAATTCCGCAAGCACAGAGGCAAAGTTGTTATATTTGAAATTCTGTAGTTAAAACATAACTGGAACAAAAAGTCTTTAATATCAGACATATAAAGTTTCCTTTGTTAATAAAACTTAAGTATTGAAGGTTTAAGAAATATGTCCTAACTTTTTTTTTTAATTAAATACAGCACTTGGACATGGCGAAAATAAGGGTGAGCCAGTAGAGATGGGTCTGGTTCACTCTCTCCCCAGCCAGCAGAGCCCCCCTCACAGACATCTGGAATGAAAATGCCTCATGTAATTGGGAAAGGGACAGCACTGGGGTCACCCACCTCGGGGGGAAGAGATGGCCCCTGCCCACCCAAGTATCATACACCCACCTCCCCAATTTGTGAAACACCGTGTACCTGCCTCAACCTCCCCATGTGAGTTAATGCTACAACCACTCATCTAGATGTTCAAGGCCAAACATGTCTGCACTGCCTCAATTACTCCCTTGCTCTCCTGCCTCAACTTACCCCCACTCTTCAGCAAGGCCTCCTCATACCACTTCCAAAATACAACACCCGCTCCCAGCTGGTCTCCACGCCCACTGCTATCAACCTAATGCACACAGTCTCAATGGGACAATATGCCCCTCAAAGGGCAGAAAGTGGCTCAAGGGGGGTTAAACACTCTTACTCTTTTTATGTATAAGACAGACACATGGGACGCCTGGGTGGCTCAGTCGGTTAGGCGTCTGCCTTCGGCTCGGGTCATGATCCCAGGGTCCTGGGATTGAGTCCCGCATCGGGCTCCCTGCTCTGCGGGGAGCCTGCTTCTCCCTCTGCCTCTGCTTCTCTCTCTCTCTCTGTCTCTCATGAATAAATAAATTTTTTAAAAATCTAAAAAAAAAAAAAAAAACAGACACATGGGGCACCTGGGTGGCTCAGTTGTTAAACGTCTGTCTTCGGCTCAGGTCATGATCCCAGGGGCCTGGGATCGAGCCCCGCATCGGGCTCCCTGCTCCGCGGGGAGTCTGCTTCTCCCTCTCCCATTCCCCCTGCTTGTGTTCCCTCTCTCTCTCGCTGTGTCTCTGTCAAATAAATAAATAAAATCTTTAAAAAAAAAAAAAGAAAAGAAAAGAAAACAGACACAGGCAGTACATAAACAGACCTACAGTATTATCAAATTTCACAAGGATCCACTCCTAGGTATATATACCCCCAAACAGAAAGCAGTACTCAAATCCTGGTATACAAATGTTCGTAGCAGCACTATTCACAACATTTCAAAGGTGGAAACAATCCGAACGTCCACCGATGTACTGACAAATTGGGGTGTCCGCAGTAGCATGTTACTGAGCCATGAAAAGAAATGAGGTTCAGATGCATGCTGCAATGGGGAGGCCCCTGGAAACATACACTCAGTGAAAGGAGCCAGACACAAAGGCCACAGGTTGTATGATTTCACTTAAATGAAGTATGCAGAATAGGCAAATCCATACAAACAGAATGCAGACCGGTGGTCTCCAGGGGCAAGCAAGCGGAGAGTGGGGGGAGTGCCTGCTTAATTAACAGCATTTTACTTGGGAGTGAAGGAAATGTTTTGGAACTACAGAAAAGTGGTGGTTGCACAATACTGTGAATGCACGAAATGCCACTGAGCTGTGCGCTTTAAAATGGTTAATTTTAGGTCATGTGAATTTCACCTCTGTTTAGAAAAAAAGTCACAGGAGGATGGATCGGAAAACATGTCTAAAATGGCTCCTTACAGGGTCATAATGAAAGAAATGGTTGGTAAATACTGCCCCTGCCCATCATTTCCCACCAACACCCTGAAAGAGCTTCCCACGGGTCCCCCTGCCTCCTGCCACAGCACCCCTCTCCAGCACCCCTCCACAGAGCAGCCAGGCACACCACTCCTCCATCTAAAACCATCCAGAGGTGGGGCGAGCATGAGACTCTTGATCCTGGGGGTCGTGAGTTTGAGCGCCACACTGGGCGTAGGGGTTACTTAAAAATAAAATCTTTTTTAAAAATAAATAAAACCACGTTAGAGGCATGCGATCCCCCCAGAATAAAATCCAACCACACATCTGACCTTTCCTTTCCTCATTCTGGAATCTTCAGCCACACACAGGCCTTTGTACCGTTCTTCCAAATTCAAACCTGCTCCCAATTCAAGCCTTTATATATACTCATGATTCCAGAGGAAAGGCCCTCACCATCACCCCCACCCTTGTCACACTGCCTGGTACCCCTCAAACACCACCCTCAGAGCCCTCCCCTACCAGCCCCATCCAAGGGGGTCAAGGAGCCTCTTGTTTACCATCTCCCCTTGGCCATGAGAACATCAGTCCCAGGAGAGCAGGGGCCCTGCCTGGTTCCTACAATGCCACCTGGTGTCCGAGACATTGACAGAATGAGCAGATACATGAGAGAGTTAATGGAAGAATGAGCTCTCCGTTTCTCTTCTCATGATCCTGGTCATGATAAGCAACAAAGAAACAATACTGGCAACCCAAGGAAAATCTTCTTCATAAAAAGACATCAGTTTAAATAATCTCAATAGGGGCGCCTGGGTGGCTCAGTTGGTTAAGCGACTGCCTTCGGCTCAGGTCATGATCCTGGAGTCCCGGGATCGAGTCCCGCATCGGGCTCCCTGCTCGGCGGGGAGTCTGCTTCTCCCTCTGACCCTCCCCCCCTCATGTGCTCTCTCTCTATCTCATTCTCTCTCAAATAAATAAATAAAATCTTTAAAAATAAATAAATAAATAAATAAATAATCTCAATATTATGCAGCTACTAAAAAACAAGGTGTGCTAAGAGAATGATTGATGAACAATCCAAAGAAGAGACATAAATGAGCAGCTCAGGGGAAAATATGGTCAATAAACATGTGAAAGGTAGACACAGATATAGATATGGATAGACAGATTATCTCCAACCTATATCTTTTTCACATGCATTTTTTTTTTAATAGATTTGGGAGTCATCGGCAGGGAGGAAGTATTTTTTTTTTAACAAGGTACTTTTTTTTAAGATTTTTTTTTTTTTTTAAGATTTTATTTATTTATTTGTGAGAGAGACAGAGTGCACGCACAAGCAGGAAGAGGGAGAAGCAGGGTCCCCACTGAGCAAGGAGCCCAATGTGGGACTGGATTCCAGGACCCTGGGATCATGACCCGAGCCCAAGGCAGACGCTTAACTGACTGAGCCACCCAGGCGCCCTCACAAGCATGGTTGACTTGTTTAAAAAAATAACACCTAGGGGGCGCCTGGGTGGCTCAGTTGGTTAAGCGACTGCCTTCAGCTCAGGTCATGATCCTGGAGTCCCGGGATCGAGTCCCGCATCGGGCTCCCTGCTCGGCGGGGAGTCTGCTTCTCCCTCTCCCACTCCCCGTTTGTGTTCCCTCTCTCGCTGTGTCTTTCTCTGTCAAATAAATAAATAAAATCTTGAAAAAAAAAAAAAAATAACACCTAGGGGCGCCTGGGTGGCTCAGTCGGTTGAGCGTCCAACTCTTGATTCTACTCAGGTCATAATTTCAGGGTCATGGGATCGAGCCCCAAGCCAGGCTCTGTGCTCAGTGTGGATGGAGTCTACTTGAGATTCTCTCTCTTCTCCTTCTCCTTCTGCCCTTTCCCCCCTCCCCCTGTGTGCATGCTTTCTCTCTCTCTAAACTAAATAAAATCTTTAAAAAATAAAAATTAGGGTGCCTGGGTGGCTCAGTCGGTTAACCATCTGCCTTCGGCCCAGGTCATGATCCCAGGATCCTGGGATGGAGCCCTGTGTCAGGCTCCCTGTTCAGCGGGAAGTCTACTTCTCCCTCTTCCTCTGCCCCTTTCCCTGGCTTGTGCTTTCTCTCTCTCTCTCCCCTCTCTGACAAATAAATAAATAAAATCTTTAAAAAAAAAAAAAATCAATGTATCCATTTAAATATTTGCATCTATATTATTTCATAAAACCAGGTTTCCTCCCCTAAGAAATGTTTCCTAAAATTCAATCAATCACATGCCCCCATCATTTCTGTCATATTCACATGCCATCTATATGCTGACAACTAGAACTATATGGATAAACACAGAAAGATGTCAGAGAAACACTGCTCCCTTGAAAGGAGCAGAAAGCCTAGTATGATCCCATTTGACCACAAAATATTCTGGTAATGATTGTCAATGTGGTTTACACATTAAAAAAATCTGAAGGAACACCCAATTTTTTATTTTTTTTATTTTTTATTTTTTATTTATTTTTCTTAGGAACACCCAATTCTTAACAGTTGTTACCTCTCAGGGTAGAATTATGTGCTATTTATTGTATAATATTAAAGTTGAAAAGGAATCCTTTATCTTCAGGGGGAAGATGATACATAATTAAACGTAAATACGGAGGAGCTTCAAACATGAACGTTCAGCAATGAGAATTTTGTTATCAGTGCTAAAAGTCAAAAGCATGGTACATTAACATAATGGTTCTCAATGGAAACTGGAGGGGCGACTATGTCCCCAGGAGACACACGGCAATGTCTGAACACAGTTTTAGCTGCCAACTGTGGGCAGGGGTGGGTGCCCCTGGCATCTAGTGCCCAGAGGCCAGGGATATTGTTTAAACACCTTGCAAAGCACAAGAAGGCCCCATAACAGAATCATCTAGCCCCAAAGTCAACAGTGCAGAGATTGAGAAACACAGTGTTAAATCATGCTAGACATTTTCAAAAGCAGAAAGACATTTGGAAATGCTCGTTTCAATTAAGCTTTGACATGGATGCCAATCCTTTTGTAAAGCCGTAAGTCTTGCACAGAGGAAGAACTAATCGCCTTTGAAGTCACAAATAATTTAATCAGATTTTATACTTTGATGTACAATTCACGAGTGTGGGCTAAAACACATCATTTATTATCTACATTTACAAAACCCTAGCCTGTGCTAAGTGCTATTCTGACTCCATGAAACATGAGTCTTAGAATTAAATTAGAAAAAAAATGCCCCTTCCCTCCCACACACCCCAGCACTCTGGGAGGTGGAGGCAGAGGAGTTAGTGATTCATGCCAAATTTCTTCTACTTAGAAAATCTTGGAAGCAACCTACATCTTCAAAGGGCTGTAGCTTGCACAACTCTTGGTGGCCTGCACAGATGATCCACATAGTAGAACATCACTGGACAATCCAAGATAGGACAGAAAGGCTCTTTTAAAGGGCTATTTAACTAGTATGGACAAATATTCAGAACACAAGGTTAAGTTTAAAAACAAACAAACAAACTCAGACGCCTGTCTGGCTCAAGTCAGTGGAGCATGCGACTCTTGCTCTTGGGGTTATAAGTTCAAGCCCCACAGTGGGCACAGAGCTTACTTTAAAAAAGAAAAAAAGAAAGAAAAGAAAACTCAAAACTGGCTACAACAGATACTGCAAACAAGTGATCTACGGAGGTATTCGATGCACCGTAATGATTTTTATAAATCTGAGCCACTATGTAAAAGTTGGGGTAATCCACACTTAAGAAAACTATTTGAGGCTTCTCTTGAACAATGAGAAAAATGGCAACAGAGGCCACATTCCCACTTGGCTAGAATCAGCAGGAAAGAAAGGCCCCCAAGGCCCTACAGAAAAGGCATACCTCAAGAGCACAGCGTTTTGAAAGGTCCAGGTGATGATTTCATCACCTGGGTTTAAGGAGCTTTTTTATAATGAAATGCTCCAGTGCATCATGCATCAGAAGAGTATGTATTGCTTTAGGAAGTATACACAAGCAACCACCTGCGTGTGATCGGTCATGAGAAAGAAAGTGACTTCTGCTACATGGAGTTCATCCCAGTCGCCACCACTTCCCAACCTTGCTCATTCCCATACCTGTCTGATCCCTGCAAGTATCTGAGTTTTCAACGTAATAGTATGACTCATAAGCCAACATAGAAAAAGTCCTGAAAACATTATCTAACGGCTGACTAGGAGGTGGGGTGAACTCTGACTTTCATTTTGTAAATAATGATTACTGTATGACAAGTATGTAGTGATTTCACAAAAAAAGAATATATGAAAACATCTTCCCTTCTCCCTAAACAGTAACCCACAGTGGAGCTACAGAGAGTGGGGACACCCAGGCGCTCGGACTCGTACCCTAATACATATTCATGACTTAAGTCAGGATCCTGCAAGCAAATATTGGCAAAGGCATCAGTTATGGCCAAGAGGTCTAGATCAAGGAGGAAGCAGGAAAATCACTAAGAATATAAACCACTCCGATCGGTAACCAGGACACCATGAGCGAAAGCCTTCTGGCTGAGCAAACTGCTCCTTAGAAAATGAAATCGAATTCTGTGGATTACGGACACCTGATTCTGAGTTTCTTGATTCCCCCACCCCCAAAACAAAAGGAAGCTTTCTAAAATCTTATACAAGATTTATTTAATAACTTATCTCAATGTGCAGTCTTATATTGCTGGCCACAAAATTCTTATTACTGAAACGAATATGGCTTTTCTATCCTATGACCATCTTTTTTGTTTGTTTGTTTACATAATTTTGGATAAATCACAATCTCATCTCAATTATACTCTCCCTGACTGTGGGGGATTTCAATCTAGTCTACTTCTCCTTCTCCTAAATGCTACCGTCGCTGCCAACGGCAGAGGGCGCTAGGGTGCAATGAAAAGAAAATGGGATCTAGACTCAGGATCTGGCTGAGGAACACAGGCACCTCCCTACACTGTCCACAGGGACCTCAACTGGCCCTCTATAAGGTGAGGAGACTGACTTACGGTTCCTTCTGAGTCCGTCATAGAGGCTGGCAAACCGACTCAGGGACCAAATCTAGCATAATACCTGTTCTTATATGGCCTGCAAGGGTATTTACCTTTGTAAATGGCTGGAAAAAACCTAAAGGATTCATAGTTCATGAAACACACACATTATAGGAAGGTCAAATTTCAGTGTCACAACCACGCACAGCCTGTGGCTGTTTTATTAACACAATGACAGCGTTGAATAGTTGCACGGTTGAGAAAGAGACGCATAAAGCCTAAACTATTTACTATCTGGCTCCTTACAGAAAAGGGGACAATATGTAAGACTAAAATGATTTGGAGTACTGCCTTTTCTACCCATACCACTCAATGGCTGTCTAACTCATAATCAGCGAAATGATCCAAGCACATGCTGGTAAGAAGATCATATTTTGGAAAAGGGACTTTAAAGTCTACTGAAATGGAGAATCTCATTTACCACTTAGAAAAGCCATTCGAATAATGAGGAGTTTTGTCAGGAATTCTACTGTCATTTCAATCTTGCTATGTCCCAAGGAAAAGAGAAAAGCTTAATTAAACACACTACACATGCTCTCAGATTCCTCTAAAACTGTGTTTCCTGAAATATGGAACAGGATACAAAACAGTGGTTCACAGACCAACATGTTCTATTTTACAAGTTAGGTATTAACTTAATGTATATTAGAGAAAAAAATGCAACAAGCAATTTAAGTACGAGTTTATACGTATTATTCAGCTTAGGATAAAGCGATGTTGCGATTTAATATTTAAGTATACAGTTAAAACAGAGGTACTAGCATGCGGCAAAACTGATGCTGATGAACATTCGGGCAACACTGCTGCCCAGTTAGAACACTTTCTCAAAAGCAAGCTCTCTAGGAGAGGTAACAGGCTGCGGAGTTGGTGTGATTACGTGTTTTGTTCGCTTGGCTTAAATGCGATCATGTAATGAATAAAAGTGAGCTTTTAAGAACTCTGGTCTGAAACTGAGAGGCAAAAGCAAATTTCTGTTCTGAAACTATGTCAGAAGTTGCATCATCCTAGAACAAAGCTCTGAAATGCAACTGAGCACCTAGGACCCCATGGTTAGGGTCAGAACTGGGGAAAGAGATTGCAGCCTTTATTTTGAAGAACCAAAAGCCACTGGTACTTAACTCTCTCTCCACCAACAGCTACAAGCAGTACTTGAAAATTACCAACCAACCAGGAACAAGAAACAACACAACCAAAACGGGTGGAATTCCTTGAGCTCACTTGACAGAGTCCCCATCCTTTTACCTTCTGGGGACTTCGGTGGTCTCTTGAAGAGCGGGTGCCTGCTCCTTAAAGAGTTCTTATGTAAACGGAGGAAGGGATGGAGGGATAAAAGAAAGAGGAAGGGGAAGGGAGGGGGTCTGAAGGGCTGTCCAAGCTTAAAACATTGGTGAGAAGCCTAAAACTGATGGTCCAACCTATAGATGTGCTTTATTCATTCTGGAAAACATCTGAAGACATTTTGAGTTGACATTTAATATTTGGGGGTTTTATATAAAAATGCAAATTCCCCACTTCTCTGGAGTAATGAGAAGATCAGAAAACCAAGAGGCCACATTCCTACATGGCAACCATGGGCTGAAGCCCTTGAGGTGAGGCATGTGTCCAGGGGTTCACCAGGTCCTGCCCCCTAGACCAGTCTCCCCAGCCCACAGCCTGAAAACTGGCTGCCTTTCATCATCATGATTAGTGCAGAAGCTTCTCTGTGCCCATGTCTCTCAGAGGTAGACCAACAGAGAAGGCCATGTTTTAAGAAAAATGGGAGTAAACCCATTTCCTTGTGGAAGCAATAAAGTTCCTAAGCATTGGACATGCAACCAAATAATAGTTGGGTAGAAAGTATTCCATTTAAGTCACACTTTCCTTACACTCGGCCAGCATCCCTCATGCACGTCACCTCTCAAAATCCGTGTAGGCACTTGCTGAGCAACCACCATAAGAAATAATATAGCAGCCCACATCTTTGTAGCACTTACTGTTTTAGGCACTATTCTGAGTGATTTCTGTATACGTCATCCTTTAACCCCTCAAAAGAACCTATGAGGCAGGTCCATTACTATGTCACATTACAGATGAGGGAACTGAAGCATCAAGGCATTTAGTATCTTGGGGCACCCAGGTGACTCAACTGGTTGGGCATCTGACTCTTGATTTCAGCTCAGGTCATAATCTCAGGGTCATGGGATCGAGCCCCCTCTCAGGCTCCATGCTCAGCGTTGAGTCTGCTTACGGTTCTCTCTCTTCCTCCGCCCCCTCCCCCCACTCATGTGTGCACTCTCTCTCTCTCTCTCTCTCTAAATTAAATAGAGAAAATCTGTTTTAAAAAAGACATTAAGTATGAAGCAGGGGAAATCGGAGGGGTAGACGAACCATGAGAGACGATGGACTCTGAAAAACAAACTGAGGGTTCTAGAGGGGAGGGGGGTGGGAGGATGGGTTAGCCCGGTGGTGGGTATTGAGGAGGGCACATTCTGCATGGAGCACTGGGTGTTATGCACAAACAGTGAATCATGGAACACTTCATCTAAAACTAATGATGTAATGTATGGGGATTAACATAAGAATAAAAAAATTAAAAAATAAAAAAAAATTTTTTAAAAAGACATTAAGTATCTTGCCTAAAGCCATGTGGCTAGTGAGTGGCAGAGGTGGGATTTGAGACGAGCATCCTCATTCTTCACCACTCTTCTACAGCAAGTGTCTACGACCTTTATTGAGGAGTGGGAGTGCTCCAGGGAGAGGACATTATTGCTGACCTTATACCCTGCTCTAATATTTGAGCACTTACATAATGGGAAGGTATAGTTTTGACAGATAATCCTCTGATTAAAATAACATTCTTTTTTTTTTTTTTAAAGATTTTATTTATTTATTTGACAGAGAGAGACACAGCAAGAGAGGGAACACAAGCAGGAGGAGTGGGAGAGGGAGAAGCAGGCTTCCCACAGAGCAGGGAGCCCAATGCGGGGCTCAACCCCAGGACCCTGGGATCATGACCTGAGCTGAAGGCAGACCCTTAACAACCGAGCCACCCAGGCACCCCCCTAAAATAATATTCTTGAGAAACAAACTGTTACGGGAAGTTTTGCTGTGATAATCCAAGAGCCAATGTGACCTGAACTCTGAAAGATTACTGGCCACCTCTGCCCACTGCTAGGAATGACCTCCATCTGGCCTTTGGGGACTTTTCTCCCTTCTTGATTCCTAACAGCAAGAATCCCACTGGGTTATTCATTTAAAATTTTAAATATGCTCCACTGGAGCAAAACGCCATAGAGCTCCCTTGCATGTAGGGGCGCTGGTCCGCTGGACCCCGACAAGTGTGGCCCCAATGGAAGCCCTGTGTCCCAGGGGCCTCCTCCCCATCTCCCACCCCAGGCTGACCTGTGCTCTTGTCCAGGAAATCCATGGACTCCTCACTGGCACTGAAGTGGCTCGAGGTGGCCTTCTTCTCAGCATCCTGCTCCACGTCGGAACCCGTGTGCACAGAAGAGTTTGTACTCATGGGGGAGCGGGGCATATCGGACAAGGAGATCCTGCGGCCTGCGCCCCCACTCAGCATGGGCTTGCTCATCAGGATCTTGGGGGATGCCGTCATGTCAAAGTTGAGCTTGACCTTCTCCTGCTTGTCTATCTTGGCAGCACCGGCACTGGGGTTGCTGGGGTCGAGCAGCATTTGGTACTGGCTGTTAGGCGTGTAGGGTGTCCTGAAGGGAGAATAATTAAAAACCCCAAACTTCCTGCGGATGTTCTCCACGTACACTTCCATCTCCTGCATTGCACTGTTGAAGATGCTTTTTGTCTTTTTCACAGAAAAAGGAATTTCTTTAGACATGAGGTAGCAATTATTTATTGGAACCCAGGCCCTAGGAGTGCAGAAAAGAAAGAAGAGCTGAAGTCAACTTTGGTCCTGTCAGAGATTCCTCTCTTCTTTTTTTCAAGTTTTCTTTTTTTTAATGTATTTTATCACGGTACGCTTAAGTGCCAACACGTAAACGTACAGGTATGCGGTAGATCTCTACAGCCTGTTAATCATAACTGAAATCTTATGCCCGATGATTGGTTACCCCCCCATTTCCCCACCCGCACCCCTGGCAAACTACCATTCCACCCTTTGATTCTGTGGATCTGACATGAGATAGCTCCTATAAGTAGAATTCATGTAGTGATTTGTCTTTCTGTGACTAGGTTATCTCACTTAGCACAATGTCCTCCAGGTTCAACTATGTTGCCCATCTTTTTGTTTTCTTTATTTACCATATTATCTTTTTTTTTTAAGGTTATGTTAGTCACCATTCATTACATCATTAGTTTCTGATGTAGTGTTTCATGATTCATTGTTTGCGTATAACAATGAATCCAGTGCTCCATTCAATACATGCCCTCCCATCACCGGGCTAACCCATCGTCCCCAACCCCCTCACCTCTAAAACCGTCAGTTTGTTTCTCAGAGTCCATAGTCTCTCGTGGTTCATCTCCCCGTCCAAATTGCCCCCCTTCATTTTTCCCTTCCTACTATCTTCTTTTTTTTTTTAAGGCTGAATAGGAACCCCTGAAATGTACATACCACGACTTCTTTATCTGTTCATCTGTCAATGGACAGTTAGGTTGTTTCCAGAACTGTTTTTTTCCTTAATGCAAACCAAATTAGCCTTGTATGTTTGCCAAGATTTTTTTTTTTTTTGGCCAAGATTCTTAAATACATATCTATTCTTTTAAAATGACTTGGTTTTGCATGGTTAATACATGATTTAACCATTAACCCAGACATGTTCTGTCATAAGAACAGAACACCAACAGCAAACTTAGTGAAAACATTAAAAGACTCCTAAATGTAGTCATTTTAATCCATTAAAAAAATAGTAAATCCCCTTTTGGCTTTGGGTGAGTAAAGAGTAAGAAAACAGTCACTGTGGGTACCTGGGGGCTCAGCTGGTTAAGCGTCCAACTCTTGGTATTGGCTCAGGTCATGATCTCAGGGTCGTGAGATCAAGCCCTGAGTCAGGCTCCGCACTGGGAATAGAGACTGCGTAAGATTCTCTCTCTCCCTCTCTCTCTCCCTCTCACTCTGTCCCTCCCTGCCCCCCATGCCCACCCATGCATGCTCTCTCAAAAAAAAAAAGAATAAACGTTTTGGGGCCCTTAAGTGGCACAGTCCATTGAGCACCTGACTCTTGGTTTTGGCTCAGGTCATGATCTCAGAGTCATGGAGACTGAGCCCCACGATGGGCTCCACGCTCAGCGAAGAAATCTGCTTGGATTCTCTCTTCCGCTCCCTCTCCCTCTACCCCTCCCCACCACACGTTCTCTCCCCCTCTCTCATAAATAAATAAATCTTAAAAAAAAAAAAAGGAAACAGTCCCTGCATCCAGGACTGCACCTCCTAAAAGAGAATCAGTCCCAAAGTCCAGTGCTCTGCACTCAGACGTGAAGAGCTTTCCTATCTCTTGTAACACTGGGGTTCTACATGGCACTAGAAGGAAACACTAGAAAACCATAACCCTGGGTGCCTGGGTGGCTCAGTCGTTAAGCGGCTGCCTTCGGCTCAGGTCATGATCCCAGAGTCCTGGGATCGAGTCCCACATTGGGCTCCCTGCTCCGCGGGAGGCTTGCTTCTCCCTCTCCCACTCCCCCTGCTTGTGTTCCTGCTCTCGCGGTCTCTGTCAAATAAATAAAGTCTTTTAAAAAAAATAAAAAATCTTTAAAAAAAAAAAGAAAACCATAACCCTGCAAGGAGATGCATGGCTTCAAATAGGGGAGAATTCATGTGGAAAATAAGCAAGGAATAGCCTCCACCTTCCATTCCCGACTGCTTTTGTCTTCCTGCCTTCAACCCCCCCCACAAGCCAGTATGCTCTGCAGAGCCTTCACGAGAACAAGAGCTGCTTTTCTGGAATCAGTGGCCGAGTGGCTGCAGGCAGATGGCAGTACAACCTACCACTGCTCCGGGTGGGGGCTGAGCCCAAGCGAGAGCTGGAGGATAGACTGTGTGGCATTTGATTCCCTGGCCTCGAACCCGAACCCGTTTGTAGCTGGGAATTTGGTGAGAATGAGCTTTTTCCAGGGAGGCCTTTAGGATTTCACAGACCGTAAACTCACGCCAGACACAAAGCAATGGGGAGCAAAGTGGACGGTGGGGAGATAGAACAGTCCAACACAAGCACTGTCTACTGGGGAACCTCACACGTGCCCGTGCAGGAATCTGGACCCTCCCCCACCCCCACCCCACTGATGCGGAGTCTCCCAGCATTTTAAAGAGAAGCAAAAAATATGGACTGCTTATACTGCATTCTACCCAAGTGTTAACGGCTCGTTCCTATTTTGAAGAGAAAGCAGCCCAGGAAAAGTCAAGTATGTGCATGGGGTGGAATTCAGGGCACAGACTGGGGAGGTTTGCCACTCCCGGTCATAACTAGATCGTGACACAGACTAAAACCGAACACCCCAAAAATATCTAACTGCTCTCTCAGCGTGCTGCAAATTACCAGCTTCTCATCCACCCCAACTCACTGCTGTCATCCCGCAGAGACCTGAGGAACCACATCTGCAGCCAAACAGAATGAGGCAGAGCAGGAGCCAGATGCCCCGTGGGTGAAAGTCTGTGGCTGTTACAACTGGGTGAGCAGGAGTCTGGACTAGACAGGACAGCTCGGAGGAGAAGCCGGGATCCCCCAGCTGCCCCTGGACAAACGACTCCCCCTCCCCAAGCCGGCCTCCGCTCCGTCATCCTCCACCTCCATTGGTAAGGTGGAGGATGAGCCCCTCCCTGGAGCGGGGTCACGGGGAACAAATGAAATGCACCTCGGCCAGGTGGCCAGTCCCCAGAGCACCGGGAGCCCAGCATGCAGCCGGCCACTGTGACTGTGTTTCCCCCACACCTCTGCCTGGGGTCGGGGCCTTAACCGTTTCCTGCCAGGGTCTCAACTGCCTTCCATGAAGGTGTCTGCCAACTGATTTCAGGAAAGTATTCCCTTTCCTTAGAGCAGGCCCAGGACAGAGTTAAAGGGAAGTTAGATTTGCTTAACAAAAATAAAGTCTCTGGGGGCAATGTTATGAGAGGCCCCAGAGTCACACAGCTGAGCTACTCCCTACGCTGGGCCTCAAGTTTCCTTCTCAGTAAAATGAGAATAAAGCAGCTTCTGCAAAAAGCGCTTAGAACAATGCCTGCCGCATAAAAGGCACTCCATTCACGCCAGCTCGCTCCTCTGCGGCTCTGCAGACATTTGATAAAATATTGCCCGGATTTTTATATGGTATCATGTACGTGTGTGTGTGTATGTCTATGAAACCAAACCCCCAAAAAGCAAAAATTTTTAAAGGACAAAAAGCACACGACAAGACTCTTCAGAACATGACTTGATCTGTAGGAGCACCTCCCCGGGCTCACTCTAGTCTTTATCAACCAGACAATGAAGATGTAACTGGCTGCGCCATTTCTTATTCTGCTCTCCTAACCAATGTGGCTTACATGTGTCCAGGCTTATGCTCTGCTCCACAACCCCAAAGTTTCTCCGTGAGAAAGGGAGAGCCTAGCCCATCTCTTTAGCCTCCACGTTGTGCTGCTGGGTCTGACCAGCTCTGCTTGAAGAACATCTCCTGGGAGGAAGGGACTTCAGTGGCCTCATCCCGAGAACTCCCAAGGTTCTGCGGCTCCACCACCTAACTCCCCACCGCCATGCAGTGTCCTTAACCACGCCAAGGGGCTCCCCTCACCCAAAATGAGCCAACAGTTCAGCACGTTCCCTCCAAGGGAGCAGAAGACACTGAGAGGGTTAGGCAAACCTCACGGGCATCAGACTTGGGCTGCCGTCTTTTTCACAAATAATGGGGGAGGCGGGGTGCCGGCTTCCACGACAGTTCCTACCTAGAACCAACCTATACCAGCAAGTTCCGGGGAAATGGCCTTGGACTAGGACTAGCAGAGCTCAAGTCCCCTAAGCCACCTTCAGTAGCTGATATGCAGGAGGACGTCCATGCAGAATAGGCTAAACTGAGAGCAGAATCAAAGATGCTAAGAGTCTGAGAATATTTGGTGCATGGGGGCAAGCACTGATTTCCCCCACCCACCTATGTCCTAAATATATCCACACTGGGTCATATTACAGAACGAGAATAATCCCAAATCATCAAGATGGCTAAATAATGAAGCAGCAGGAAGATGCACAACCGGATACTAATTCCTCCTGCTCTTCAAAGAAAAGGCAGACTCTGACCACAGCCTGTGTGCTCGGGGCCCTGCCCCTCCCCCACCCATCTCTTACCAGCCTCCCCCGCTCTCCCTGTCCAAATCACCCCGAGCTCCTGCTTCTCCCAGGCCCAGCAGGATGGCTCTGTCTGTCCCTCCACCCAGATCTTCACTCAATCCCGGCCATTACCTCCTGATCTGAGATCATCTCGCCTGTATGTTTACTTGTGTATTATCTGTCTTCCCCACTAGGATGCCAGCCTTCAGATGGTTGGGGACAGTGTCTGCCTGCTCACCCCCAAATCCCCAGCAACCAGCACATGACCTAGCCCACAGCAGGCAACAAAAGATCTCCAAGCAAAGTGGTCAAAATCAAACAAAGCAAAATACTTCCTATCAAACCCGGGCGCCTGGGTGGCTCAGATGGTTAAGCGTCTGCCTTCGGCTCAGGTCATGATCCCAGGGTCCTGGGATCGAGCCCCACATCAGGCTCCTGGGATCGAGCCCCACATCAGGATCCTGGCTCAGCGGGAAGCCTGCTTCCCCCTCTCCCTCTGCCTCTCCCCCTGCTCATGCACACACTCTCTCTGTATCTGTGTCTCAAATGAATAAATAAACTCTTAAAAAAAAAACAAAACAAAAACAAAAACAGGACCCTCTCAGCGAATTCCCATTTTGCCTCCAGACAATGGATTTCTAGCAATATTCACTCTTTGGGTTTTTTTTATTTGGAAGACAAGCAAAACTGAACAGAGTTAACAGTTCGGATTCCAGTGTTTGAAATTATACACTGTATTTTCTGTATATTCTGTGGCTGTACATAATTTTTAGGGTACGTTTTTTAAGTATTCTCCCCAACACAAACACTTTTCCAAACTACTTGGTAGGGCTTCGAAAGGTTTTTGCCTCGTTTAATCACAACACAGCTTGCTAAAAGAGAACTGAGATATTAACCACGGCTCATCTGGGTCTACCTGTTGTTCACAAGCATGTAGGAGCAGGAACTGCTAAGAGCTGGAACAATTCACTTCCCTGTGAGCAAGGGAAAGGGGAGGGTAGAAAGGCTGGCAGGGAGGGCTCCCACCTGTTAAAACAGCCACCTCTTATAATTTCCTATTTTAGCTTCAGAGAAAAGGCAACAGGAGGGAACCGCCCAGCACAATGATAAGAAATTCATTTACTGGCAATCTGGGGAAATAACTTCTGATCTCTGAAAGCATTATTTTGAAAAGCAATTTGCACGGCAGTTTAATTTGCTCTAGAAAATCCAAAAAAGAACAAGCAGCACTTAAAATAGCTATGGTGCCAGTTTCATCAACAAAACTACGAAAGCAAGATTCTTCTCTTAAACATACCTGAAAACACTGAAGCCCACATATTATCAGGCTTAACACAGCCCAGGACTGTATTTTTAACCACAAGATCACTGGTTGGTGTCATGACAATAAATAACACAATAATACTCTGCCCCTGCTTGCATCCATCATAGTATCAAAGGTGCAGTTAACGCTATACGTTTGCAGCCGGTTTGAATTCCCACCTGTCATGTTGTCCAAAGAAACGAGCATCAACCTGCCCATCTTTATCCCGCAGAGCTTTTGCAGGCCAGAATGGAAACCCCTTCAGTTTTGCCCAGACCAAAGGATGTGGATTGCTCTAGGAACAGAAAAACAAAATCCAGAGTTTGTATGTATTTGACAGCAAGACACGCATATAAAGCTTGGTGTGTGGCGAGTCAACAAGGCCACCAACTAAATGAGAACAGTTCCAGGCAGGGTCTCCCAAGTGGGCTCGCCTAGGAGGGCGTGAGGCCAGTAGGCCCCAGGCAAAGCTGGTTCTGGGGGTGAACGACAAGACAGAAGGACGGAGCACCGACAAGACCAGGCTTGGACCCTGGCTCTAATGCTATTACCCGGGTGGCCGTGAGCAAGAGGATCTACTTCCCCTGCAACATGGAGACAGCAATGCCTACACCCTCCGTTAAGTTGGGGGATTAAATGTGCATTATAACTGGCAGGTAACAAGGGGTAGAATTAGCCACCTTTGTCCTTTATTGAGGCTGCCCAGAGCCTTAATTATGCAGGTGTTTATTGCCAAAGGCAGAAGAGACATAAACTATGTTCTACTTTTCCACTTTACTGGCCCCCATCTTGCCTCCCAGTAAGCTCCACCCCCACCCTCCTCCCACCCTCCCATCAGGCCACCCCAAGAACACACTTCTCTGCAGAACACCAGTTTGGAAAATGCAGATCCATGAGGAAAACAGGGTGATTTTTCTCTCCCCAACCCCTACCCCAAACCACCAAGTTGGAGAGACCATGGAGGCAATCCAGAGAGGTATTTCCAAACCTCTCAACACAGATCCAAAAGAACACACTCACTGCACTCTCTTCCCGCTATCTGCATTACCGAGGGGCGCCCCCTCCCTGATGAGCTCCTTCTTGCTCTCTACCCTGCAGCCCGCCCAGAGTTAATAAACCCAGAAATTCACAGTGCTCCCTTTGGCACATGAATTTTCAGCCCCAGAGGCTTATTCTATCTGGATCACTTACATTCTGCCATAACTTTATCACTACAAAAATCATTTAAAAACTTCACCCAATGGGGCACCTTGGTGGCTCAGTCGTTAAGCGTCTGCCTTCGGCTCAGGCCAGGATCCCAGGGTCCCTGGGATCAAGCCCAGCATTGAGCTCCCTGCTCTGCAGGGAGCCTGCTTCTCCCTCTCCCACTCCCCCTGCTTGTGTTCCTGCTCTCGCTATCTCTCTGTCAAATAAATAAATAAAATCTTTAAAAAAAAAAAAAACTTCACCTAAAGTTTCACTGAATAAACCACCTGGACAAAGTAGCCTTGGGTAGCCATCTAAGGCATGGGGCTCAGAAAATGAAGTAAGGAAAAGAAATGCAACTTACACAAGGCTCACAAAACCAGTTATCTCGTTTTTGGCAAGCAGCTAGGTAACACTCTGGACATACTTCAATTTCATTCATCTGTAAAGCAAAAACACGTTAGGATGTGTCATCCCAGGGGCCTCACATCTGGAGGCCCTCAAGGAATGCATGATGGTGTTAGCAGTTAAGGTTAGCTAAACCAGGTCCAACAGTGGGGAACACCTTCAAGAAGAGTCCAGCTACCCCCCACCAACCCCCATGCTTTACCTAACCCAAGCCACCACCATCACCACCTCCTCTCTCTCTGGACCACATCCGGATCAGCTTCTACTCTTGTGCCCACTGCGGTCCATCCCCCAAGACACAGCAGCAGGGCCATCGTGTGCCAACGTTTATCGGACCGTGGGTTGCAACCGGAATCTCTGAGGTGCAGGACAGTCCCCGGGACAAAGAATTCCCCAGCCAAAATGTCAGTAGTACAGGAAACTAACAGAAACTAACAAGGAAATCTAAACTCCTGATGAGCTCCGTCAACGCCAAGTGTGTCCAGGCCTTGGGCCTCCTGAGCTCCCCAACCACCTCCAGAACGGCTTGGCCTCTGCTCATTGTGCTCAATTCCCACACATCTCTAATCACACCATCCAGAGCAGCAGATGCTCAATACCCTGTTGCCTTATTTTCTCTCCACCGACGACAATCTGAAATTGTGTAGTTTGCAGACCGTCCTTCTCCCTCTTGAAAAAGTACATTCCCCTAGGATATCTACGTCTGACCTAGAATCAAGGACCCCAGAAGCCCCTTTCTGGGATCTCAACTCAGACTCCACCATCTTCTAGCTCTGTAACTCTAGGAACGGTTGCTTATCTTGTCTGAGCCTCCATTTCCCTCCCATTTCCTAATGTACAGAATGGGGATGCGAGCAACACCTACCAAACGGATTCTAACAATTATAGGAGATAAATGTAAAGCACTTCGAGTGACACAGTAATCAATACATTAGTTAACATTGATCAGAGATCTCTGCTGGGATCACCGAAGTGTTCTACAGGTTCTGATCCATTTATTCTTCACACTCCCTTCGAAGGCAGGACTGCTGTTACCCCCATGTGACAAATGGAGAAAATGAAGCCCCAGAAAGTCAGGACACCTGCCCAAAGTCTCACAGCAGTAAAGTGACAGGGCCAGGACTTGAACCCAGGCAGTTATAACATTATAACTAATAATGTTATAATTATAATTGACTAACTTAAAGGTGAGTGAATAAATGAGTGAATAAAGGAACAAAAGAATACATGCATGAATGAATGATGGCATATACTTCCTCCTTCTACTCACTCTACTTGTACGCTATTCCAAAGGTACTGGGTAAAGAAGGTGGTAACGACAGGTCCAGGAGAGCCCTGCCTTGGAGCCCACACAGGGGCAATGTACTGCCAACAGGTAGAATCAGAAATGGCAGACACAAAGTATCTGGGTTCAATAAATTCCACCTCAGGGCAACCCACCAATGATTAAAAGCCTAGGCTTTAGCTCCCAAATATAGGAAAACAAATGAATCCCCAAGGGGGTAACAACTGGACAACTCATTCATACAAAACTCCAAATCAACAATAAACATATCAAAAACAGTCCATCGGGCGCCTGAGTGGCTCAGTCGGTTAAGCATCTGCCTTCGGCTCAGGTTGTGATCCCAGGATCCTGGGATCGAGCCCCACATCAGGCTGCCTGCTTGGCGGGGAGTCTGCTTTTCCCTTTCTGTGCCGCTCCCCCTGCTTGTGCTCTCTCTCTCTCTCACTCTCAATTAAATAAATAAAATCTTCAAAAAAAAACAGCCCATCACCACTTGTCTTCAAAGAAGTGCAAACCAAACTCACAGTGACATGCCCGGTTTTACTAATCGCATTGCAAGAACTTCCAGTATTGAGAAGGACACAGAAAAACTACCATACTCACCCATCCCAGGCTGCTGTTTAAGATGCTACAGATTTCCCGAAGCCAGTGAGGAAATATCTACCTAGAGCCTTAGTATAAATGTTAGAAAGGTACCTATCATGTCTAAGGGCTAACATTTCTAACATTTATACTAAGAAAATCATCATAACAGCTATGAAAAATTCTATTGTTCCTGTGTGTTTAATTACAATGGGGAAACACTCAAACTAAGTGAAAAATATAAATTATAAAACTCTCTATAAAAATAGGTAGAGGGCGCCTGGGTGGCTCAGTCGTTAAGCATCTGCCTTTGGCTCAGGTCATGATCCCAGGATCCTGGGATCGAGCCCCACATTGGGCTCCCTGCTCGGTGGGAAACCTGCTTCTCCCTCTCCCACTGCCCCTGCTTGTGTTCCCTCTCTTGCTGTGTCTCTGTCTGTCAAATAAATAAATAAAATCTTTAAAAAAATAAAATAAAAATAGGTAGAAATGGACATACCCTGAGATATCCAAGTGTTTTCCTTACAAATGAATGGATGAATGAATGAATGAATGAATGAATGAAGTACACAGACATGTTTAAGTCCATTACATCTCGGTTTTTCGCTCTTATGAAGGGGGTCTAATAAAGCCTCCCTGGTACTGTTTCTGCTCCCAGCCTACCCCACAACTACTAGGGCCTCAGGGCCTTTCTTTCACATCAACAAAACTATATTTCTAAGAGGGAATGACTCTCCAGGACTCTCCAGGCCACTCCCTGAAAAACAATCAGGACCTTTCCAAGACATAACATCAAAACCCAAACATCTTCCCTAAGAAGAGTAAAAGGGGCCTGGCCCAATGCCACAGATTGTAGGGTGAACAAATCATGAGCCCTATCTATGCAACTAAGAAAACTCAGGATGCCCAATGCTTGGGCTTGACCATGACTCAAGACTGAATAATACAAGGTCATTTCCACCTCCCTTAGATCATGGGCAAGATAAGGGTGGTTTATAACATAACTGGGGTCCACTCTTTGTCGCTTTTACTTTTCTTTGAAGACAGGGGGGCACTGTATGTGACTCAATAAATCCCAAAATTGGGATGCCTGGGTGGTTCAGTCAATTGAGTGTCTGCCTTCCGCTCAGGTCATGATTCCAGGGTCCTTGGATCAAGTCCTGCATCAGGCTCCCTGCTCAGCAGCTCCCTCCCCCTGCTTGTGCTTTCTGCTCTCTCTCAAATAAATAAAACCTTTTTTAAAAATAAATAAATAAATCCCAAAACTGCCACAGCTACCCACTGAGAGATTCTGCAGATAGAAACCAGCCACCCCAACCCCTCACTCTGGGTGCATTTAAAATCGGACAGTGAGAAACACATACCTCATGCTCACAGATTTTGATGACTACTTTTGCTATCTGCGTCAATTTGTGATTTCCTAAAGGAATAAGAAAGTATGATTAATTCAAATGGAAACACGATTATTAACACCTAACCATGGGGTTATACTTCCACTAACAACCTTTCAACTTGCTTTCCCCCAGGATTAAGCTTCAAAGGCCAAAAACCAGAAGATTCTGGCTCCTGTTATTGGTTCAAATTATGTGAATTCTCCCCTAAACACTGAGCAATCTTTGGTGCCTCAATGTCATCTCTAAAACTGAGTAATTTGTGTGGGATTCCTACAGCTGACAGGTTAATATCTGGAAGATGCTTTCACGTTCGAAAGGCTCCATTAGTGGAAAGGAGCCTCATTCGCCCATTGTTCCAGACTCCACATGTAAAGTAACAGGGGAAAGAAAATTAGCTCTGCTGGGCCTGGTGCTTCGAAATACATTTTCTTATTAACTCCTCAAGAAGCTGTACTAGGAAGCAGGTATGAATGCTCCCCTTTCATTAATGAGTAAGCCAAGGCTCAGGAGTCGTTCTTACATGAGACTACTTAGCTAATGAGTTGAAAATCTGGCCCCAGGTCTAACTCTAAATCCCCCACCTGCACACTAAACCAGAAGACAAGATGGCCGAAAAGTCATGCTTTCTTCAGACATTATGGTATTTCCAGACATTGTCAATTTCTCGGCAAAAAGATTTTACATACATACACACACACACACACACACACACACACACACACACCTAGATTTCTGGCTTGCCTTGAAAACTCAAAAAATCTGATAACTCTGTGTCCAAAAATGACTGGGGTATCCAGTGGTGACCCCTTCAGACCAGGTAGGAGTTCATTCCCCCAGTTTATCAGGCTCTAGTTCTCCCCTTGGCCAATGGCCATGCGGGCTTCTGCTGCTATTTTTCTGCCACCTGATCTCATCCACTTGCTCATGTGATCTTACCAGCCTTTCTATATATTTGAGTTAATAATCTTTACATGAGGGCGCCTGGGTGGCTCAGATGGTTAAGCGTCTGCCTTCGGCTCAGGTCATGATCCCAGGGTCCTGGGATCGAGTCCCGCATCGGGCTCTCTGCTCCTTGGGAGCCTGCTTCTCCCTCTGCCTCTCTCTCTCTGTCTCTCATGAATAAATAAATAAAATCTTAAAAAAAAAAAAAAAAAAGAAACACAATAAAAAAAATAATAATAATCTTTACATGAATTTTCAACCGAGTGCCTCTCTCTCCCCTCCCGATACCAGTGGCCCCACTACTGAGCTAATAATGCAGAACATGTGCTTGGAGCAGACAGCCACCCACTCATACGTCTTCCCTTATACATTAGCTAACAATCTACTCTAGGACCATACAGTAAGAAGACAGGGCGTCTGCTCTTCAAGATCTTACATCCAAAAAAAGGAAAAAAAAAAAAAAATCTTAACATCCTCAAACAAATAAAATTAGCACCATCCAGGAAGTGTGATAAACGCTACCATGGGCAAGTACAGGTACTATGAGATCTCCTAACGAGAGCACTGGTATGGTCTGGGTCCATAAGTGAAGACTCCTCAGAGGACTAATAGGCTGACACTAAAGGATAAGAAAAAGTCATCAAGGCAGAGTGTTCTAGCAGGGAACAAGAGGAACAGAATGGAGCAGGACACTGGAAGAGCTACCTGGCCAGAAGGCAGACAGAGAGGACTGTGGGAGAAGGTAGGGCAATATGAAAGGTGCCATGAGAGGAGATTTTAATAGGAATCCTCTTCCATTCTGTCCAGAAGGCTCAATCCACAAAAACGCAACTGACACAACTTTATCCAGAATACAAAGAACTCCTAAAATGCAATAATAAAAACACAAACCACCCAGTTCTTGAAATGAGCAAAAGATGTGAATACATATTTTACCAAAAAAAAGATACACCAATGATTAATAAACACATGAAAAAATACACAATATCATTAATTCTAAGGAAAAGGCAAATGAACACCACCATGACGTGACAGTTCACAATTCCAAGTATGGCTAAAATTAATACGACAGACAACACCAAGTGTTGACAAGGATGTAGAGCAACTAAGACTCTCCTATGCATGGCTACAAGAGGAGAAAATGATACAACCACTTTGCAGAAAGTTTGCCAAAATGTCTTGTAAATTTAAATAGAAACCTAGTCGGGGCACCTGGGTGGCTCAGTCGTTAAGCGTCTACCTTCAGCTCAGGTCATGATCCCAGGGTCCTGGGATCGAGCCCCGCATCAGGCTCCCTGCTTGGCGGGAAGCCTGCTTCTCCCTCTCCCACTCCCCCTGCTTGTGTTCCCTCTCTCGCTGTGTGTCTCTCTCTGTCAAATAAATAAAATCTTTAATAAATAAATAAATAACTAGAAACCTAGTCAATGACCTAGCACTACCACTCCTAAGTATTTACCCATGAGAAATGAAAATAAATGTCCACACAAAGACCTGCACAAGAATGTTCACAGTGGCTTTATTCCTAACAGCCAAAAGCTGAAAATAACCCAAAGATCCTTCAAAATCCACAAAGGGAATAGATAAATAAATTGTATGCTGATACAGTGAAAAACCACTCATGGTAAAAAAAAAAAAAAAGGAACAAAGCAACTGATACATACAACAACATGCATGAATCCCCCAAAGAATTACACTACATGCAATCAGCCAGACACAAAAGAATGCACTATGACTCCATTTGTGTGAAATTCTAGAATATGTAAAACTAATTAGGGGCAGAAAAAACCAAGGACGGTGGATTTACTGGTAAGGGACAAGTGGGAATATAACAGAGTGATGGAAATACTCTAGATTTAATCTGAGGTTGTAGTTATACCTTTGAGGTGGGTTACACATTTGTCAAAATCAAAGACTGTATTCACAAAATCTATCCATTTTTTTCTATGTAATTCCTCCATAAAGTTTCTAAAAAGGACAGGTAAGCAGCATCATACAGCCATGAGCCACTATGGATACCAGCTCATCCCTTAAAATGCACAGAGTCACCGTCCCCTATTCACACATACTAGCAATCTATATACAATATTCTCAGTTTTTGGCCCTGGCGCAGGAAAAAAAGAGCATGATTCTTTAGGAAGGGTGGGAGATTGAGCAAAACACACAGCATAAACACTCTCTTTTTTAGGAGCCACCTAAACCACCCACCTCCATTATAAATGATGCAGTTGTGCAAAATCCACTTTGCATCGGCCAGGAAAGCTTCTGTGCATCCATACATTTTCTTTTTAGCATTCTGGGGAGAAAAGCCAAGGAGCATAATAACCCGTGAGTCTGTACAAGCCGCAGCCAATTAACACCTGCATCCCCACATCATTTTTCTTAGCAGTCATTTGCCAAATTAATTAATGCTTTTACCCATTTCCCAAGATGCTATTATATTTGAGATCTAGGGCTCCATAAAAATGAAATTGCTGAATTCATCACAGTAACCTGAATTGTTTCCTCTTATACCAGCTGTCATTTATCAAGCAGCCCATTTCAAGAAACCAGGATATTTTATATACTGACACGGTTTTTATTCATTGTAACAGCCTCACATAAGCCTTGTGACTAAGAACGCCAATGACACACTATCATCACCACTTTACAGACAAGAATACTGAGGTCTGGGATTGTTAAGGAACTTCTGCAAAGTTCCAACGCTATTAGTTTGTGAAGCTAGGATTCCAACCCTGTCTTTCTGGAATGCCTTCTTTTCTTGAAAACCATGAGGGTGTGTGTAATTTTTCAAAGCAAGTTCGATTGAGCACTTGGGGGTCAGCAAGACAATATAAGGTTTTCTCCTCATCCATGCTTTTCATTCCCCATATTTCATGCCAAAAATTTGAAAATTAGCACCAGGGTGATATGCACAATCTAAAGCATTCCAAGTGTAATTTTCAGGATGGAATTTTAGCCTGAACTTTTCAAAGCACCTTCAGGCATTAAGGACATATCCCTAACAGTGGAATAACTTCTAGGAAGCCGCATCTTTATCAGCACTCTGAAGGTTTCCCAAACACTTAATTTTCTCTTTTCTCCTTCCTGCTGCCCTTATTAGCACCTCTGACAGAAAGAGAAGAGGAGGTAAGGCTCAAATCAATCAAATCACTGATTCATAGAAGTGTGACTTTTTCAGCTCAATTTTCAGACAATCACCAGCAAAAGTAATATCTGGAGCTCATCAGTGGAATTCAACACTCCATTACAATCCCTGGAAGAATGTTACAGAAGTTAAGGGATCAAGAGTTCTTCCATCCAAATAAAAATGGTGCAGAGGGGGGCGCCTGGGTGGCTCAGTCCGTTAAGCGTCTGCCTTTGGCTCAGGTCATGATCCCAGGGTCCTGGGATCGAGCCCCAGATCGGGCTCCCTGCTCAGCAGGAAGCCTACTTCTCCCTCTCCCCCTCCCCCTGCTTGTGTTCCCTCTCTCGCTGTGTCTCTCTCTGTCAAATAAATCAATAAAATCTTAAAAAAAAAAAAAATGGTGCAGAGGATAGGCAGAGTAATCATCTAACTTGAGATGGGGCACAGGGAGTGAGGGAGGGCCTTTAGTCATCTCGGGAATTGTGGCTACAATGGTGAAGTTCTTTGATGGAAGCCAACCTTTTCCAATGTACAAAGGTCCATAGGATGGAAGATGTATTCCGCATAGTCAGGATGCTGTTCCAATGGAACAGGCTTCTGGAATGCATCTGTCTATAAAAGAAAAGAAAAGATGCACACACACACGGAGACACAAACCCATCATTACTGTGGAAAACAAAGCATTAATAGCAGTCATCGTACTTTATATTTAATTTTTAGGTATTTGAGCCAGGCACATCTACTTTCAAAATGGAGACAACTTTTCAGACAATACAGTTCTAGTGGTTTCCACAAAGAATGACCTTGGGGAGTACTAAGCTGGTTCAGCTTCCAGTTCTGCCTGGTTATCAATAATCATGGGGGGGGGGGCGCCTGGGTGGCTCAGCCGTTAAGCGTCTGCCTTCGGCTCAGATCATGATCCTGGGGTCCTGGGATCGAGCCCCACATCTGGCTCCCTGCTCCGCGGGAAGCCTGCTTCTCCCTCTCCCACTCCCCCTGCTTGTGTTCCCTCTCTCGCTGTCTCTCTATCTGTCAGATAAATAAATAAAATTTTTAAAATAAATAAATAAATAAATAAAATAATCAGGGGGGGGTTCTTTTGTTATTTGTTTAGTTTTCAAAATATATCCAAATAACAGGTTCTGTCCTCTTCTATTAAGATCAACAAGAACAACACACCATCAGCTACTTCAGACGTGAACTCTGAATAAGGCTTATCTATGTCCTGCAAACATCCATAACCAGAACAGACAGTAAAATGTGGCCATACCCAGAGATGACACACTTAATAAAGTCCCCCCCTAAATGCCAGCAGGTATTTTACACTTGGGGGGAAAATTCAGACAGTGAGATTTTGCTCCTCCTTCAAGAAGCCAAATTACCTCAACACAGAGACTATGTCAAAGTTTTTCATCTTGTGCCATGTTCTTAAGCCCTTACATGAATCAGCTCAAAATGCAAGGCCCGGTTTGTTGATGGATTGTTTTTACTTATCAATATTTAAAAATCTACAAGATTTGGGGCACCTGGCTGGCTCAGTTGGTGGAGCATGCGACTCTTGATCTCAGGGTTGTAAAAATTCAAGCCCCACACTGGGTGTAGAGATTACTTAAAAATAAAATCTCAAAATCTTAAAATGAATCAATCAATCAATCACTAAAAGATTTAATTAAACACCAAATGACAGCCAAGCAAGGCATCTGAAAGAGCTACCACTTGCAGTCACTGGAGCCCTCTTTTACCCAGAAGGAAAGTGTGTGGCCTTTGCAAGTTACAAAGATGCTTCAATATCATCGGCAACTTTCTGCCCTAATTGATTTTATATCAAACAATTTATGTGAGAAATTAGGCCTTCTTCGATTTTTCTCTATGGTTTATAATTCTACAGTGTTGACAACTCTACATGAATCTGTTCTTTTTGTAAAACAGTCCCATAATTTAGCCTATGGAAAAGCAGAAAGTAATTCCTTGTCACTCAACATAAAAACAACTCTACAGTTAAAAAAAAAGAGTTGTTTTTCTTTCCAAACTGAGGCTATCCATGCTTTTGCTTCCATTGACGGAGATTTTGTTACAAATAGATTCCCGATTTAGCAACACCCAATTGGCATGCTCTGAATTTTTTTTCATGGTATCAAATTTCAGAATAGAATCTCAAAACAAAAGCCTGGGTTTTTTTGTTGTTTTTTTTTTTTTAAGAAATTAAGCCACAGTGTCTATTCAATACCCTGAGGTTCTACAATGCTGTATATTCCCTTGACTTAGAAAGCAGACTCTGGAGAGTTTAACAAAGGGTCACCACTAGCCCATATGGGGCCTCTGTGCAAATTGGAAAGGGAAAACCCTACCCTTAAAGTTTCTCTAGAATGGTCTGTATGAAGAATGTCATAACATGTTGATTATAAGGGCACAACATATTATTTTTAAGAACGAGGCATTTTACGGTCATCTTCCTAAAAAATGTCACCAAAAAAATTAAAACCACCATGACTATGATGTGCCTGGGACTCTGGGGAGGGTAACCACTAGGAAAGAGAGCGTGCCAGTTGAATGTGGCAGCCTTGCTTTCACATCTGGATTTCCTTTAAGAGGCAAAGGGCTCTACATCAAATCCCATTTCAAAATTGAAGGAATGAACCAAATTCTCGCCCTTTATGGGAGTCTCACTGGTTGAGTTTCACTTGGAGGTTCCATCATCAGACCTTGATTATAAATGAACTGGGTTGTATTCCACTCTCTCACTGAAATGGACTTTTACAAACTCCCGAAGGGAGAAGTACAGAACCTCCTTACCCGATGGGATCTGGGTATGAGGTTTCACTTCATGACTAATCAGAATTTTAAATCCCACCAACTTTCTACTGCATGTCATTCCCCCATTAAACTCATTGGGGACACGGAGTACTCACTACAGAGAATTAACTGACTGTCATCGTACTTTATATTTAATTTTTAGGTATTTGAGCCAGGCACATAAGAAGACCCAAAGAGTATGCACAGGTGTCTGGAAGGCAAAAACTACTCAGAACAAGAATGTTAACAGAAAACAACAAAAGTCACTATTTTCCATTTACGCTTATACCAAGAGGAACTTTCTTCTTACCCCTGGCTGTTTCATTTTCTGAATGGCAAACTTGAGCAGGTAGGATAATTGTTCGATGGTGAGCATTGTCATGGCCTTACTCTGAGTCTCGATGCATTCTGCTACCGTAATCTTCTACAAGTCAAAATCACACAAATGTTCAGTTAGAAAAAAATTACTATTCCCTGTACAAAGTTCCCTTTCCTCCTAATTTTCCAATAAGCTCATAATAAAAATTCCTTTTCATCCAAATGAGACTAGTTGTTTCACTTGAGAAGAACTCCAATCTACTTGACCATACACTGGATCAGTGGATAAAAATGAAGAGGCACACCAATCCACTGGTGATGACCTTATTTGGAAGTGTTTTTCGCTCATGAAGATGACATAATCTGAAAAAGAGGCAGGTGGGCAGGGACCTGAAAAATCGTCACGATTACAACCGTGGGTTTCAAGAATGGGATGTGAAAGGAAAGACCACTAATGGTTTTAGGGTGATCTCTGCACACAATGAATCAGTCACTTAACTTGATCCTCTTAGCATTCTGGGCTACCTTTCAGGAAACTGACAAGGCTTTAACTCAATGACATCACTGATGGAAAAGGACAGTCTTCCCTGTAGAAAGAATCCAAGGGATAGGAGAGAACTAAATATAAATATGACTTCATTCTCTGTCACCCCGGATGTGAACCCACTCAGGACATTCTGGCAAATGACACAAGAAGCATAGTCTAGCTGTCTGTCTCCATGGGAAATAAATGTCATTTTGAAAGGGAAATTCCCATCAAAGAAGAGGCCCAGAGAAATGTCTGAAACCAGACTCTGCTATGTCAATCTGGTACAATATCCCAGAGCTTCAGACTCCTTATGTAGCAGCAACACCAAAATAGCAAAGTCTGATGATGTCAGGAAACACTCTTTAACCATCTGTGTAGGGAGAGCTGAGAAAAGTTTCCTCCAATTAATCTTGATTTAGTTTCCATCCTTCATAGCTCTGGATCCTCCAAAAGGAACTTTCAGAAGTGTCTGGTTGGTTGTCGAGGAAAAGGGCAACACATAAGTGGCTCAGAAGCTGGAAACAGTATGTGATGCACGTACCTAACTGCTTAGCTACCCGAGCCTGAGACAGCTAGCCTGCCCTGCCAATGCCCCCCCTGGAAGAAATTTGGGGCCCTAAACCTTAAACACAGAAATCCTGTTTGTTTGAATCACTGTTTGCTTCCAGGTAGCTATCCCCGATCCCTTCCCTCCTGGCTAGCAGTGCCTGGTTCCCATGATATAGATTGAAAGTGCCAGACAAGCATTTACAAGATTCTTTTGCTTGAAGACTGGTCCAATCCTGACTGATGAGGCCAAGGACAAAGTCACCTGGAGGCTGAAGGGCAAGGTCCTTCTGCTTGATAAAAAGGGTTGTAAAGAGAAACACTCCTCCTCTTAGAGGGATTTTTGTCTAGGCACACGTGATTAAAAACCCCAGCAGCCAGCTTATGGCCATGGGGGGGGCAACGAGGACACATTTTGCCTCAACAGTGAAACAGAGTCTGGCTATGCACAAACTCTGGCCTGGCCCTGCCTCTGGGTCCTTTCTACACATGAGAATAAATCCCTATTGATCCCTATTGTTTCAGCCCGCGTCCATCAGGATCTTTACTTGCAGCAAAAGCCACTACCGTTTCTGCAAAATTATGAAACAATTGGGAAGGGTGCGTCAAGACAAAACGAAACGGATGAAGGATCCAGTGCCCACACTAACTTGTAGCGGAACCAGGTCGACCCCACAACAAGAGGGCATTGCTGAGCAAAGGGTATCCTACACATCTCTCTGTCTCGAGTACCCCAAAGAGAACCAGAGGCCATTGTTTGCAATTTTAGGGGCAGAACACCATTAAAATGTCATCATCGTATCAATGTGATGCCTCCACTCTTTTCATATAGTTCTTATTTTTCTCCGTTCCCAACACAAAAGCAGTACCACAGACACCGTCTTGTAGCTTGCTTCTTTTGAAAGACATCGGGAAGAACGTTCCATTTCGTACGCAGAAAGCTTCCTTGTGTGAGATCAAGTTCTAATATACTTTCAAACCCAAGTGACATTCCGTATTAAATGATTTTGCAGATGGCATCATTTGCAGTATCTTGAAAAAGCATCGTAACTGGAAATCACCAAGAATGGAAGACACCTCAGAATTGTGGAAATGGTCGTAACTGTTCTAATAAAGGAAAACGTTAGGCTTTCCGACAAATGAGATACTTATGTTCTTCACCAAGCCAGCGTCCTTCTGCTTGGGTTCTGTACCTGCAGCCTCCTCAACGGAAGGCGGCATGACTCGCTCCTCCTCTCCTTCACGCCGTTCTCAAGTCTCAGTAAGGCCTTCCTGGGCCTTCCTGGGCCTCTTCACTTGAAAGGGAAACACCCTCCACCCGCCTTACTCCCAATTCCTCCTCTTCAATTCATTTTATTTGGTTTTTGTCCTCTTCTCCTGAAAAGCATGTCATGCATGCCTCTTTTTGTTCACGGCCGGATCCCTAGCACCTAACGGGCACTCAAGAAACAGTTGCAGCATGAATGAAAGCATCAGATGACAACCACATGGAGCACACAACCCAAATTGGTCTTCTCGGCTACCGCCGATGACTTAACAGATGCAGCAGGAGACAACATCCAAGAAGAGGAAAAACAGCATGCGATCTTTTCAAAATACGTGAACTGTTATACAGTTCCTAAGTTAACTTCTGAAATGTTCATTACAGCAGAATCAGAGAAGGTTGCAGATCCCAGAGTGATCCAAAGACCCAGGAAGAATCAAAACCAACACTCAGTGCAATTGTCACTGCAAGAGCAGCAGAGCTCAGGCCCCTGCCAAAGCTGGTCCCAAAAGGGGGTGACCAGGATAGAGCAAGTGGAAGGCAAGAGATTTCATTTTTTCCTGAATCTGGATTGTTCAAAAATTTTTAAATGAAAGGGAGAATGAGAAAGGAAAGGAAACGAAGCAGATAATGCATTCATTCATTGGGAACTAACCTCACATTCAGGACAAAACCAGTCCCCCTCTGGTTCCGATGTCAGTCTCAGACACTTAGCGTGATAAACCCGGGGACAGAGCTCACAGCAAAGGACTTGGCCTTCCCGGTGACAAACCCAGCAGTAGAAATCATTCCGTCCATCCTGCGGTACAACATCAACAGGGTCTGTGGTGAGTGGCTGCTTCATATAGTAAAACGGACCATGTCTTAGTTCTGACTGAAATGTAGGCAAGAAAGACAGGTTTGGTTTCAAAACAAATGTGCATTCTCAAAAGGAATTTGAACAAATACATCAATAACAACAAAAGAACATCACAGCATTCCACACATTCCTTAAAAAGCTATCTTGAGTCACCTACTAAATACAGAGTTTGCAGGTCATTAGATACTAAGACATTTTTTTCCTCTCTCTCTCTTCTACATTCAGAAGCCATAGATTGAAAAGCTGGTGTCTAAGAGTTAATAGGCTGCCCTAGCAGAATAATTACAATGGCTACAACCCAGGCGTACCCAGGTTCAAATTTTAGTTCTACCAGCTGTATGACCATGGGCAAATTTAAACCTCTCAGCTTCAACTTTCTCATCTGTAAAATGGGGATGGTAATACCTAACATCATGGTATTTGGGTTGGGATTCAAGGGGATGATAGAACGTATGCATTTAACACAGTGCTGCTATTACTAATATACTTAAGAGACCAATAAATGGAGGTCTAAACAAAGCCAACAATTTGCCCTAGGATTCTTTCAACAGCAGGCTTTGGGAGGATAGAGCAATTGGATTTGAGTCACCAAAAAGAAAAAGAAAAAAAAAAAAAAAAAGGCCATTCTTTTAAGTTTACCCCCAATGCATAAAATGTATGAGCCACCAGAGGCTTCCTAAAGCCATGATTCTTCAACAGGGTAGGTCCTCATATTTGCAGAGGGTTCCAGATCTCCTACTCAGAAACACCAATAGCAGAAAGATTACGAGTGGCCAATTCATGGGAATCAAAACCACTTCCTACTCCAGAATGTCAAGAAAAATGTTTCCCTAATGATACATTACACAATCTAACAAAGCCACATTCCGAACATATAAGATCACTCAGAAGAAACTCATCAGGAAAAAATGTCTACCGGAAATCAGTGACAAATACAATTTTTAAGAAGTACTGTAAGAAATTCTGGGGATGGGCGCCTGGGTGGCTCAGATGGTTGAGCGTCTGCCTTCGGCTCAGGTCATGATCCCAGGGTCCTGGGATCGAGTCCTGCATCGGGCTTCCTGCTCCTTGGGAGCCTGCTTCTCCCTCTGCCTCTCTCTCTCTGTCTCTGTCTCTCATGAATAAATAAATAAAATCTTAAAAAAAAAAAAAAAAAAGAAATTCTGGGGGTGGGGCGCCTGGGTGGCTCAGTCGGTTAAGGGTCCCACTCTTGATTTCAGCTCAGATCATGATCTTAGCACAACCGGAGAGCCCCTCGTCGGGCCCCACAATCAGCGCGGAGACTGCTTGAGATGCGCGCTCTCTCTCTCTCTCTCCCTCTGCCCCTCCCTCCTCTCTCAAATACATAAGTAAATAAATCTTCTACAAAAAAAGAAAAGAAAGAAAGTCTGGGGGCAGCTGGGGAGCTCAGTTGGTTAAGCATACGATTCTTGATCTCAGCTCAGGTCTTGATCTAAGGGTTGTGAGTTTAAGCCCCACACTACTGGGCTCCATGCTGGGCATAGAGCCTACTTAAAAAAAAAAAAAGAAAGAAAGAGATTCTGGTGTAAGCGTCAAAATGACCCAATAACTAGCTGTGCAACCTTAAGAAAGCTACTTAACCCATTTGAGCCTTGATTTCATGGGTAATAGCTCAAACACAACCACAGTACCTATCTTTGACAGTAAGCTTTTTTCCTGTCCTGTCCTTCAACAAAACATTACAGTTTCCTCCACAAAGTCTCATATGTTGGTTAAAGCTGCATAATTTTTGTTGATATTATGAATGGGACCTTTCTCTATCCTATTTTCTAAGTAGTTATTGTTGGTACACAGAAATGTTGTTAGTTTTTAATGCTGACCTCCTATATAGGCAGTTCTAGTAGTTTATTGATTAAAAACATCTGCTCTGGGGCGCCTGGGTGGCTCAGTTGGTTAAGCGACTGCCTTCGGCTCAGGTCATGATCCTGGAGTCCCGGGATCGAGTCCCACATCGGGCTCCCTGCTCAGCAAGGAGTCTGCTTCTCCCTCTGACCCTCCTTTCTCTCATGCTGTCTCTCATTCTCTCTCTCTCAAATAAATAAAATCTTAAAAAAAATAAAAAATAAAAACATCTGCTCTAAGCAACAGCAGTTTTGTCTGTTCATCTCTAGTATTTTTACACTCCTTTTCTTTCCCCCTTATTTTAATGGGGCCCGTATTTTATCCTGGGACCCCCAGGATAATGGGAAAGAGTGGTAAAGATTAAAAGCAGTCATGTCTTGTTCCTGCTTTTTAGTATGAGGTTTTAAGGTTCTCAAAACGTCTGCTATTTCTACACTCCTTTTTATCAACCCTCCCAGATGCTTCCTTCGTAGATCTTTGTTAATCCATCCTTCGAAGCCTCCCTACTCTCATTTCTACTAAGAAAACCACTAAGACTAAGATTCCATTTATTTACCTGACAGAGACAGACACAGCGAGAGAGGGAACACAAGCAGGGGGAGTAGGAGAGGGAGAAGCAGGCCTCCCGCTGAGCAGGAGGCCTGTTGTGGGGCTCGATCCCAGGACCTTGGGATCATGACCTGAGCCGAAGGCAGACGCTTAACCAACTGAGCCACCCAGGCGCCCCAACAACTAAGACTTAAGGGTAACTCCATAATTCTTGAGCCCAATTATTTCCCTGGTTCCGTTCAGATACAGGCCTCTATACTTGGTTTCCAGACAGTAACACCATTACCATTTTCTCTCCATGTTAAGTGTTCAATATACTCTCATACACATCATCTTCATTTTATCCTCACACCCCCCGGAGAGGTACTCAGGATAGACACCACTAGTCTCACTTGACAGATGAGAAAACTAGTTAAAACAACCCAACTTTCTCTCGCCCTGATACCCCGTTCAAGACAATGCTGGGTGAGGAGAGACTCTAATGATGAAGTGACCCCCTCAGAGAACATTCTCTGTAGGTCAAAATAACTTCTGTTTCATGCAAAGAGCTGAGAGGGGGGAGGGAGTGAATCTGAAAATTAGGAAAACAACTAGAAACACCACAGAAGGGAACATGAAAGGAGAACATCTGGGGGGGGGGGGGGGCTCTCACCCTCACACTACTGTGGTTCAGGGCAGAAAATTCTTTGTGGGTTGGAGCCGTCCTGTGCATTATAGGATGTGTGGTAGTATCCATGGCTAGATGCCTGGAGCACCCCACCATCCACAAAACTGTGACGATCAAAAATGTCTCCAGATATTGCCAAATGTCCCTGGGGGGCAAAACTGCCCTTAGTTGAGAACACTGTTTGCGTTTGGGGCAGGAGAGAGGGCGAAGGGGGGCTTTAAGGAGGGGGCAGGGTGAGGAGAAGGAGGAGGACAAGAAAGAAGAGGGAGGCAAGGTGTGGAAAGAGGAGAAGATCCTTGTATGGAAAGATAAGCCTCACGTATCAAGCAAGCACAAACTGCTTCTAACCTGAGTGAGGTCTTCCAGAGGGCTTTTGTGGCTTTTGCAACATAGCAGTAAGCCATAGTTCAGTGCCTGACTTCCTTTCAGCAAGTTAATAATAGGACAGGAAGAGTCAATCTAAACGAAACTGGAAGAATCGAACAGGCCAGCTAATCTCCCTAACTGGAAACCCAGGGCCTTCCTGTCCAAGAGAGGCCTAGCTGCCACTTCTGAAGTTAAGCTCCCTGCCCCCATGTCCTTGACCCCAACCCACACCTGGCTGGGAATGGGTGTTCCTGGGGGAAATCATAAGGGATGCGTGCTAGGCAGCAGCTATTGCTGCTGAGAACTAGCTGCCTGGTAACCTCCGTATCAATCAGATATCTGCCTTATCTTGTAAGTGTTTCCTGTTCCATAAAAATAGTCTGATAACAAATATGGAACATTTTAAAAAGGAAAAGCAAATCATTCCAGGTAAAATGAGTTACGATTTTCTCCGCCCTATGTATAAGGTGTGTTACCAGCCTGCTAGTAAGGCAAACAGGTTGCAACCTGCGTTATTATAGGATAACTGCAGGCTATGTGAGCAAATGTTTTTGGTTTTTTTTTTTTTAAAGATTTTATTTATTTATTGAGAGAGAGAGAATGAGAGACAGATAGCAAGAGAGGGAAGAGGGTCAGAGGGAGAAGCAGACTCCCCGCCGAGCAGGGAGCCCGATGCGGGACCCGATCCCGGGACTCCAGGATCATGACCTGAGCCGAAGGCAGTCGCTTAACCAACTGAGCCACCCAGGCGCCCGCAAATGTTCTTATTTCCCTGCTTCTTCCACAGGCTGATTGAACAAGAGAACAGGCTCATTCACTCACTTCTCTAATACTTCAGTCTTGTGCCAGTAGCCAAGAAACTTCTTCTCTAACGGGTTCTATAAAGACTGGAAATAGGGGCTCCTGGGTGGCTCAGTTGGTTAAGCGACTGCCTTCGGCTCAGGTCATGATCTCAGGGTCCTGGGATCGAGCCCCACATCGGGCTCCCTGCTCAGCAGGGTGTCTGCTTCTCCCTCTTTCTGCTTATGTTCTCTCTCAAACAAATAAAATTAAAAAAAAAAAAAAAAAGTAAATAGCTGAGGGTGTTGCGGGTCATGTGGTCTCTATTACAAGGACTCAAGTCAGCCACAGCAGCAAAAAAGCAACCACAGACAATACGTAAAATGAATGAATATGGCTGTGTGCCAATAAAACTTTATTTACAAAAACAGGCTCTGGGCAGCATCTTGCTCACAGGCTGTAGTAAGCTGACATCTGGTCTGCGTAAAGCAGAAAATGGGTGCTCTGGCTGTGTGTGAGCACAGGGTACATGTGTGACAAACAGGGGGACCAAAACTCAAAATCCCTACATGGACCACAGAGGTAACATATGCAAATGAAAACGGTCCTTGTTCCAGCTTTTGTTCTTCTCCATTTAAACCACAAACACTGCAAAATACGTCTCTGCTCTAAGAAAAACTGCCCAGCCCTGGAGTGTGAGGAATGTCACTGGCATTCAGCCTGGACGCTGGCGAGACAACAGGGAGAGGCAGAACTTGGGCCCATCTTAAGGGGCAGCCCCAGCTCAGCTCCAGTGATTAAGACAGCTAGGCAGATGCACACTCCCAGTGCTGCCTGAGTTCAGGGAGAAGCCAGGAAGCCTACACCCCCCTGAACTGTCTCCATTGTTAATACACTGCCCCAGCCCAACAAGGGACTTCTGTGAATATTTTTAAGTTTTTAAGACAATGCATGGGCCCGACAAAATAAGATCTAGCTCACCCATTTATGGTATGTATATACCCTATACTCAGAGGCAGTGAGGGGGAGCCCTATCATTTCTTTACCATATTTGATCACAGGTATACCAATGGCCACCCAATCTGTTAGCAGATTATTTCTCAATCCCTTAATGATGGGGGGCGGGGGGGGGAACACTTCCAAGTGGAGTCTTCATAGGCAAATGTCCCAAGAACTAAAAATCAGAGTGGTATTTTTCAGTAAAAGCCCTAATATCATTTGAGGGAAGATACTTCTTGGGCCATCTACTGCAGGGTATTTGGCAACCTAACCTTCCACAAAATGACAGGAGCATCCTTTCAGGCTTTGGGATGTCTCCCCCCACCCCAATCCCAAGAAAAAGCACCCCCTTGTTTTCAAACCTTTCCTACAGAGTGAAACCATACCACGGGGCCAAAAGCCTATAAAATATTAATTATAGGGATGCCTGGATGGCTCAGTTGGTTAAGCGTTTGCCTTCGGCTCAGGTCATGATCCCAGGGTCCTGGGATGGAGTCCAGCATCGGGCTCCCTGCTCAGAGGGAAGCCTGCTTCTCCCTCTCCCTCTGCCTGCCACGTCCCCTGCCTGTGGTCGCTCTGTCAAATAAATAAATAAAATCTTTTAAAAAATAAATAAATAATTATAAGCCTTAAGTACTTTTTTCCCAAAAAACAAAGTGTGTTTTAAAGTTCCTCTTACAACTCCCCTAAAATTACTGAATTCCTAGTATATGAAAAATGGGTGAAATAAGGTCCAACCTTAAAAATTCAACTCCTATCTCCACTTGGTTAATAAGAAGTCTACCAAAAATGGAAAAATATGGGGTTTTTTTTGTTTTTATAAGACAAGAAAAGCTTTCTTTTTTTTTTTGGAACACAAAAAAGAAATTATAATTGAGAGGAAGGGGAGAAGAATCTTGGTATATGCCAAAAATCAAAGGCATCTGAACTCTTGAAAGAGCCAGAGGCAGAAGGTATGAGCCAAGTCGGCAGGGTGTGACACTGGGGAGGGGTGGGGAGTGTGGAAAAACTAGAGCACAGAGGCCCTGTGTCTAAAGGGGCAGGCTCTAGCCCACTGCAGCTGTTGCCAGATTTTTCTGAGTTTTTGTGAGAACCCAAAATACAAGTTGTTATTTGAAATCTCATGATCTTCAAATGTTGGTGACTAAGAAATTATACTACTGGTAAAACCCAGCACTTTCAGACCTACAATTTGCTTTTAATTCCGTAATTTTGTAATGCTATAAAATTCTAAAAAGAAAGAAAGAAGAAAGGGAAAGTGTCCAGAGGAATTTTTTAAAGGGATTTAAGTTCCCCTTAAGGAAAAACAGATTGTTGCAGGAGGGAGGCTGCCACCACCATGCAAATATTATATGCTAGAATAAATTATGGGGTCAAGGGTCAGGAATGTCATTTCTTTGCAGTTAAGCCCGTTTCTCCTCTGCCAACTCCTGACTGTTCGGCCCCAGGGAGTTTTAGGGCTGAAAAACAAACCTACGATCAACCTTATGATGTTTCCAGCCCAAACCCCTACTTTACAAGGTAAATGAATCTCAAAGATGGGCCAGCAAGTGACATGGTCCCACAGTGAGTCTCCCAGATGCAGTGGGGCTAGAAAGAGCCAGATCTCTAGGTCAGGACCGAACTTCCCCTGTGCAACGGTCCCATAAACTCTTCTATCAATACTGAAGATGACAGATTATTCAGGAGCATAATCATGCCCCATGTCCAGCTCCTCCGAGTCTCCTCTCTTCCACACCCAGAGCGCACTGTGGATTCACGAGCCCCCATCCTGCGGCTACAGCAGCCGCCAGACACTGGCCACTTTTTGAGGCTGCTAGTCCAGAAGGGGAGACGGACTGACAAACGTGTCACTGTGGTCACGGGCTGTAAGTGTTACAGAAATGGCCCTAACACATGGATGGGGAAGGGAGAGAAGATACATGGACTACGCAGGCTGATCAGCTTCCAGAAAGAGAGGTACAAGCCAGTTCCTTAAAAGACGGGTAGGAACTCAAAAAAGTATGATGCATGTGTGCATACACAGGCAGAGGCCAAAGGAGAAGGCTTTCTGAACAGAGGGGACACTATCTGCCTCATGCCCTCCTGGTACCTGGTAAGGGAGGGTTTGCCCAGGAAGTTAAATTAATACCTAAGTTAAGGTTTGGGGATTATCTGTGGCCTTCCTGTTTCTGTTTCTTTAAGAGAGAGAGAGAATCTCTCATGGGATCCACGCCCAGTGCAGAGCACGAGGCAGGGCTCAACCTCAGGACCCTGAGATCAGGACCTGAGCCAAAAATCAAGAGTCCGATGCTTAACTGACTGAGCCACCCAGGCACCCCTTTGTGTTTCTTAGTCTTCACTGTCAGCAGCTATGGGATGGCTCCTGGGTGAAAGGGATGGGTCGTCAGCACTTCAAGCCAGACGGGCAGACCTAAGCTCAAAGGCAGCTTCTGCTTTGCTCTGAGGCCTTGAGGAGACACCTTAACCTCTCTTAACCTCTGTGTTTTCATCTGTAAGATGGACACAATTACAGCCCTTTCCCACAGGGTTATTATAAACATGAACACAGAAAAATGCCTTACAAGAGGAAGTGGCACACGGTGAACCAATGTCTCTTAGTATCACCAGCACCGTCATATACGCTTCTCAATCCCCCTGGAAATTTATTTAGGACCCGCCTGTTTCTTCTCTTTTAACGGGATTCCCAACTCATTAGACCTGCACTATCCAACACAGTAGCTATAAGCCACAGGCAGTCACTTAAATTAAAATTAAATTAAAAATTCAGTTCCTCCAAGAAACAGACTCTTAACTACAGAGAACAAACTGCTGGTGACCAGAGGGGAGGTGGGCGGGGGGGTGGGGATGAAGTAGATGAAGTAGAACGCACTTACTGTGATGAGCATGGGGTATTGTAGGGAAGTGCTGAATCACTATACTGTACACCTGAAACTAACATTACGCTGCATGTTAACTAACTGAAATTTAAATGAAAACTTAAAAAAAAAATTTTTGGTTAAAAAAAAAAAACCCAGACCCTGGGTCACATCTGCCATTTGCAGGTGCTGAATGACCACATGTGGCTTGTGGCTATTATACCTAACAGCACAGATCTAGAACATTTCTGTAGCTGTCGTTTCATTATTTCACACACAGTTTGTGTGATTATTCTACTTAGTGTCGAGCCTGGCTTAATTTTTATTATTATGATTGACATCATCACCACAACCCTGGGAAATTCGTCATGGTACTATTACTCCCATTTCAGTGGATGAGCAAACTAGGCACAAAGAGGTTAACTTGCCCACAGACACCCAGCAAAGCAGAGCGGGCATCTCGCTATATAATTTTGAGAATGGAAATAGATTCGTGTGCAGAAATGCAGCTCTCTCCCAGTTCGGGGCATTTAACTGTTGCTAGGTTTCTTCCCATGAAAGCAACAACCTTATTTTTATTCAACCTCCAATCCCCAGGGCCCACTTCGGCACTCCCGTAATGCACAAGACGGATAAATGAATCCCGAGGTATCCCTACTGAAATGCTACCAGAACCATGGGGCAACCTGTTTCCTCCAATGCTAGGAGATCTGACCTCGTGGCCCACTAAAGCAGCTTTTTTTAAATCATAAGAGTATCTAGCCTGCATCAGAGAATTTTAAAGCTAGATCTCTTAAGATCTAAGATGGCTAATGGATATTCCTACCTAGTTGATAGGTCTTGGCTGCAGGAGGAGGAAGGGGTCTAGAAAAGACTGCTGTCGCCCCAGGATTGATACGCAGTGAGACAAAAGGCTGACCAATTACCGAAGAGGACAGTGGGCAATGGGTAGAGACAGCAGCTGTGTTACCACAGACCTAAACCGATTATTTTACAGATGAGAAAGCTGAAACCAGGAGGGAGCCTGCCTCAGCCCCGTAACCACCTCCAGGCAGAGCTCAGCACAATCCTACTGGCATGGCCTAGAAGGAAAAACTCCTCCAGCCACATGGGGAAACAGCAGTAGAGTGTAAGAAGGAAATCCAAGGAAAACCCCCAAATCCTACAGCACGGTATCTTCAAGCTCATCTGGGTCACTGCCCTGTCCCCAAAACAGATCTTAAAAAGCCACTGGAAATTTCTACACAGACCCATTTTGAGCTGCCCTTCTTGTCCTATGCAAATAACAGCTAGAGCAAGGCAGCTTGCTAAATGCCAAGAACACGGGCTGTCAGCAACACCCGGAAAGCTACAGTGCTGCTCGCTACAGCCTTTGTCCTGCTGGTATGGACGCCATTCCCAGCGGCCCTTTACCTGCTCCTTATTGTTATTGTTCAGTAAGCCGGGTTTCTTTTTCTTTTTAATGGGGCTTGTGGATGTGTCCTGTGGCGAGTGGCCATTGGAAGAATGCGGAGGGCTGGGGAACTTTCTTTTCTGGGCTGTTCTCTCTGTGGAGCCAGGATCTGAAAGAGACACACAGGACCACATATTTTAAAGCAGTCAGGGAGGCCGAGGCCCCCCAGGGAGGGGGTGTGGGGGACACAAGGCGTTCTGTCCCAGGCCCAACGCCATTGTAGTGTTCGTTCGTCCTCCTAGAATACACTCACCCCATCCCTTTGGTTAATGGTCTCAAAGGTCAGACACTTCCTTCAGCCTACATGCCATTTTTGTTAAAATTTTAATTCACTGCCAGAATATAAAAATCGAGAAACTTCCCATCATCACCTAGACTTCTGGCTTCTCTTAAAAACAAACAAACAAAACAAAACAGGGCGCCTGGGTAGCTCAGATGGTTGGGCGTCTGCCTTCGACTCAGGTCATGATCCCAGGGTCCTGGGATCGAGTCCCACATCGGGCTCTCTGCTCCTTGGGAGCCTGCTTCTCCCTCTGCCTCTCTCTCTCTGTCTCTCATGAATAAATAAATAAAATCTTTAAAACAAAAACAAAAACAAAACAGAACACACACAAATCAGGGCCTGCATGGCGTTATGGCACCAGACTGATCTGTCTACCAACCCGTGAGACAGTTTTAGTCGGAAATGTGCTCTCCATTTTGCCAAAATCCCCACCCTTCTCTACTGTGTCCCTGTTGATCAGGTCATGACCCAGCCACCACGAGCTGTGTCACACAGACATCAGTACCATCCCTCATCCCAAAATATTTCTTCTCCATACCCGCACCTGACGGCAACGGCCAGGAAACCAAGAAAGACAGACCAGTGAGGCCACACACTTCCAGAAATCGAAGGCACACATACTTCTTTGTGGAAGACGACAACATTTACTGTGTTATGCTTGCTTGTGACTCTCCTCCAAAGGGACAGACACAAATGACATTCTCCCTGATTCTCCTCTGAGACATGCCAGCCGCCCACCCTCGCCGACTCATTCCTTCCCATTTGACTCTCCCAGCATCTCATTTAAACCCAGACACTTCCACCACCAACCCGTCTTCACCTGCAAGGCCCTGGGTCCATTCCATGCCCGCTGGCCGTCTCATTAGCGTCGGCGCGAAATAAGGGCCCAGAGTGGCGGGCCTTACATTCTGAGAAAGAGACGTTACAGGCACAAGGAAAGACAGCTACGTGAGAGCACAGGGGATGGGGTGGGATGTGGAATCCAGAAGGACGACTATCCCCAAAGCGAATCTGACGACGCACCTCCTCCGGTTTTAACTTGCGGGCAAGCCCCAGCACGCGGGATGCGCCATGCGTCACCAACCTCTGTGTGTGGACAGGGGCCACTGGGGCAGATGAACACAGTCTGGTACGGACACATGCGAGGCCTCCTAGGGGTTTCCTTCCGCCTGAAAGAGCATCTTCCAAGCAGGCTCACTAAAGGATATAGTGAACGACTTCTGCAAAAGCCGATCCACAGGATGGAACGCTCCACTCTCAGCAGGCAACTTCAGAAAAATCCCGAACAAGCGTTCCGGGTGCTGCACTGACACATCGTCCCGAGAGGAAATTAAACGCTAACCACAGGCCCCTTGAGGGAGAACAGACCCCAGAGTTTGGAGGATCATCCCACAGACTTCAAAGTGGAGGCCCAGAGAGCCCAAAGGGATGGTCCAGAGGCACACCACAGCTAGTTAGCAGGAAAACTCACCGAAAAGGTGCAGCCTGGGATTGGTGTTCCCCTAGAGAGAACCTCCTCTCTCTCATGCCCAACAGAGATCCCTACCCCACTCCACCCTCATCCGTGAAGACTCACCTCCTCCACCTAGAAACACATGCTATAGTTACAGTCACGGGGAGCAAAGCGACCCTAAGATGATTCAAATAAGGCACTGGGTGATGTACCCACACCTGGAAAGGACTAAAATGTCCACAAATCGAGGACTGGTCTAATAACATTCCATAGCCATACAGCGGAATATTCTTTTTTTTTTTATGCAATCTCTATGCCCAATGTGGGGCTTAAACTCACAACCCTAAGATCAAGAGCCGCATGCTCTACCAAGTGAGCCAGCCAGGCGCCCCTCATACAGTGGAATATTCCACAGCCATTAAGAATAAGGAAGCACCTCGGGGCGCCTGGGTGGCTCAGTTGGTTAAGCGACTGCCTTCGGCTCAGGTCGTGATCCTGGAGTCCCGGGATCGAGTCCCACATCGGGCTCCCTGCTCAGCGGGGGGTCTGCTTCTCCCTCTGACCCTCTTCCCTCTCGTGCTCTCTGTCTCTCATTCTCTCTCTCTCAAATAAATAAATAAAATCTTTTTAAAAAAATAAAAATAAAATAAAATAATTAAAAAGAATAAGGAAGCACCTCTATGCAAACAGATGCGTGACTATCTCCAAGCTTCTGCATCTGGTTAAAAGAGCAACACATATCTAGCACCATTAACACACTGACACACACACCCCAAAAACAATGTTAGATATCTAAGTTTGCACAAGCCTGGAACATTCCCAGATGAACACAAAACTACTACAGAGCTCTCAACTGGGACTAGCGGCTGTCTCGGGGGAGGAAAACATGCAGGAGGTGGGGGAGGGATTATTTTTCACTGTGTACCCTTGTGTACTTTATTTATCATGAGCATAGACTACTTTATCAAAATAAATTTAAAGTGAGGTATTTAGGAAGGTCAGTAGCACATAAAAAAGCAGCAAGTGCAAACCAAAGCCAGGAATGAGCAAATGATGAAGGCCTGATTCAGGATAAACAATGGCACCAACCAGATGGACCAATCACCACAGGCTTAGGGACCACAGTCTGCGATTTGTTCAACATGGAGCTGATAAACCCAAATAACCCTGCTCAAGTGTCAGAATATGCGTGTTTTAGGAAGGTGTTCTGGTTGGGGCGCCTCGGTGGCTCAGCTGCTTAAGCATCCAACTCTTGATCTCAGCTCAGGTTTTGATCTCAGGGTTGTGAGTTCAAGCCCCATGTTGGACTCCACACTGGGTAGTGGAGCCTAGTAAAAAAAATAAAAAAACAGAAAGGTGTTTTGGGGGCCCCAAGGAGATGCATCCCAGAAGAAACGGCACCTTGGCCAGCCCAAAATTGAAAGCAACTGGGCAAAGCTTTTGGTATTTGGTAAGTTTTGTTTCATTTGTGGGTACATTTTTTAAAAAGATTGATTGATTGATTGATTGATTGATTTTAAAGATGTATTTATTTGAGAGAGAGCACACACGGGGTCGGGGGGGAGTAGGGGACAGGGAGAGAGAACCCCAAGCAGACTCCATGCTGAGTGTGGAGCATGACGTGGGGCTCAATCTCATGACCCAGAGATCATGACCCGATCCGAAATCAAAAGTCAGATGCCCAACTGAATGAGCCACCCAGGCGCCCCTGTGGGTAGACTTTTAAAGAAGAAAGTACATGAGCAAAGACACATCAGCAAAAAAGTTAGGGGCACATTCGGGACAAAAACAAGTCGTGTGTTTCCATGTTTCTTCATGGAGCACAATGCATTTTTAAGGGACAGCTTTCCTCATTGCAAGGACCACCTGGGCACCCTCCCACTCACTGCTAGCAGTACTCCCAAACACAATGACAACAAAAAGCACCCCCACGTACTTCCCAAACACTCACAGAGGGGTGGTACCAGCCTCCTGAAGAATCACTGGGCTAGAACAAGAAAACATGGTAGATGATCAACACAGTCTAGCCAATACTTAGCCAGCCTTTGGGAGCCAGAAAGGACACCAGCCCCTCGTTGGACCAGCCTAAGTTACCTACCTGTGGCTGAGACCCCCTGGGACAATGGATCCCAAAGAGTAGTCCCCACACTAGCCCCAGTGGCACTGCCTGGGAATTTTAAGAAATGCACATTCTCAGGCCCTACACCAGAGCTACAAATCAGAAACTCTAGAGGACAGCCTGGCCATCCGTGGTTTAAGGAGCCCTCCAGAGAACTCGGGTGCACGCTGGTTTCAGGTGCTCTAGGATGTGTGTTTGGGGGATACAATAGAAGTTCTCAAGTGCAGCGAATCCTGTTCCACACTGGTAAAGCCCATCTCGTCTCCTGACCCACCGCCACCTGCGGGCTTGGTCTGGGGCTGAGGAAACAGAAGCCGAGCAAGAAGGCAAGGCAAGAGAATAAAGACAGCTAAATAGGAGAAGACGCCAGGCCAGCCTCTCTACTTGTCAGGCTCCGTCTGCAAAATGGGAGAGGGGAGGAAGGGACCAGACCAGAACTTCTCACGTGGAGTCCGTGAAAGTGCTCCAGGGACCCACGAACCACATGCCACGGTTCTGTACAAGGACACAATTTCCTGGGAAGAGGGCCATGCCTAATCTATCTTCCCAAGGGCGTCATCAACGCTAAAGATTAAAACTGCAGAACTAGACGATCTTAGGGTCCCTTTTGAACTTTGAAATTCGTTAATTCCAGGGGAGAAAGGGGAGAAATACACATAAGCAATGTAAGGCAGAGACAGCATTTTGCCCCAGCCCAGCAGGAAACCAAAGGGGAAACCAGCGACCTGCTCAGCGAGGAGGGGTCCGACCAAAGGCTGCCCGTACCTAAGAGGACCCTAACCTTCTAATCCCTGCAAACCACAAAAACCCCAATTCTGTTCCTGGCTACAAACACACAGACTCCCTCCAGAGTTAATGAGAGATTGTCGGCCGCGTCCAAGGGTCAGGAGTGGAACAGGATCCCAGCAACAGACAAATCTGTCAAAGGCAGAGGCTTTCAGTGAGGCTCCTAAGGAGAAAAGTGAGAAATACCAACTGGATTCACAGTCCTTCGGAAGTATGAGGGAGCAGGTCAGCATTCTGACTTAAAAATCTGCCCACTCCCAGGCCTGGGGTGGGGACAGAATGGTGGGTGTGGGCTCTGCTGTAGTCATTGCCACAAAGCCGCCTGTGTAGGACCTTTTCCAGAAAGCTGAGCCAAGTTGGGTTTTTTTTTCCCTTCTTTAATGATTTAATTCTGACGAGGACTTATTGCTAAACACATCTCATCTATAAACTTGGAAAGATGACAAACAGCCACCGTAGACCAAATCACCAAGGAAATGGCTCACCCTTGATCTGAAAGTCCTTTCTGTGAGGTAGCAGGGCCTGTGATTCCGCTACGGCACTGGCCCACCAGCGACCCTCTGCCTCCTAACCCCTCTCCCCCAAAATAAGTCTGGTTCTGAAGGAGTTAATGTGGGCAAGGGAGGACAACTCCTCCAGGCAAAGGACAGAGCGGTGACTCAGGAGAACAGCTTGGCATGGAGCAGGAAACAGCGGAACTTTCCCCTCCTGCGACATTACGGTGAAATCTTAATAATATGGAAAGGCCTACTGGGTATTAAGAACCAAGCATGTGATGAGATCCTTCTCCAACCTGTGTCTTGTGAACTGCCAGAAATAATCCCACTCACCCCTCCTCAATGTCCCCTGACCTAAGGGACACCGAACTTCAAGATAACCCAGTCTCTTAGCTTTCCTGAGCCACAAGTATTAACAGCTGAGGCTTTCTCTTATTACGTACAACGTAGGGGGGCCTTGTTCAAAATGCCTTCGGGGTATTTCCCTTTAACTCACTTGCCCAAGATGACACAAGTAGCTGGGCTGGGATCTGAACCCAGGTGATGTGACTAGGAGGCTCATACATGGCCCCACGCCGGGGAGAGGCCGGCCTCAGCTCTGTAGCAAGATGGCCTCTTCACACAGGGTCTATGTTTACAAGCACACTCTCGTGTGGCCTTTTTCCCTCACAATTGCAGATGGTGGCCTGAGGGTCAGTGGGGTGGTTATATTCCCCAGGAAGCACATTCCCCTCCCAATGGTGGCACCAGAACTTAGCTCAGGCTCAGGCCATAAAACAGGCTGGGGGCAGGGGGCCTGCGAGGTCATTTCCTCTCCCCCCACGCCCCTCTCCCCCGTGCCCCCCTTCCAATCTCCACCCAGGCCCGCCAGACTCGGCCCCGGCAGGCACCCCCACCCCCACCCCCACATCCGGCACCTGAGTCACGGCCTTTGACATTCTCCAGAGTCTGGGAAATGACACACCATGACAGGGAATTGTCTCAGGAGAGGGAAAGGGCCCAGCTGAACGGCCAGGCACCTCCCCAGGAGGATCAGCCCTGTGGTGTGTTTCTGTGGGTGTTAAATGTTCTTCATGATGTGGACAGCGAGCCTGCAGGGCCTGAATGAAGAGAAACCCACTCAACAAGCAGACGGGCATCGTGGGCCACAAAAGAGACGGACAGTCTCACACAACGTGGGACAAGCTGGCCACCCACACGGAAGTTGGAGCACATATTCTGATAAACCGGGTCACCACAGTGGTTAGGAGCATGTGTTTTCTTTTTTTTTTAAAGATTTATTTATTTATTTATTTGACACACACACACACACACACAGAAAGAGAGAGAGAGAGAGCACAATTGGGGGGGAGGGGCAGAGGGAGAGGGAGAAGCAGGCTCTCCCGCAGAGCCGCAGAGCGGGGAGCCCGATGTGGGGCTTGATCCCAGGACCCCAGGATCATGACCTAAGCCGAAGGCAGATGCTTAACCCACTGAGCCACCCAGGCGCCCCAATGACAGCTGTTTTTTTCAAACCAACAATCATCCCTCCTCCTGCTCCTCTTCCTCCTCCTTCCCCACCCCTCTGTTGCAAAACCAGGCCTAGTTCGCTCAGAAGAGCCTGTTAAGGTCAGAGTTACGGAAACGCCGGCCGGCCTATCTAACATGGAGACCGGACCGAGCCCAGGACATGACTTCTGCATTTCAATCGGACTGTGAGCAGTCCCGCTTGCCTCCCATAACCGCGACGGCACGGTCAGCAGCAGAGGCCTGTGCGGGCTCGGGCTCCGAGGGCACTCGCAGACGGCGCTCCCGGTCACTGCCAGCCGTCTCCAGAGCCTACTTCAAACAGGACCATTCTCGCTGCTCTCCCAGCGACGGCAAAGCGCAGCACGGTTAATCCTCTCAACGTGCTGCCCAAAGACAGAGCGGGTACCCACGCAGGCCTCCCTCCCCAGGAATCAGAAGGCCCTCTCCTGCCAGTAAGTGTATCATCATGAAACCACAGCCTGGACTTTCCCTCAGGCCCAGAGCAGAAATGAGAAATGGGGAGCGAAGGATGGGAACGAGAGAGAAGGGGGAGCATTTTTCTCCCAGCAGATAATACCCAAGCCACGAGGAACACAGGAGTGAAAACGAATAATCCGGTCACTCACAGAACATCTAGAACTGCACCCCCCTGAAGACAGGCTAGAGCCTCCTCCAGACAAGCCAGGCTTCTCCAAGGCCTCCCTGCCTGAGAATATGAACTTCTCACCCGAACCAGGAAAAGAAGGGCTGGCCACGGAAATGAGGCCGTGGAACAAAGGGGTCATTCTCAACTTGGGGGAAATGTCACTGTAGCAGGGATCCCGAGCACCTCGGAGGCGAAGCTAGCGAGAGACAGGTAACCCTGGGAAGGGGCGCTTACCTGCCATTGAGAAAGCTCTGCGGCTCAGAGGGCCTCCCCTCTCTTTGAAAGAAAACTGAGGCTCTCACCCGGCAGACATTCCTGCTTCCGGATCCTCAGCAGCCTCTCCCAGGGGGAGGAGGAAGAAGCAGAGAGGACAGGCTAAGAGTCACCACTTACCAGGCCAGCCCCTGTCTTGTACGCACTAGGTGGCCCAGCACAAGGTCACCCTCACCTCTCTGCAGTTAGGCAGTCTGAGGCAGGGGACGCGCCTTCATGTCCCCAGGCTTTCGGCTCTAATTTATCACCCTCCACAGCCAGCAGCTCGGCTAAGCTCAGAGTCCTTGGTACACTGCACCCAAGAACCATTTACTTCACCGGGTGGGAATAAACGCAACGAACGGCCGTCGTCCCGCAGGCTGGAGCGAGAAGTCCCGAAGGGAGTGTGGTGGTTTGTATGTGAAGGTATTTGGGGCTTTTTTTTTTTTTTTAATAATTTTCAAATTACTTCTCACATGTCTCTCCTAGAGCCGAGAAAGCCATCCTCCCGCTACCCCGTGTCAGCCTCTTTCTCCCCTTCACAGTCCCCTCCCTGAAAATCAGGCAGACGGGGTAATGAAACAGCACATTCATATGTAAAAGGTGAACCTCCAAACTCCACGGGCAGGACTGAAATTGCCGCCATCCAGGGAAAAGAGGTTGATTTACAAATGAATTCACTGTGTTGCCCTCAACTAGAGGCAACCGCAACCACCCAGCCCCTTCTCCCCCTCTGCCGGGATGAGGCCTTCTGGAAAACCGACAACATCTCTACAGGAATTTCCTGATTCAAGAATGCCAAGCTCTTTCACATTGCACAAAGCAGGGGGGGAGGCAGGGCCCAACCTCAGACCAGAAACCACTGCACCCTACCCACCCCCTCAGCAGGCCCAGGCCCAAAAGGCTGCATGCATCCAACGTGTGTACATAGTTGAGGCCCTTAACTCTGCCAAGTCACCACAAAGAAAAGTGTGGAGTAACCGGTTGCCTTTGGCCTTTGCTACGTAGCTGGCCGAGGGGGAGGGCTCCTGGGAGGAGCCGGTTCTGGTGGCGGAAACCGCTTGCATTATTTATCCAGGCTGCGCCTGGTCCCACCCCCTGGCCCAGCTCAGGTTCTAGAAAGCTCAGGTGCTGGTGGGTGGCTTTCAAATGGCGGCAGGGAACAGCGGCCCGCAGAGAGCCAACTCAGAAATAAAAAGGCGACTCTGCCCGCGGTAGCGGATGCGGAGAAGTGCGCTGAGAGAAGGGAAATGAAGAGGCTCAGATGAAGAAAGGGGTGCCGCTGGTAACCAGGCGGCACTCCCCACACGCCCTGGGCGTGGGGATGGCCTCTCTCGGGAAGTCACCTCCATGAAGACAGGGAAAGTGCTAAGACACCAGGGAAGAGGGGACAGGCCCTCAACAGCCAGCTCATTGTGGTCCTTTGACGCAGCAAGGATTTCAGGCCCAAAATGTCGCCCATATTACCCTGGTCAAAAGGATGCTTAACACGGCCTGGGTATCAGTGAGGGGTCCTAAGAACGTGTCCTGTGCAAGCCCCCCCCCCACCCCCCCAGCTCAGGAGGGCACAGGACGGCAGACTGGCACAGCCTGTGGAAGTCAAAAATGGGCAGCAACTTCAATGTCAGCACCAGGAGGCTGAAATGCAAAAAATGGTCATGCAGCCATAAAACGGAACGAAGAAGAAATCTCATCTTTAAGTACTGGCATGGAACAAAAATCTAAGTGAAAAAAGGCCAGAAATAGACCTGAGTGAAAGAAATTGGGGCTGTGTAGGCTCTGGGTTTGCAAAGGCCTGGAGGAACACCCAAGAAATCAGGAGACGCTGGACTCCTCCTTCGGTTCTTTCTGAACATGTTCACCTATTGAACTATTTAAAATGTTTTTAAGTGGCCATGAGAAAATGAAGCTCTCACTCTGTGCCAGGGTCTGCATCTGCATCCCCGGCACCCAGCACACACGGGAACAGCTCAGGACATGCCCCCAGCATTCATCAGGAGCCACTTGGAGGGGGCTCGGGTGCTTAGAACAGTGGAAAGCAGTGGTTCCCACGAGGTCTCCCCAGGAGACACCTGGCAATGTCACGAAACATTTCTGGTTGTCACAACTAGAAAAAGGAAGGAGTGCTCCTGGCATCTAGTGGGTGGGAGGCAGGGATGCTGCTGACCAACCTACCGGGCACAGGACAGCCCCACGACAGAGAACGATTAGGCCCAAAATGTCCATAGTGTCGGGGTTGAGAAATCCTGGTGTCAAGAAGCTTCCAATGAGCTGCCAGGCAAGTCCAACCTTGTGTAAATACACCACCCACGGAGGCATCCGTATCCATTAAGAAGGAAAATAATGCCTAATATTTCACCTGATGGCCCTGACTGCACATTTCAAACAGAAGAAAACAACGGAACCAGGGGCGCCTGGGTGGCTCAGTCGGTTAAGCGACTGCCTTCGGCTCAGGTCATGTTCCCAGGGTCCTGGGATCGAGTCCCACATCGGGCTCCCTGCTCCGCGGGGAGACTGCTTCTCCCTCACCCACTCCCTCTGCTTGTGTTCCCTCTCTCGCTGTGTCTCTCTCTGTCAAATAAATAAATAAAATCTTAAAAAAAAAAAAAAACGGAACCAGTGAGTCAACAAATAAAGTCACTGAGCAACTACTAGACATCTAGCCAACCAAGCGAACTGTCGGGGAAGATCCCTGCCCTGGAGGGAAGACAAAGAAAAAAATAATAATAATAATAATAATAATGGCTGCCTTTTGGTGACAACTTTTCTCTGAGGCACTGTTCTAAACACAAGCAATTTATTTACTCCTGGCCAGGGTTCTACAAGAAGGTACTTACTGAGTATTCCCATTTTACTGATGAAGAAACTGAGGCCCCAGAGGAAAACAGGCTCACAATGAAGTGGCTGGTCAAAAGAGAATGAATGGAAAATATATTCCACATAGAATGTGAAACGGATTGATTACACATAGAAAAAAGCTGAGCAGGAGATGGGCACCTGGGTGGCTCAGTTGGTTAAGCGACTGCCTTCGGCTCAGGTCATGATCCTGGAGTCCCAGGATCGAGTCCCGCATCGGGCTCCCTGCTCGGCAGGGAGTCTGCTTCTCCCTCTGACCCTCCTCCCTCTCATGCTCTCTGTCTCTCATTCTCTCTCTCAAAATAATAAAAAAAGAAAAAAGAAAAAAGCTGAGCAGGAGAAATACCAGGAGTCTGTGAACAGTGTAAGTCAGAAGAAAGAATGTAGCCGGCCAGAGAAATACCTCTGTTTTCTTCTCAAACAGAGCTCATGTGATTCATAAGTAGTACATCATCCTCCTCACCCCACTGAGCAGGGAGCCCCAGGGAGCCCGACATGGGGCTCAATCCCAGGACCCTGGGATCATGACCTGAGCCAAAGCCCATTTCCTGAGAGGCTACTTGATGAATCCTCTGAAGAACGCCCTCTGAGTAGGGGTGGTGTTTTTGCACCCGTGTGAGAGATGTGGCTCAGAGAAGCACATTTATGTGCTCAAAGGCATGCCGGCCAACGCAGCATGCTGGTGACTCATGCAGCTGGCTCCCACCCCAAGGCCCTTCACTGCACTGGTCAACTGCCTTCCCTAAGGTTGTCCATGCTACCTTGTAATTCTCTTATCACCTAGGGTGTGCTTGCTGTGGGCCAATGACGACCCAGCACTGTTGTTCAGCGTGTGAGATCGGCAGCCATACCACTAGGTCTGATTCCAAGCACTGCCACCAGCCAACTGTGTATCCTCTGGCAAGTTCCTTGGTCTCTTTGTGCCTACATTAATTCAGCTAGTATAATCTTTCTAAAAGGGTTATTAGAATTCAAGGAGACAGCACACGCCGCACGAACGGCATCTCACGTTACTGTGAGAGCTCAAACCAGCTTCCCCAACTCTTTCCTTACCTTCACCCTGATTTGCACCAGACTAGCTCTTCCCCGTCTGTTTCTGAAAAATGGTTCACTGAAGGACGCCTGGGTGGCTCTGCTAGTTGAGCGGCTGCCTTTGGCTCAGGTCATGATCCCAGGGTCCTGGGATCGAGCCCCATGTCCAGCTCCCTGGGGCTCCCTGCTCAGCGGGGAGTCTGCTTCTCCCTCTCCCTCTGCCCCTCCCCCAGCTCTTGCTTGCTCGCACTCTCTCTTGGTCTCTCTCAAATAAATAAATAAATAAAATCTTTAAAAAAAGTTTCACTGAAGAGAGACACAAACTTTCACAGCAAGTCCTCAGGCTGGCACAGGTTCAACCAAGCCTCAAAATCCTTTTTTATTTTTTTTTTTAAGATTTTATTTATTTATTCATGAGAGAGAGAGAGAGAGGCAGAGGGAGAAGCAGGCTCCCAAGGAGCAGAGAGCCCGATGCGGGACTCGATGCCAGGACCCTGGGATCATGACCTGAGCTGAAGAGACGCTCAACCATCTGAGCCACCCAGGCGCCCCAAGCCTCAAAATCCTTGCAGGGCTCAGGATTTCCTCCCTGATAAAAGCACAACAGTCCAGGTGGCCCTCAGTACCCCGCCACACCCTTCCCGACAGAACAACTTCCCTATGACTCCTCCTCAACCCTCCTCAAATGAGGCTCTCGAAGGCTGTGAGAAAGCTGGCCTCAGATTCCTAGCAGTCTGCACAATGTATAATGGATGTCCCGTCTCGCAGGGTTCGCGCCTACGTGGTGCCTGGCACTGAGCAAGCGCTCTGCAAAGGGGTGTTCCTTCCCTGCCCATCTCCTGCCCATTCATGGTCAGCCCCACCTTCGCGCCAAAGTGTCAGGACAATTCACATGCCCCTAGACAGAAACCTTCTTCAAATCTAAATAAGATGGGCAGCCCCTGCTTAAAACCCACTCGAGGAGCTTACTGTAGACACCCAACAGCTTATCCAGACCTACGAGGCCCCCATGCATCTGGCCCGGCTCACCTGCTCTCCTCCATCCATTGAACCCTAACCACAATGGCCTCACACAAGACAAAATGTGCACTTGCTGACACTTCCATCTAGAATGTTCTATGCTCAACCTTCCCATACCTGGCAGCTTTCAGCTTTTAGCTCAAACCTCACCCTCCAGCAGCCTTCAGCCCCCTAACATCCTGAAGTATGGGTGGGTGTGTGTGGGGGTGTGTGTGTGTGTGTGTGTGTGTGTGTTGCTTTTGCTGTCTTCACTACAATCATCTCTCACTGAAAATTATCGAAAATTATTTTCTTCATTTGCTGATTTCACTTATTTTTTTGTTTCTCCTCCAGAATGTGAGCTCGATCTCGGTTTTTCTGTCACTCTTTACAGTCGCCCAGCGCGTGGCACAGGGCCTGGCTTGGGGCCTGGCTCGGGGCCTGGCTCAGAGGTGTCCCCAAGGACACACATCTGACCAGGTAAATGAGCAACAGGAGAGGGTTAGCAAAGGTCCAAGGTGTGGCAGCAGCCCTGACTCACAGGAAACTCTCGTTCTCTGTCCCCGGCCTAAAATTGCTCCCAGCAATCCAAGAAGGCAGGAGGGGTGTGAAGTCAACGGAGAAGGGGACACCAAAGAGGACCTGGCCATTTCAGGGTCCGAAAGAGAGAAACCAGAGCACTACAAAGGAAATTCCCTTCTCAACAGGGACTCAGCCATTCTTGTTTCTTGCCTAAAGAGCCCATTTCCCCAAAAGGAGGGGATTAAGTAAGGATTTATATCCTGAGAAGGATGGGTCCACGCAGCTAAACACAATTACTGAGAAACCATAGGGGGAAATTCAGGAGGTTTTCACAAGCCCCCTATTTCCCAGCTCTGCATTCTTCTTGCAGAGAGCTATTGTCTCTGAGTCATCTAGAGTTAAAGAGGGGGAATGACTTTCTCCAGGGAAAACACGCTCCCCGCTGGGACCCCCCCCCCCACTATGATGACCATTTAACCAAATTTTTCAGTCCTGATACTTTGCCCTTTTTCTCAACAGACCCTTTTAAGCCTGAGGATCTCTTTTCAACCCGTCCCTTAATCCTCGCCTGGATGCTCTGATTCTGTCCCCGCAATAGGATGCAAGGACCCACGGGGAGCACGAGCACCTCTCTTAAGTGTGGGCTCGGCAGGTTCATCTCCCCTCCATTCCGCTCTTGGGCTTGAGTCGAGAGAACCTAAATCTACTCTGTCCTGTCTCTACCTCACCAGGCTTGACAGGAGTCTAGACTCTAAAGACACATATGTGTTGAACAATTCCCACCAACTAGTGTTTCTGGTCCCAACCCAAGAAATAGCAACCTGGTTTCAATGACAGCCCCCCACCTGCTGTGTGGGGATAGGATGGTTACTGGAGGTGGTTAAAGAGATGAAGGACAAAACCAGGTCAGCCTTATTAGGAAGGGGGCCCTAGTGACAGCTGATGTGATGATCCAGTAACCTAGATGGGGCGCAATCGCCAGGACATCAGTATACAGCTACGGCCTGGGCCAGTGGTGGCCCAACGAAGGATCACAGGCTGAATTCAGTCCACTCACAGCTGGGTGATAACTAAAATTTAAAATTTTAGTCATCAACATTTTAAACTGGGGGAAACAGCATCTAGAATAAATCCAGATTACCACCTTCTCTTAAAAAAACGACAACAAAACAGAAGATCTGGCCACATAGGGTCCCCATTTCCACATGAAACCACCCTCCAGGCTGCCCACCCCCTTAGGATGGAACAGGAAATTCCCCATTTGGCAAGGTCTCCATTACTCTTTTAACGGTCAAGTTAATTAAATCTCACCTTGAAAATCTCTTAAAGGCAGAGTAAGCAAAGAAAGGCAAGAAGGCAAATACGGGGGCGCCTGGGTGGCTCAGTCGTTAAGCGTCTGCCTTCGGCTCAGGTCATGATCCCAGGGTCCTGGGATCGAGCCCCGCATCGGGCTCCCTGCTCAGCGGGAAGCCTGCTTCTCCCTCTCCCACTCCCCCTGCTTGTGTTCCTGCTCTCGCTGTCTCTCTCTCTGTCAAATAAATAAAAAAAAAAAAAATCTTTAAAAAAAAAAAGAAGGCAAATACGGGGAGAAGAGCTAAGGGACGCTTTGCTAGGATGTTCAACCCCATCATGATAACGCAGGGGAGCAAGATTGGCCACCCCAAAATACGTCTCTTTGGCACAAGGATTAATTCAGGTGGGTTATTTTTAAGAAACTGCAAACACAGAAGCAGCTCTGAAAACACCAAGTAGAAATTACCCTTTTGTAAGAGACATTTAACATGCCTCAGAAAAATCTCCATTTGTAAGAATGTCCTCCCAGCTGTACCAGGAAAAGGGGAATGACTAAATCTCTAGGAACTCTTACCAATGGAGAAGACAACGACTTAAATCTGCATAACAACCTGACCCTTGTTCACTGGGCTTTTCCTGGGGACCTCCCCTAACAGACTTCCCGCCCCCAACACCTTCTGTCTTTAGCTGAAAACCGTATGGTTCAGGTGATGGCTTTAGCCATTTGGGGGAGTCACTCCGTTTTTCTGGGTCTCTCTCATGTAAACATGCGTTAATAAACTTTTGTTTGTTTTCATCCTGTTAATCTGTCTGACATCAATTATTAGACCAGCCAATGAATCTAGAAGAGAGAACTTTTTCGCCCCCACAGTATAAGTTAGTTTATATTTTTATAAGGGGTGAGAAAGGATAAATGAAAATACATCAAACTGTTAACAGTGGTTACCTGGCTTGAGAAGATTTTTAGCTTTTTCTTTGTATACTTTGGCTTGTTACAAATGAGATACGGAAGCAGAAGAGACTAAAAGGCTCCATCTCTGCTGTTTCTCTGCTAGGGCCCTAAAAATTACTCCTGTTCTTCATTTCACCTTGCATCTGAGTCAACCAAAGAAGTGATGTCCCCGTCTCAAGGGGGAAGCAAGAAAGTGAATCATTCTCTGAGTTTCGTCCTAGGCCCCCAAAACCTGGTAACATCTAAGAAGAACCAGATCCTGAGCTCGAGGACATTAGCTTCGAACAAATCTCAGAACAAATCTCTGTCTCAACACTGGCCTCAACACCCCTGCCTTCTGTGGTTTATGGAATAACACCTATTGTTCACCTGACTCTCGTGCCTTTGATGGGACCCTACCCTGGATTCCTAAAGGAACATCTACCCTGGGCCCCTTTCCAATGTAAACCCCTAACCCCAAGGGGCAGGGAGGCTCACCTCTCCTTTTCAGAGTCTCCCACACATTCAGTCTGCTATAATCTATCACTCACACTATTTAGTAAACTCTGCTCTCTCTTCCTCCCGGCTGTATTTGATTTCTATCCTACAGGAAGCCAAGGATCCTCTTGGTGTGTCCTGCGGGACCCCCTCTGGGTCCTTGGAATGGGCTGCCGATGTCTCAAAGAGATGCACCGCCTTTATCGTTTGAAAGGAAAATCCAATAATCCATTTTCTTCCCTTAATTAGTTTATATTTCTTGGAAAAGATTTTTTTTTTCCCCAAAAAAAAAAAAAAACCACTTACTAAGCAGCTACTATAAATCGCCAGCACCATGGTGGTCAGGGTGACACAGACCTGGTGCCCGTAACCATCTAGGCAAAGAGACGCACAGGTAAATGAATTCTATAACAGAGGGTTTATTTGGGAGGCCAGGGAGAGGGTGGCCCAGCATATCCTGCGGTATTTGCCTCCAGCCAGTGTGTCAAGATGCCAAAGGGCCTGGCAAAAACTCAGTTCAATGGGGCCTGGACAAGAAATGCCAACTTGAGAACATAGGGAGACAGCCATGCTCTCTGTCGGCAGAAGTTTTCGAAAAAACAAGAGGCCCAGGAGGGTCTGATCAAGCAAAACTTCATCTCTGATGTCGTAATTATTTATTCAGCATATTCTATGCTACGCCAATCCCTGACTAGGTTTTCACCCACAGCATCCAGCTCAGCACCCACCAATATATTAAAGCTACAGGGTAGTGCCATCCAATAGGTCTTCCTATAATGACGGGAACGTTCTGTACCTGTGCAGTCGGATACGGCCGCCTCAGCTCCACGTGACTATTGGACAACTGAAATGTGGCTAGTACAACTGTAATTTATTTTTTTTTTTGAAGATTTTATTTATTTGAGACAGAATGAGAGAGAGAGAGAGCACATGAGAGGGGGGAGGGTCAGAGGGAGAAGCAGGCTCCCTGCCGAGCAGGGAGCCCGTTGCGGGACTCGATCCAGGGACTCCAGGATCATGACCTGAGCCGAAGGCAGTCGCTTAACCAACTGAGCCACCCAGGCGCCCCTTTTATTTTAATTAATGTAAATTTAAACAGCCATATATAGCAGACAGCGCTGCTGTAAGAAGCTCTGTATTCAACAGAGAAGAGAGCCAGCCTGGCAAGAAAGCAGAATACCTCAGAATCCTCCACCCATCCCTACTTGAGGGATTTGGCCAGTGTCTTCAAAGCATTAATGATCTGATGCCTAGAAATATGTATATGGACTTGCCTTTGGTTCCTTCCTTAGCCTAGCTTGAAAATTCTCAAGCCTTTAGTATGTATAAGAATGCCTGATGAGGGGCACCTGGGTGGCTCAGTCGTTAAGCATCTGCCTTTGGCTCAGGTCATGATCCCGGGGTCCTGGGATGGAGCCCCGTATCGGGCTCCCTGCTCAGCGGGAGGCCTGCTTCTCCCTCTCCCACTTCCCCTGCTTGTGTTCCCTCTCTCGCTGTGTCTCTGTCAAATAAATAAATAAAAAATCTTAAAAAAAAAAAAAAGCCTGATCAGAGCTGATTACTGTACTTTATGGGCAATTTAAGGGACTTTCCAGGGTGATTCTGACTTTGGAAGTCAAAGGACTCCATTAAAGGAGGAATAAATGAAGGCTCAGAAGGGGGGGGGGCTGGGTCCCCAAGCACGTGGAGAAGGTGAGGGCAAGGCAGTCACCTAGGAGAGTAGTCTGGAAGGACCCGCAAAGGTGTGCCTCTGCAAGGAGCAGGAGAGAACCTGACCTATCCCAGGACCGATACTTGGGCTGGAAGGCTGCACAGGGCAACGTGCAGGTCTGCAGGGATGCTGACCCAAGTCTAGAAAGGACAGGGAGTAGGGCCTTGGATCTCTCCCTGCTCAAGACTGTAGTCTTCAGGAGCCCTTAGAAATTTAAAGCAGGAGAGCAGGACAATCAGACTTGTGTTTTGGAAAGGGCTCTACCTGAGTGGTATTAATACTTCGGGAAGGAAAGAAATCGGAGGGAAGGGGGCCATTTCAAAGAGTGCTATGTCCCTGGGGCGAAAGAAAGACAGGCCACCAATCGTTTCAGAGAGAGCAGACATCTGAGCTTGGGTAATTATTTCCAGGCACGGATTATGCTGGAAACAAAGCCACCCTCTCTAGCTGAAAGGCTGTTTTTACTTCGTTTTCCAGGATAAAAGTTCTATGCATCTGATAGACAAAGTCAAGCCATTCACTCATTTGTTCAAAATAAATATTTACTGCACACCAACCAGAACAGGCACAGTGGTAGTAAAAGAGGAACCGATCATAATGGGATCAAGAAAAACAAAAGGCAGGACCCACCCTCATTTGGAGGAGAGGAGAGGAGAGTATCTCCCAGGTAGGATCAAAGACTCCGTGGCTAGAGATAGCACTCTCTCTGAAATCTCAAATATTGGTGTGGCCCAAGTAAGAGAGAAAAGCGGAACACAGAGAAAGGCTTAAAGGGTAGGCAGGGGCCAACACATGGGGATTTTAGGATTTTGATCTTCATCCTGAAACTATAAGGAGAGCGAGCTCTTTAAGTGCTTCAAGTAGGAGATGGTAGCCAGAGGAGATGTTCCTTTCAGAAGGACTGGGGGGTAGACAGAGACCTCGGGACCAGTTAAGAGGCCACTGCAGTCCAAGAGTGATAACCTACACAATGATATTTAGGACCTAACACTGTGAGAAAATGACACAAAAAGGCAAAAGGACAGAAGAATTAAGAATTAAGTCCCATCTCTTTGACCTAGCCAACTGGCAGAATCCTGGCTTATCCCTCACAGTAGAGAAGCAGGTGTTTTGTTGGGGATGGGAGGGGTGGGCAGCAGGAGAGCAGGCTGAGATGTGAAATCAGCTTGGGACACGCTGAGTTCGAGACACCCATGAACAACAGGTAGGGAGGTGAGGTAGGCAGCTGGCCCTTTCTGCCTCATGACTCAGGAAAAATCTAGGTTGGAAATAAAAAATGTGTGAGTCACAAAGCTACAGATGTGGGCGAGATCACTCAGGGAGAGAACACCCTGGGAGAGAGGAGGCCAGGGCCAAGCTTTCTACAACGCCAACATTTAATGGCTGACGAGCTGAGAAGGTACCAGGGAAAGAGGAGGAAAACCAGGACTGAGGTAGCAAAAGAACAGCCAAGGAAGAGATGGTTTCCAGGAGAAGAATGAAGGGCAATGTCCAATACCTCTGTCAGATCAAGGTGGCAGAGTATCGAAAGCTCCACCAGAAAAAGCAACAAACATGGAGTCGGCAGGAAGCTCAGTGAGGGAGCTCAGTAAGACACTCACATGGAGGGACCAGGCAGAAGGCACAATGGAGCTGGCAAGACAAATTTGGAGGTGAGGAACCCATGACATGAATACAGACACTTCTCCCAAGAAATATGGCTTTGAAGAAGAGGCCAGGGAAGAGTGGCTAGTAGAAAGCATGCAGGGTCAAGAGGGTAGACGGGGGAGAGACTTTAGTGTGCTCAAAAGTGCATACATTGATCAAAACACTAAACAGACTTACCCTAGGATCCCAGAACCCCACTCCTACCTACGTTTATAACCAAGAGAAATGAAAACATCTATCCCTACAAAAACGCATACAAAATTTTCACATCGGCATTTATTCAGAGTCACCCAAAAGTGGAAACAAGTCGAATGTCTATGAACGGATGGATGAGTCGGTAAACAAAATGTGATATACCCATAATAGAGCATTCTTCAGCCATAAAAAGAACAACGTCCTGACATATGCTACAATGTGGATGAGTCTTGAAAGCATTAAGCCTAAGAAGTAAGTCAGACACAAAAGGTCATATACTCTGTGACTTCATTTATATAAAACAACCAAAATAAGTAAATTCACAGAGACAGAAGGTAGACTTGCGGTTGTCAGGGGCTGGGATAAAGAGACAATGGGAGTGATTATTAATGGGGATGGGGATTCTTATTGGGATGAGGAAAATATTAAAATCGATTGTGGTGATGGTTGCACAACTCTGTGAACATATCAAAAACCATTTAAGTGTATTCTTTAAAATAGAGATTTGTACAATATGTGAGTTATATATCAATAAAGCTTTTGTTCTTGGTTTTTGTTTTGGTTTTTTTTTTAAGTCTGTGAAATGCCAGGTTTCTAGGTTCCCAGGAAAGCTGCAGGTGGGTAGAACGAACTTGGGGGACCCTATGATATTGCACTCCACCCCAACTACGAGATGGGGGCTTTCCGAACTTGCTCCCCTCGAGTCAACGGTAAAGGATCCATCATCAAGGGAGCAAACCTATTTGAAAGTTTCAGGCAAAAAAAAAAAAAAAAAAGTGCCAGGATCTCTAAAAGGCCTCGGACCTGGTACCTTAATTCTACAGGCATTTGGAGGAAGAAAAGGAGATGGTTCTTTTCAAACTAAAGTTGAAAACAGTCCATTTTAGATCACAGTCTTCTAGAATAACAGAAGTCACATAAACATATAGCATGGGTCAGGTTTCAAAAATGGGGCCAAAAAAAAAGAAAATGGGGCAAACACAAAGTTTTCCACAAGTAAAGCACAAAACGAAATTGCACGAACAGGGCGACAGGATCCCATGAACAGATGCACGGCAGATGCTACTCCAGCCAAGAGAAGGTAGATTTCTCATTTGGAAAGCCATTATCCAACATCTTCAGAGTTCCGGGACATTTTAAATCTTCTTAGGAGAGGAACAATCTGGTAATCTAACTCACAAATAAATGCTTTCCGTTGCATAGTACATGGATAGTACTTCTTAGGCTATAGAAGAGCCAAAATAGAGTTAAAAATACTGATGCTCACTTTTTAAAAGAAAATTCTCAGCACTTCTGCATCACACTGTGATTTAAGAATGTTTACGGTTGTATTTTCTTAAAGAGTTTCCTTGGGAAAAAAAAAAAATGACAGAAGGTCTCTATCTCATAGCCATCCTCATAAACAATCCCTTTGTGAAACAGTCTTAATTTACATACAACAGTGAGAACAAGGATCCTGTACTAATTAAGGTCTGGGGCTGGTTAGCAAATCGCTATAATTGTATATTCTCTAGCATCCTGTCTCAGAAAACATATCCCTAACCCAGGCAAATCTCAGCAAGAATGATACCGTTCAAGATTTTAATATCTTGAGCTTCCGCTGCATCTGTGCACGGTTTCCAAGTGGCTCATTCCCTTGTGCAGGTGACATTACACAGACATTTTTAAAAATGGTTTCAGCTTTGGCAGCCTGGCGTCCGCACACCACAATCATTACTGCAAAATGCACACATGGCAGGATCAAGAGGCAAGCAGCCCAAACAGGGGAGCCTTTGTATGGAGACATGAACTCCCAGAGACCATCATTTTTCAGACTTCAAGTCCCTGGCCTTGGAGGGGCTTGCTCTGAGTCAAGCACCGTGTGGCCAAAATCCTGCAAGGAACTTTGCTGTGACCAGTCTCGTGCAGAGAATGCAAACTGACAAGCCACTTCTGACCTGGAGATATGTGTTGTTGGGTTCGTGCGTGGTATTTGAAAAACTGGCCTGCATAAACCACAGCTCCAAGGCAGGCGTTTTTATCGGGGCGGGGGGAGGTGGGGCGCGGAGGGAGATCCGGGCAACACTGGATGAGCCATATTCCTGCTGGTGAGCAGTCAGATGGAGGCACACTCCCGCATCAGGGGAGGCACTCTGCCGTTCAAAGGCCCCTGCACCCCAAGATGCCAGCCAGTTCATCTCACTCATCTACCTTGCAGACATCGGACTTAGCACCCTTGGATAGAGCACATGGCTATGTACAGAGGTTTAAACTCAAAGATAAAACCTGACCCCAGTTCTCCACTTCGCCACTCCATTAATCCCACTGAGCCTCAGTTTCCTTGGCTATAAAATGGGAATAACGACACACCTACATCCCAGCATTATTATAAAAATCCAATGAAGTAATCTGCATAGAATCCCTGGCACTAATAAGTACTCAGAAGATACCAGCTAGGCAAACACACCTGGCATCTAGACAGTACTTCCGATTTATGCTTGAACATCTTCCAGCAAATCACTACCCTCGGACACAAATGTCAACCTGACATCTTAAAAGCTCAAAAGCTTTGTCTCCAGAGAACTAAAACGCTCCAGTAAATGCCCAGGCTGGGGTAATGGCAATGGCCAGCTTGGGAATTACTTAAGTTAATAAATGGGTGCATGTCATGGGTGTACAAACTGATACTTAGAGAACCCGAAGGGTCGTACGGACTAGATGTCAGAATAGGATTAAAGAATTGTGAGTCAGTTATTGGAGTTTCTAAGTGTCCCAAGCAGAGGACAGTTCAAGGTCTGCTCTCCATCTGCAAATAGGGAATGATGGTACCAGTTTCCCAAGATGCCAGAGTGGCCACGTCACCTCCTAAAGAATCATCTCCTGGGGCGCCTGGGTGGCTCAGTTGGTTAAGCAACTGCCTTCGGCTCAGGTCATGATCCTGGAGTCCCGGGATCGAGTCCCACATCAGGCTCCCTGCTCAGCAGGGGGTCTGCTTCTCCCTCTGCCCTCTTCCTTCTCGTGCTCTCTCTCATTCTCTCTCTCTCAAATAAATAAATAAAATCTTAAAAAAAGAATCATCTCCTCCCTGGTGGGGGCAGTTGGTGGGACCAGGTGTCCGGACACCAGCCCTTCCCTGGCCAAAGGGCAGATGCATGAAACAAGGTGAGCGACTCTCCCAGGGGACTTTGTCCTGTTGACCGTGAGGAGGCTATACACTGGTTCTGCTCCCCACAGCATCCCTGGACCTCCGGCCTTCCCATCAACCCTGTGAGCCAAGGGACCACCTTCATCCATCCTTTTCCTGCTCCCATTAACCAGAACTGGCTTCCATGGCTCACAACCAAAGAATCCTGACCAAATGGCGTCCTGTGGGGACTGAACCACTGAACTTCCCAAACCACAAGAAAAGCAGGCTGGAGAAATAAGTATGCATTTGCTGGGTCCAGATCATCCCACCGTGGACTTAGAGATAATGAGGTCTGAAGAGAGAGAGAAGTCAGCCTTTGCAAGCATCCCATTTAGACCATGCTGACCTCAGCTCTCGCACCTGAGCCACCCAGCATGGCTCCAGGCATCTGTGAATGCAATTGACTCGCCTGACCCAAGGTTCTAGACACAAAAGCACCCCGTCACTGGCCACCCAACCGTGGAAGACGGGAGCTCAGTTCCACACAAAGAAAGCCATCCAAGGCAGTCCCTGCGGGAGGAGAAAGGTCTCCCTCAAAACCAGGTGACCCCTTCCATTCCCCCTCATGGTTTCCCCACCACAGCAAGGGCCCTGGGAAAATCAGTCCCAGCCAGCTGCAGACAAGCTTTCTTCAAATGTCATAGAGGCCAAGAGCACAGGAAGCCTATCTGAGCCCAACTTCTGGGAAGCCTACAACTCTTCACCGTCTGGGCATGGATCCCCTATCTGTCTCCACGCCCCCTTCCTAGCGGTTCTAAGTGGGGGAACAGTAGAACGTAGTAAATAGGGCTTCACCTGACAGGCTTATCAATACAGCTCATCCCTCTTCCTCTGATTCTAATCCTGGCTAACACTTCTGAGCACACACTACACCCCAGTTCTGAGCACTCGTGTATATGCGCACTCCTCAGCTAGCTTTACCATCCCCATGGACAAGAGGAAACTGAGCCACAGAGAATAACCCAGCCAGGTCGGGGGCGGGCCAGAGTGGGGACCCAGGGAGTGTGGCTCCAGAAGAGGTTTTTTCCAAACCTCTATGCCGGGATGCCTGGGTGGCTCAGTTGGCGAAGTGTCTGCCTTCAGCTCGGGTCATGATCCCAGGGTCCTGGGATCGAGCCCCGCATCGGGCTCCCTGCTCGGCAGGGAGTCTGCTTCTCCCTCTGCCTGCCACTCTCCCTGCTTGTGCTCTCTCTCTCTGACAAATATTTTAAAAAATAAAATAAGGGGTGCCTGGGTGGCTCAGTCATTGAGCGTCTACCTTCGGCTCAGGTCGTATCTCAGGGTCCTGGAATCGAGCCCCACATCGGGCTCCCTGCTCGGTGGGAAGCCTGCTTCTCCCTCTCCCACTCCCCATGTCTGTGTTCCCTCTCTCGCTGTGTGTCTCTCTGTCAAATAAATAAAATCTTTAAAAACATTAAAAAATAAAATAAAAATCAATAAACAAACCTCTATGCTACCTAACTTCTCAAATGGAAGGGAGTGGTTGAACATGGTGATCTAGAGCCTGGGGAGAGACGGAACCTATATTCCAGCAGAGGAGACCATCAATAAACAAATAAGAAGTACAAGATCATAGAGAGGGCTATGAAGGAAATCTGGAGTGAGCTTGAGGAGCCTTCTGGAATGCCGTAAGTGTTCAATTCTCTTGATCTGGGTTGTGGTCACACAAGTGTATACATGTGTTTAAGTTTATCAAACTGTACACCAACGATAAGATTTAAAATGTACCAGAACATAGTAAACAAATGGCAGATGGTGAGAGGGAGCTTTCTCGGTTCAGGAGTGAGAGGTTATAGACAAGGGAGAGGAGAATGCTGGAATGATCCACATGGTCATGGATCAGAATTGGAGACAAGCGTATGAACACACGTTTAGTTTAATGTACATACAGAGAGAAATCGTTATAGTTGTATATATACATACGGGTCAGTATACACACATACGTTTCCCAGCTCTGTCGGCCCAGAGGACCAAGAAACAAAGACATCTCCGTAGCAACAAGCACACTGAGGAACCAGAGCTTGGTTTCCAATGCTACTCTCCAATAAAAGGAACCAGGGTGCCCACGGGAAATGGCTAAATCCAGGGCAGAAAATATACAAGATGAGCCTAATGCATCTTGTAGTGGCCAAAAGTAAGAAAGCGTTCAATCTATCAGTCAACCAACACATCAACCCCACTGATATCAAAGGGACACAGGAACCAACTAGAAGAGCTCCTCATGGCCTAAGCCAGACCATCTTTAATCTCTACCCACACCGTGGGGCTCAGACTCACAACCCTGAAATCAAGAGTCACACGTCCCACCGACTAAGCCTGCCAGGGGCCCCCTTAAACCTAGAACATCTTGAGCAACAAAATAAATAAGCCGTACTGGACTACAACCCAAGGTTTAAAATAATAGAGTCATGCTGATATAAATGACTAAGTAACAAATAACTGGGCAAAAGGGACAAATCTCTCAAAGGGAAGAATTCCAAATAATTTGTGTACACACTCTGGCCTCAAGGAGGTAAGAGCACACCCGCACTTGGCAGGTGTGGCGGGCATCAGGACCTCCTTACGAAGAGTACAGAACAGGAGGCTGGTGACCTGACCCAACCGGCCAGGTGGTCAAGATCAACATCATCAGCGAGAAAGCACATCGGTAACACATACCATGAGGGACGCCTGAGCAGCCGACGCTTGATTTCAGCTCAGGTAATGATCTAAGGGTCGTGGGATCAAGTCCCGAGTTGGGCTTCCTCCGATCAGCAGGGAGTCTACATCAGGATTCTCTCTCTCTCCCTCTGCCCCTCCCCACCGCGCTTGCTCTCTCTCTAAAAATAAATACATAATCTTTTTTTTTTAAATGTACCCTTGATGTGATGTGATGAAAATGGTATCTTACTCTGTGGTCTTCCTCCCAAAAACCCACAAACCCAGTCCACCCAAGTCCAGTCATGAGGCAAACATCAGATAAATCCCAACTGAGAGATATCCCTCCTCAAAACTACCAAGGTCAGGGCGCCTGGGTGGCTCAGATGGTTAAGCATCTGCCTTCGGCTCAGGTCATGATCCCAGGGTCCTGGGATTGAGTCCCACATCAGGCTCCCTGCTCGGAAGGGGGCCTGCTTCTTCCTCTCCCTCTGCGGCTCCCCCTGCTTGTGCTTTTTCACTCTCTCTGTCAAATAAATAAAGTCTTAAAAAAAAAAAAAAAAAACACTATCAAGGTCATCGGAAACAAGGAAAGTCTGAGAAACTAAACTGACAGCCAAGAGGAGACTTAAGGAGCCCTAACTATATGTAACCTGGTTTACTGGGTAAGATCTTGGAACAGAAAAGCGACCTCGGTAGAAAACCCAAGGGAATCTTTTTTTTTTTTTTTTAAGATTTTATTTATTTATTTGAGAGAGACAGAATGAGAGAGAGAGAGAGCACAAGAAGGGGGTAGGGTCAGAGGGAAAAGCAGGCTCCCCACTGAGCAGGGAGCCCGATGCAGGACTCGATCCTGGGACTCCAGGATCATGACCTGAGCCGAAGGCAGTCTCTTAACCAACTGAGCCACCCAGGCACCCAAAAACCCAAGGGAATCTGAACAATGTACGGACTTTAGTTGATAACGACATACCGATATAGATTCATCAACTGTGCCAAAGGCACCATGCTAGCATATGATGTTAATAGCAGGGAAAAGCTATCTGTGTGTGTGCGTGTGTGTGTGTGTGCGCGTGCGCAGGAAGTGGGAGGGGTGACATGGGAACACTGCACTATCTGCCCAACTTATCCGGAAATCTAAAGCTGCTCTAAAATTAGAAGTTACTTTTAAAAATGTAACAGAAAATGATGGAATGGCTCCTTTGGACTGGATTGCTACCAAAGGTCTCTGGGAGAGGAGGTCTAAGATGAATTGAGAGATAAGAAAGGCAGCCAGACCCAGAGCAGCACGTTCCCGGCAAAGGACACAGGACACACAGGGCCCCCAAAAGGGACCAGAGGGAAAGAAGGTGGGGCAGTTCAAATGGAGTCAGGGAGAGAAATTGGTAGAGTCCAAGAGAAGGTCACAGGGTGAATGAAGGCAAATGGGTTGACCCAGGTAGGTAGGCCATAGTGACCTCCAACTTGAGCCGAAGGAAACTGGAAGGTCAGTGGAAGGAGTTCACAAGATGATCAGGATCTGATCTGTCTTCTAGGAGCACCCTCGCTGCTGTAGCGACAGGACCAGAGTGGGACAATGAAACAAGGGGCAATGGTCACCCCGGGGGATCATCACTTCAGATGCTACAGTCATTGGGAGATGCAAGCTGGTGAAGAGCTAGGAGCATCCCGGGGGTCTGAAAGAAGACGAGAGGAGGGCTCTCCCACACAGAATCGGGGGGGCCTGAGCAAAGTGAGCCTCCCGCCCTGATGGATGATCCCTGAGTTTGACCCTTTTGGAAAAGTCTCCACAACGAGGCTACAGGGCATTCCAGGCACTGAGTGCTCAAGAAGGAAGCACCTCCTTGGTGGTAGCTGGAGCCAATCGTTCGATCCCATCCTACATTTACCACCTGTGAGAGGTTGCTAGGCAGAGCCTCAGTGTCCTCATCTGCAAAATGGGAACAACACCTCCCACCTCCTAAGGGGACTAGAATAATTCAAGAACAAAAGGCTCCTGATACAAACATGGCCTTTGTAAATACTGTTAGTGAGCATTAGTTCTACAAGAGAAGCCCAAGGTGGAAGGATCTTAGAATCTGACCCAACACCCCATTTTAAGATTTTTTTTTTTTTTAAGATTTTATTTATTTATTTGTTAGAGAGAGAAAGAGTGGGCGAGAGTGAGCAAGGGTACAAGCAGGGGGAGCAGCAGAGGGAGAGGGAGAAGCAGGCTCCCTGCTGAGCAAGGAGCCTGATGCAGGACTCGATCCCAGGGCACTGGGATCATGATCTGAGCTGAAGGCAGACGCTTAACCAACTGAGCCACCCAGGCGTCCCCCCAACACCCCATTTTAAAGATAAGAACATGAAGGGACAGAGACAGCGTGCAAATGAGGAGCACAGTGAGGACAAAGACCCCTGTGTCCCATTCTCTGGTGTCTCTGTCCCAAATTCCATTCTGACCACAAGGGGAATGGGACATGCTCCCTCGTCAGCAACTATCTAAAGACCCCTCTTCGGGAAGGTTCTTTCCTTGCTCGAAACTTCCCCGTGGCTCTCCTGATCATCACAGGTGCTGCTGGCCCAGCGGGGGCAGGGGGTGCTGTGATGAAGAGGCAGTGGCCCTCTGACTAGGCCCACCCTCCCCAAATCCTCAGTCTGCTCCATTGCTCAGGCACACCCCCTCTACCCCCTCCACCCCCAGGCACAGACCACCCACCCTGGCAGCCTGGCCTTCTCACCTAGGGCACCCCACCCACCCGGCCAAACCATGCTGCCCCCCGCCCATCTGTGAGGCCAGGCCCCAACAACAGCCAGAGTCACAGCCCTCATTATCTGACCCTCATCTTTGCCCCAAATGACAGGGCTATCTTATAAAAAGCCTCAAAAAGCTTTGTTGTTTTAGATTCCTCTAGGGAGCCAGCCACTTCTTATAATGCTCTCTAGCTGGATTCTAGAAAGATCTAGAATCTTTCTGGCAGTCTGCAATAACCCTTCCCCCAACCCTCCCTATCTCCCCCATATCCCTCAGCTCAGAGCAGACACTCAGTGACTTGTCGAAGGAATACCAGCACCTTGGTACAACCATTAAGCTTGGAAATGAGCATTTTCATCAACCAAAGATGTGGAAAATGCTCCAGTAGCTCATTCCTAAAAACACCCTGAAGGCAAAAACTGAATAACTACTTCCTTCTGGGAAGCCTCCTACAATTTCACACAGACCAAATGAAACGTACCAATCCCACAATTAGAAGATTTTGAGGAGTCTAACGCAGGATTCTGAATTAAAACATCAACTGTGTTTGCTCTAATTTGCTAAATTTTGTCCTAAATGCAAACGCTGGCCCCAGCATTCCAGAAAGCCCTACATTTCCTCTTTATCTCTAACCAAGATCACCGTTTTTGCAAGGAGGGCCAACTCTGTTTCATTTCTGTGATTCCAAAGAGGACTGTTATTAAAATCAGAAACCCAGAAGCAACTGGACTCTCTGGTTGCTTCTAGAACATGCTTATTTAAATGGTGAATTCCTAAAAGTCACCCTGCAGAGAGGCAAGGAGCCACCCTCCCCCTCAGTCATGATACATATGTAAAATTTACTGTTGGGACAATCCCCACCCACCATCCCACAGGTAGTTCTACCTACCCAGACACACAAGGGAAAAGAAATCAAAAGGAGAGGGTTTCTGCACAAATTAGGCCCATCCATCAAAGGTTCCTCTCAAAATCAGAGGAGTGTTACAGCCTCGGATCCTACAGCTACACTTCACTGCCCTACGACAACTAGAAAAAGAAACTCCAATTTCCTCCTCTGCTCTGGAATAGATAATACAAGATTTTTACTCACCTTTGGAGCGAGTAGAGATATCCATGCCCTCTACCACCTCCTGTTCAGTTTTTATTTCCTCTTCGGCCAAGCTGAAACAGAGCAAATTATGTTCACGTTTAGGTAGACTGAGAACCTGCCCCATGGGGGCCGCTATTGAGAAGTTCTAACAACAAATCCACATTGAAACAATCCCCCATCCTTTCTCAGGGCCGGCGGGGGGGGGGGGAACCCCACACTTGATTTCCAACAATGTGCTAAGTAAGACTCCTAAAGGAGTTTTTCAAACCACTAGGTTGTTCTTTTTTTTAAGTCAAATTACTATTCCAGTTGTCATGCTCCTGGGGGATGCAAAAAAGCACATTTTTAGACACACAATTACAATCTGCCCCCGTGGGCCAATGAGAACCCAGCCGGCAAGTAAATAAGTTTCTCCTTGTTAACACCGGGTTCAGGTTGGAGGTGCTTCGCAGGGTACCCATAGTTCTGATCTCTGAATGCTGCAAGGCAGAGAGCATTTCCCATACCTCCCGGCTAATTCTTATAATTTCCCGATGAGGCAGAAACAGGAAAAATATATATATAGGTTAAACTGAAAAGTGGGAGAATATGCCCAGGTTAGAAGCAAAAGGCCTGGTCTCAAAACATTCAAACCACGAGGACCTATCCCAGGAATTAGGCCTGGGGTGTCCATACTCCCACCCCCTGGATGTTTCCTCTCTGTTGCACGCATGGCTTAGAACAAGCATTCAGCACTCTTGAGCTGTGACTAATTATCCCCCACCACAAAAGTGGAATGAGGAAGGATTATTTAAAAGACAGGCTGAGAGTTGGGGGTTGGGGAGGGACGGGAGGGGGGCAGCGGGAAACAGGCCCCTTGGCTGGGAAAGTCCACCAGAATCTTCTCTCACTCGGCTGAAACTCCCGTTGAATAGAGTGCAGGCCACTTCATGTGTCCCCCCCACACACACACATACACACACCTCCCAGGCAAGCCAGTAGAGTTCTGCTTTTATAGGTGCAAAATGTTTGAGGTGCTGGAACCTTCCAAGCCTTCAGGCTGAAATGAAGTGATAAGAATATGGGCAAAGTACTCTAGCAGCAACTCCATCAGTCTGTGATTCACCATGAAGAAAATGGGTACATCACCAATTGATATGGCTGGAATTTTCCATTTGGAAGACTCAAAGCCAGGACTGGAGGGACGGCTGAGAGAGAGAGAGGAAGGATTAGAATGTCCCTTCTGTGTTCCGTGGTCCGAGACTGTGACAAGACAAAAGATGAGTCCGAAAAGGCCTGGAACCTCAGGGTCAGAGGGAGATGGCTTTAGGAGAGGGCCATGTCTGACAGGGGAAGAGGACTCAGGATGGGAACCAGACAGAAAGGAAGAAATTATAGCTCAGAATAAAATTAGAAAACTTGCACACCTCAAACGTAACTAGTCCCAGCAGAGAGAAGAAAGAAAGGTAGTTTAAAATTGGAATATTAACACATTTAGCTCTCTGATGTAGAACCCGATTAACAATTTCACTGACACTGCATCCGTGGAGAAAGCTGTGACACCAATCGCCAAAGAAACAACTTGCATTTTGTCACAAACGGTTTCCAACAGAAGCAGACTCTTAAATTTAAACACTTTGCTAACAGACAATATTACAAGGTGATTTGTGGAAGGTGATTTTAGCACGAATACTTTTTACTCCAACTTCAGAGACATTCTCAACTCGGAAACACACTCTGCCTGCAACACACACACGGTCCAAATGAATACTTGCTGATGGTTTCTTGCCTGGGGTGACTGGAAATACATTTTCATAAAATATATATATATATATATATATCGAGCAGCCCTCAGAGATAGGTAGATGGTCAACTTGAAAAGAACAAATAGCAACCTTGATCTTTCTAGCAACTAGAATTCTGTTTCCCTCTCCGGCATGAAGTATGTGAAATACTAAACTTACTGCAACCGATCCCCTGTTTTGAGGGACAGAGAAAACACGCATCTGGGATCCCACCCAAACGTACAGTGATAAAATAGTTAGGCAGAACAGAGCCCCTAAAACCCACTTGACGGATTTCTGCAGTGATGAAAACATTCAAAGGTGTATTGATCATGTAAGACTGCATTCAAGAGAACAATTATTTGGCTTTTGGCAGCCCAAGAGGAGTGGGAGTCCTTCAGGCAGGGATGCTGCTGAGAAGCTAGGGAAATGCAAACTAGTTAGCTGGTGGCTATTTGCTGCTGCAGCAAGAGGGGAGAAAAGTGAAGCGGTTTTATCTTTCCAAGTATTACAAGTGGGCCCCATAATCACCTAACTTTAGCAATAGCACCACCAGCTTCAGCCAAGGATTTGAGCACAATTTCAAAAAACCATCTTTTTTAGCAGATCAGCAAGCCATGCTTTCAAAGGGAACCCGTGCCCGCACATGCCCGCGCGCGCGCGCGCACACACACACACACACAATAACTTGCATTTGACTAAAGGAAATTGCAGTGTCTATGCGTTAAAGGGGAAAAAACTTCATTTACAAGAGCAAAGACCAGAATGCAAAATGAGTCATTCTGAATAGCCACATCTAAAGGGACTTCCTTTTTTCTACACCACTGATCTCAGTTTTTTTGGTGGTTGTTGTGTTGTTTTTTTTGTTGTTTTGTTTTGTTTTTGGTTTAGTGTTAAGCACTAGTATGTTATTAGGGAAAAAATTATCAATATTACATCAAAAGTGGTGGTGAGAAAAGATCTGTACCTGTCTGAATAGCCCCACAGATCGTGGTCAATTTAGGTTAAAAACTGTTCAGTCGTTTGGAGGAGGAAAAAAAAAGTCAAATAACAATAATTGTTAAAAAGAAAAGGCAGCTGCACCTGGAGAAAAGACTTTGAACTCTTGTCCTTAACACATTAAAGTCTTAGAAAATACACAGCATCTTTCCTATCTGCCAGCTTCTAGCAACCCCGATTATTTAAATCAAAAACAATGGAACAACAAGCCCTTGTTTCAAACTGACATTACTTTTTTTTTTTTAAGGTCCACTGGGGAGGCTGGGGACCAGCTAAAGAAAAGGGTAAAATTAGCTGAAAACCAAACAACAGCCTTTCACTCCAACAAGAAAATACACCATCAACTAGTTGTATACATTGTCTGTTGCCACCGCCACCACCTCTTGCCCTCACATTTACCCTAAGTCACTTGCCTCTGGATTTCACAAACTTGATACGTTTCAGGCAATTAAAGAAGAAATAACAGTATCTGCAAATACAACCAAGACTTTCCCATCCGGTCCCAGAAAGAATAAAAGATTTGTCCCCCCAATGCCTGAGCAAGAAAACCTAGGCTTACTTCTTAACCTGCATGCACTGAAAAAGAGCAATTAAAAGTTGCAGATGAAGTGCTGCACCTCCAGGATGTTTTAAGCCTTCTGATTATTAATTCTGAGGACTCAAGGCTGGTCCGTAATTCCCAGGAATGCCATCCCCTCAACACTTCCAAGAGAGAGAGAGAAAGAAAAAAACATCTAGTTTTGACAGGAGGAAAAAAAAAAAAAAAAGCCTGGATGCACAATGCCCAGATATTTCTTTTCCCCAAGTGCCCCTACTATTTGACTTTTAACCAAGAATATCTAACCCAGCTAGAATATATAACCAGCATGCACAAGACTCTGGTTCTACAGATGAGGATCATCGCACGGCAATTCAAGAATCATGCATCATTCGCAAAGGACTTTTCCTTTAGCTTTTTACTTTCATTCAAAATACCAAACTGGTCCAGGCTGTAAGAAATATTTAATCCCCAAGACACAACATCTTCTTCTGCTAGATCACAAAAGAGTGAACATCAAAATAAGAAAACCATGCTTCCCTAAATCTGCAATTAATTTTTTTTTTAAATTGGGGGTGGGGGGAAGGGAATGGTTAGCAGAGCAGCTTTATATAAGCACTCACCTAAAACAGGCAGAGTCATCGGGAGCTAAGCTATTTATGCAGGATTCTTAAAATGGCGTCTGGCAACACTGCCTCATTCCTGTATTGAAGCTAAAATGGTAGCAGGTTGTTCAATAGCTGTAGTTCTTGTGGAAGCAGCCCTGCTAGTTTCAAAGCCACCTTCCTAAATATCAGAACTAGGAAAAGCTCAACCAAAGGACACCAACAACCCAACGTTTAGAAGCTTAAAAAAAAAAAAAAAATCTGCAATGACAGGGGGAGTTTGTGAAGTCACAGGTTCCTGAGGAAAACCCTTTCCCTTTTAGATCCTGAGCCTTCCACAGAAGGCTCTGAGATGAGGCCCCCTTACCCTCAAATTAGGTGGGTGGGAGGTCAGGAATTATGCAGCCCTGTGGCATAAACTGCGGACAGACAGGTGTCTACACAAATGCAAAAATGTTAAAAGGGAGCAAGCTGGGGAGGGGGAGGAAGCCCATTCCCCCTTCTTGATACATTAGAAACCAGCTCTGCATGCCTACCAAAAAGGAGCTAGGTGAAATCAAAGTGTTGCAAGGAGAGCAGCCATCTGAAAAGCCAAGCTAAAGGGCTGCACCCCTGTCCTGAGGCCAAGGTAAAAGAAAAAGGCTGTGCATAAGCCTGAAAACGGCCACCAAATACCCAGCCAGCCCTAAGACAGTTAACCTCCGGGAAAGACAATCTGAGCCTGCAGAGGAGAAACAACAGTAAAACATTCCCTCAGCCAATGCACGGGATACTCACAAATCAGATTTTTGTCCACCCCCAACAGAGCCCTGAAAATTAACAATGGGTTTTGCAAACCCGCTTTCAGAGGCCGAACTAGCAGCCTCAGAGTGGGTAATGTAATTTACTGTTACAGGTCTGAGAATTGGCCTCCCCACTCTGGTGCTGAGGGGGGATTTCAAGGTGACTGCTTTTTAGCTCCAGGGGAGAAAGGAGGGCATGGTGCCCAAGGCTGGGCCGGGGCAAGGACGGGAGGTTGGCTCCTCGCCGGCCGGTAGGTAGGTAATCTTGATGAGGAGGGACAGCCTGGCAGCAAAACTAGCCGCACTGCTGACAGGGCTCCCGCCTGCTTGTTTATCTGTAAGGAGAGTGCGGAGTGGGGGGAAGGGCAGCAAAGCCTTAGCAACCTGGAGCCAAGGGTGAATCCTCACTTGTTTTGCATTTAAGATCAAGGGGAAAGGACTGCTAAACAGATTCCCTTACTAAATCTCTGCTGTGGGGTGGCGAGGCCACTTCTGCATGTATAGATCTTTTCAGGGTCAACCAGAGGCAAAGCCAGATATAGGGCCTCTCGGCGGACAAATGTTTGTTGCCTCGGCCACAGGAGAGAGAAGGAGAAAAGAAGGCAAAAGAAACAAAGAGATCACACATTGGAAGTGGTTGGACTTTCTAAAAACCTACCTTTGCCTTCAGGGTTTTCTGGGTTAGTGTCATCCTGGCTTTTTAAAATGTGACTCATTGCCCCCCCCCCCCCAATTTAAGACCTGAAGAAGTTTCCCCACTGTTCTCCCAGGGAAAGAAAAGGGGGAATGTTTTGTTTAAAAGAAAAGGGGTTACAAGAAAGAAAAGGAGAGAAAGAAAGAAAGAAAAGAAAGAAAAAGCCATTGTTTTCATCCCTAATTTATAATCCAAGAGGCCCCATTGTTTCTTTGACTCAAATCTTTGAGCTGTTAATTATAAAAGTAACTGGACTCAGCTCCAACAGGCGAACTATGTTCATGCGCAGCAATTAGAAAAACTCTGTAGAAAGTTTACTGAGTGATTATATATAATTAATTCCTAGTTACTTACAGACGGAACACTGACCATTTTCTGGAGCTAATAAAAGCAGTTACTCCCCCTCCCCCACGTGAATGCCACTTAATTTCCCAAAGCAGAAAAGTGAATCCATCCTGGAGGGTCTTAAAGGAAAAAAAAAAAAGAGAGAGAGAAGAGTCAAAAGCTCCAGTGTGTCTGTGTTTGTTCCTTGCAGCTGTGCATCCTCTTTGGGGACTGAGGAGGCAGAAGGAAAAAGGGAAACAGCCCAAGTTCTGTGCCTCCCTCTGAAATTTATAACTGTGGCAGAAAGATCACTCTACCTTGATGTAAAAAAGAAAAAGGGGGTGGGGGTGGGCGGTGGGGAGGGAATGCCCCAGGACTGGAATGTAGGAGACTCTTCAGCTTGGCGGATAGGCTTCTCCTAAAAGGAACAAAGATGGTAGAAACTTCCAGAAGGCCCCTTCTCAGTCTGGCCACTCCAATTGTCAATCTGTAACCTTTCCTCCAAGTCTATTGGTTCAAAAGCTGGAGAGAGGAGCCCCATTGGGCTGCTCTGTAAGCCAGCACCGCTGTCCCTACCTAATCCTGCTGCAATGCAGACATTTATTTTCCCCCCTTAGTGAAACTGGGAAATAAGCTACTTTGGAAGCAATTAACTTTTTACAGACTCATGCTTGGTGGTGGCCACAGTACCAGAGGAAAGTGGCCAGCTTGGTCCAGGGCTGGGAACTTGCTGGGACTGCACATTTGAAAACAGATCTTGGCTTTGCAAACCTGTGGGAGCCATTTTAATGCAAGCTTTTAGAGGGCAAATGCCTTGCCCTTAGGTTTCCTTCCAGCCCAACAAACACCATTATGCAAACGTTGAAGGCACCAAACCAGGAGTCTTGTGATTAGATATTGCTTCTAGGGAGGCCACAAGAACCTCAATATGTAATTTCCATGTAGAGCCAGGAGATAAGAACAAAGAAAATTGCTAAGTGTCTGGACCGACTTGTGTGGGTAGTTAGCACTATTCAGTTTTAAGTACACAACATCATTAACTGCCTGCACTTCTTAACAACTCGAAAAGCTGGCCTCGCACTGACTTTTCTTAACTTAGAATTGGTACATTTCTCGTTATTAAATGAGCCTTTTCCCAACTGATGCTAAAAGGTGGGTGGCTGGACACGAACTTAAAGGAAAAAAGATTACAGACTCCATAAAGTTGGCATAATACAACAACTGAATATATTTCCAGCATTTCCAGTCATGCTAGATTGGTCTCCAGGCTGGAAATTTATGTAGTGAACTTCTGGGCAAATTCTGAAGCTAACGCTAAACAAGCGTCCACTTTTTTTTCACTCGTAAGTTCTAGCTACAGCATTAAGAGATCAGGGGAAGTGTAAAAAGTGAGAAATAAATCATAAGTAAAGGCAAGCGTGCATAGAGATGTGTGGGTCAGGCCTGGGAACAGGCCAAATCTGTTTGTTGTGCAGGGAGTCCTGAATCAAACCAAGTTTGGTGGTGGGTGGGATTTTACACTACAAGTATCCTAAATCGGAGTGCTGACACCCCCGCCCCCACACACCACCACCACCACCACCAGGCTCCTGCCCTCACCAGTGTTTAAGGCTCGGTGACTCTAAGAACAAGCACTTTCGTTACATTTCACAAGCAGATCACCTACCCAGAGTTCTAGCTAATACCCACACAATCCCAATTAAAGGTCTCCAGTCCAGTCACAATGAACTGAACATTTCTCCCCTGTCTGAGGGTAAACAGGAAGTGTGATCTTCAATCCTAGCAGCAGGTTATCAGGAAAAACAGTGGATTCAAACAGTCACCTAAAATCAAGAGACTATTAAAAAGCCCTTATGTGGTTCCTGCTAATGAAAAGGCCCCCTCCCAACTGCTGTAGCCAAGACCCTCTGTTACAAACAGACCCCAAATGTCCGCCAAACTCTTTATACATGGTCACAGAGGAAATGGATTGCTTTACTTACCCAACAAATGTTCAAGCAACCGTCTCATTTTTCCACAGTTAAGAAGAGAGAACAGGCAGGCAGATTTGGGACTTGATCAAAAAGGAAATTTTTTTTTAAACAGTTACATGGGATTATTAAAAACACACACACAACAACACAACCCAACAACTGAATATGGAATATGCTGTCATGAGCCACAGACATGATTTTATTTCCTCTGTGCTCCATCACACAGGAGGACAGAGGATGATACAATGTAAAAGAGGGAAAAGAAAATGAAAACAAGGATAAAAGATACATTAGTTCATTGAAAATCATGCAAGAGTAGAAAGCTAAGGGATTCAAAAAGAGTCCTCACAGATTTATTGCAGGATGTTGTCCAACCTCCCTCCCCCTCTACACACACACACCCCCCCCATCCCCATCCCTACTCCAAAAACTTCCTCCAAAGCCTAGAAAACACTTTCAGAAACATTTGCGGGCTGTAGGCTGGCTTGCAGAAGAACACTCTGTATCAACAGAAGTCAGGAAAAAAGGCTGAACAATGTAGTTTCAAGTGAAGCAGCCCTGTAGGGAGAGAACAGACCATGGAGAGACACCACCACCCACCTAGGCCCCAGGAGCTAGGATCTCTCCTTAGCACTGCTCTGCTGAGGGCTTGGTTCTTTTTAAAACACACGTCCTCTCTTGTCAGAACTTACTCCAGCCTTCCCAGAACCTCTTTGGAGAGGGAAACTTGCCTGCTTTGCTGTCTGCCATGGGCTCTCCTTGGAGAGGAGCCTGCTTGCTTACCTTCCATTTTCTTCCCCCAGCAGGCATGTGACACAGGAGAAGACAATAGTGCAGGGGGGGGGGGGAGAACTGCTCAGAGAGAGAGAGAGACAGGGAGAGAGAGAAAGAGAGAGAGGAGGAAGAAGAAAAAAAAAAAAGAAAAGAAAAAAAAAGCTTCTTTTTTGGCATTCCAGGATCTAGCTTCAAACTATTCCAGAAACACCATGTCCTGGTGAAGAAAAGGTGTGCCAGGCCTTTGCTAGTTTGCAAAATCAAGCTATGGCTAATGGCTACTTAGCCATGTGACCCAAGAAAGCAAAAAAAATTCTCTCTAAACAGTTCCAAGTTAACCTAAGTGCTGTGGGGGTGAGTGTGGCACGGCCAGCCACAGAGAAATCACACTGCTCGCCCACAATTCGGATGTCTCAGAGGGAGGGGGAGAAAAGATGGTTAAAAAGTCGAGCTTACCTCTGTGGATGCATTGTTAACACTGTGTAATGTCAATACTTATAAAACATGGAGGACAGGCTCCTAGTTCTCACAGAAAAAGGGTTTGGCACTTCGGCTTGATGATCTGGCCGCCTAATAAAAGCTCATCCCCGATTGGCTGCTCCGGCAAATCGGAGTGTAAGGCCGGCCGGGATTGGCTGAAACACTTCCTGAGCGATTATCTTTGTGAGGCTCTGGTGAGCAAGAGCCATCCTGTGCATAGAAAAAGACAGGCTAAGCTAGGCCTTTTGCAGCGAGAAAAACTTGGGAAAGGGGCCCCCAGACGCACTTCTCCCACACCCTGGCTAGATTTCCCGGCATGGGCAAACCAGTGCAGCCAGACTGACCTGCTCCAGCAAAGCCTGAGGCCCGGATGCCACGGGGAAGGGAGTTTTTGGGGCGAGCTGAAAGGGCTCACCCTCACCTGCCCCCACAGAAACGGCTCTTGGCTGGGAGGAAGCCTGGCCCTTTTCTAGAACAATCCAGCAGAGTGGTTCTCCCCCGGAGGGGGGGAGGGGAGGGGGCTCGGGGACGGAGTGAAGCCGAGGAGGGGGGAGCCCCAGGAAAACAGCCAAGGGGGGCAAGGAAAAGGGGTTTGAGGAAGGCCTCTGAGGAGCTGAAGGAAAACAGGACAGACGAGCCCCAAGAAATCGCTACAGGGCAGCCCTGGCTTCTCAGAGGACAGAGGATTCGGGCTGCTGGGAAGAGGAGGGGAGCAGAGTGGTCAAGTTTGCATAGTCATTGTCAAAACGCCTCCTGGAAAAGCAGGCCAGAGAGCCATTTGCCGGCAGAGAATCTAACTTCTCACCCCCCTCAGCCAGTACTCAAAGAAAAACCAAAATGGGTTCCTGCCTCCCTGCCAGGATGCCAACGGGCCCCCCCCCCCCTCTGTCCTTACCCTAAGAAAAGCCAAATGCGCTCCTACCAGGCCACATGCCTAGATCTACAAACTTCCCATCCCCTCCCGGCCTCCTCCCCCACCACTGAGGCCTGCTAAACCTGTCAGTTAAACAAAAATCTGACTTCCGTATTAGTCTGCAATGCCTTCAGCTTCCTGCCTATTAACCCTCTCTCGGACTGTGGGCCTGGCTGGGAAAAACTAGGCCCTGAGATCGCAAAAAAGGCCTGTGGAAAAATACCAGCTGCAGCTCTCCCGGCAGATGCAGAAAGAGAGAGAGAGAGAGAGAGTGAGCCGCTGTCTCTCGCCTTTGCTTCCCAAGGAGGCGTGTACCTTCTGAATCCAGGGCACAGGCAGTGCCTCTCGGTCTGAGAAGCCATTTAAATCCAGAGGGAGAAAGAAAGATGTCAAGCCCAGCAAGGGAACAAGAACCCCCATTATTAGCCAGGCCTACACCCACAGCTTAGCCCTTCCTGCCACAATCACCCCTGTATGTATGTTCTTGGGGAACTGGGCCCTCGGTGGGCAGACAAATCCCATGAGCTTTATAAGGATTCTTGCTTAAATTTATTTCCACAGAGAACGGCTTCTTTTCGTCCCCTAAGGCAGATGGAAGAGCTACTTCACACACAGACCTACTCTTGGCAGCCCCCCACCCCCCATCTCTGGCACTGCTCCCCAGTAAAATATTAACTAGTTTTTTAGAGCTCCTTATAATTCCACCCATTTCAATACTATTAGGAGGTCTTTGCCTGTGTCTTCCCGAAAGCTGCCTTTGTAGTTGGTCTGTACCGAGAAAAGGAAAGACAAATCCAGAAGGATCTTAAAATGTCCATGCTTGCTTGCTTGCTTTTTTTTTTTCCCTCAAAGACAAGGTGCTTAATTAACAAGATTTTTTTAAAACAGCAAGCTGTAACAACAGAAGCTAAATAAACACCATTCTTCAGAGGCTGGAGAAAGCTTCCAGAGGTGACACAGCCATATGCCAGGAGGTAAAACTATGGCCCAATAAAGTCTCCCCTCTCCTCCTAAAATTAGGACTCGTGGGCTTTCTGGTCCCACACCGTTCGTTCCCACAAAGAAAACGTAGAGCTGATCGCCTGCTCTCCCTGCCCCCCCCCCACATGGACAACAGATGCCCACCTTGTGCACATAAATTCTTCCTGGCTGGGAATCTTTTATCAAACAGGAACAAGCCAGGAATCCACACAGACCGTACGGCAGAGGCAGGGCCCAGGCTTTATAAAAAGGGAGGGGATTTTGTTGCTGTTGTGTATTAAGCGGAAGAGGCCCAGATGCAGGGAGGGACACCTCCATCACCCGGCCTGACAAGGGTCCAGCGCTCGGGACAACAGGCCTGGGCCTCGCTAGAGGGGAGGGGCCCCCTCTTCCTGCGGGTGGAACCGCGTACAGGGAGACCAAGCGGGAAACAAGAGGTGGAGGCCAGAGCTAATCAGACCGTGCTGTCCCTCCTGGTGGCGTGGGCAGTTGCCCTCCCGCCACCATCCCCTAGGGAACACGGTCTACCTCTGCGGGTTGCTGCTTTTGGGGGCACGGACGTGTCTGCGGGTCTGTGGCAAATCTCGTGTGCCACTAGCTTCACGACCCAATGAGGAAATGAAATACGCCACTGGCGCGCGTGGTGGATTTTAACCCAGGATTAAAGCTTGTTGCATAAGCAGCTGCAGAGTCCTCCCCGCTTCCCCCACCCCCCTCTGATCACTTGATCACTTGAAATGTTTTCTCGGGCAAAGGGCAGGAAGCTGCCGGCTTATTCTGGCAGCTCTGCTCTGAGGAATGCTATTGGCATTCGGGTAGGTCTGAGGTTATCAAAAACACAGCGATTGGGCTGGGGACAGAGACAAAGGTATGGTGGCAGATGGAATCCGGGGAGGAACAGGGATTGAAAAGGAAGCCCGGGGCAGGCCTACTAAGGGCCAGTTCTGGGCTTGATGGAATGTGGCTGATAAGTGGGAAATAAAGAAACCAAATGTTGCCAGCCTCAATCTAGAGATCATTCGGTGGCCCTTCTCAAAACACCCCTTTGCAGAGTAGCCCCAACAGCTCTGGCATGCTTGCCCGGGGCCTGGTACTGTGCTAAATCAGCACTTTGCACTGACTGACTCCATGAGGTAGGGAGCATTGTTAGAGATTTGGAATCCAGCCCAGCGAGGTGAAGTGAGCTGTGCAAGGTCACACAGCTGGCAAGTGCCAGAGACCAGACTTCCAACCCAGTTAGGACTCCGCACCCCTAAACTCGGTACCTTCCCCTGCCTCTAAAGAAAGGGACAAAAGAGAAGCCGAACCAAGCAGAGCAGAAGCAAGGCTAAAATCTACCACGAGCAACTGCAGGATCGGTGTCTTCTTTTAAGGAGATCGACTCCTTTGAGAATCAGTTTTAAGTACTGAAGGATGGAGCTGGGAGACCTTCAGCTCGGACTCATTTAAGGCCCAGAGAAAGCTCCTCTCTCCCTACAAGCCTCCAGCAAGATGTTGAGCGGAACACTCTGCCATCTCTAAAATTAGGTTTTTATACTCCTGGAAATCAGTGGTTCTCAATGAGGGGTGGGTTTAGCCCCCCACGGGGGGGGGGGGGGATATGTGGCGATATCCGGAGACTTGGGGGTTTTCACACTTGGGGGGAGAGGTGCTATTGGCATCTAGTGGGTAGAGACCAGGGAACATTGCTAAACATCCTACAGCAAGGAACAGACACCCCACGACAAGGAATTATGCTGTCCAAAATGTCCACAGTGCCGAGGTAGGGAAATTAATAAGCAGTGAACTAATAAAAGTAGATTAAAACATGTCTCTCTTAATATTCCCAGGGGATGGAGAGAATCAGGAGACAGAATCAGGCTTACGGAAGCCACACACAGTGTCTCAGTGATGAAGCTGGTCTCAAAGGAAAGGAAGGGCTGACCCGGCTCCCTTCCCCAGGCAACTTACTGCCGAGGCCTCGCTGAAATGGCTCTCCCCTCCTGCGGGCCTGCAGCCAGGCGAGTAGCCGAGCTGCAGCCTCAACAAGCTGCATCCCGAAGATAGCCTGGTCGCGGACTAGGAAAATAAGCACGCTCGGAGTTATCTGCCTCAAGCTAGCAGTAGGCCGCTCGGGCCGTTATGTGAAACGGGCGGGATGGAGGCAGGGAAGTGTTTTAAATATCTTGTTTTGTTTTGTTCCTTTTTGGCCGATTGGAACCGAGGCCAACTTCGGGCATGGTGACAGAAGGGCTCACCTTCAGAGCATGGAGCTGACCGAGGCATGTTACAGCCACAAAGAGGTAATTAGGACTTGTCCCTACCTTAGAGAAGAGGTGCCCTCTGGAAGGTCTTTTTTTTTTTTTTTCTTTTTAAACTTCTTCCTAGGAGGGGCTGGTAGGATCAAAAAAATGGAGGGAGGAGGGAAGGGCAGGGGGAAAGGGGGGGTGCGGGGTACATGACCACCAGGCAGATGGCCGCAGTGTGGGTGCGGAGAGACTTAAGGGATGCAGGAAGAAAATGAAAATCAGAAGGAAGAAGATTCAGGACCTCCCTTTATCTGCTCTTTTTACTTCCTAGCAATTACCATTATGGGAAGAAGAGCATGTATTTATCTGCTGTTTGTTTCTTTGTCCCACTAGACCAGTGGCAATGTCAGGAGACATTTTAGGTTGTCCTATCTGGAGAAAGGAGGATGCTGTTGGTATCTAGAGGGTACAGACCAGGGATGGTGCTAAACACTCTACCAAACACAGTACAGCCATCCCCCCCACCCCCGAAAACTAGCCAGCCCCAAGTATCACTAGCGGCGAGGCTAAGAAAGCCTGCCCTAAACTGAGAACTTTAACGAGGCAGAGCCTGGTCTGAATTCCTCCCTTTGTGCCTGACAAGTGTCAGAGCTCAGTTAAACACCACCTCCCACCTGGACAGGTGCACTCGTCTCCTACCTGAGCCCCCCTATCTGCCCTTGCAAATGCTTTCGGGGACAGGGGAGTTAGACTAGGAAGAAACCGGGGATTTAAACACACACACACAAACAGGCTGCAAGCAATCCTCTGAAGCCAGACCTCATCCCTCCTCTGCTCAAAACCCATTATTGATTCCCACCTTGTTCAGAGTAAAAAGCCCAGTGCTAAAAATGGTCCACCGGATCAGTGCCTTGGTCCTGATCCCTGACTCCACTCGTGTCCTTCTCCGCTCCCAGGGTTCACTCTGCTCACTCTGCTCCCGCCACCCTGATCCTCCCATCTGTTCTTTCCACCGTCTAACCATCCCCTCCCTCCTCCAGCCCTTTCCCCTTGATCTCCTACTTCCCCTCCCCCCAGACCATCTCCCCTGCTCCCCGAACCACCTAACACAAACCCAGTTCCCTCCTGGGCCTCCACATATCTGCCTTCCCGCCTTCTCTTCTGCCATCACCATGCCCCCTCCCCGCTCCCCACGCCCTCCCCGTTGCCTCCCCCTCAGAGCCCTCTTCTTCCACGTTAACCTTTTCCCTTTCTTTCCACATCAAGAGGCAGAACCGTGCTGTGATTGAGTGCTGTGATTGAGTGCGTGGCTGTTGGTGTCAGATTGTCTGACGTCTGGGTGTGAATCCAGCTGCCCCATTAGCCAGCTGGGCAGCCTTGCTTGAGGTACGAAATTCGCTGTGCCTTGATTTCCTCATCTGTACGATGGGGGCAATAATAATACCCACCCGGAAATTCACTGGATCAGGGAAGGGAGGTCAAGCACTAGAGCCACACAACACACAGTGAGGACTCATGCAGTCGCTGTTACGATGTCCCTCTGTTTGCTCTTAGGAAATTTCTGGATCCTTCCAAGTCATTTTTCTTCCTTTTTTCAACATCAAACTTTCCAAAGGAGGACAAGGATAAATCCCGCTAGCTGGCATGCTCCAAGCATTGTGTCAGGGGCTGTTCTGAGCAGTTTACATAAACTAATCAATTGCCCTCCCAAACCTGTGAGATGGGCGCCATATAATCATCAACCCATTTCCTAGATGAGGAAGCTGAGGAACTATCAATAGTCCCCTCCTGCTAAGAAAACTTCTCGGGCGCCTGTGTGGATCAGTCAGTTAAGTGTCTGCCTTCAGCTCAGGTCATGATCCAGGGGTCCTGGGATCCAGCCCTGCATTGGGCTCCCTGCTCCACATGGAGCCTGCTTCTCCCTCTGCAGCTCCCCCTGCCTGTGCGCGCTCTCTCACTCGCTCTCTGTGTCTCTGTGTCAAATGAATAAATAAAATCTTAAATAAATAAATAAATCTTTTTAAAAATCTTAAAAAAAGGGACGCCTGGGTGGCTCAGTCGTTAAGCGTCTGCCTTCAGCTCAGGTCATGATCCCAGGGTCCTGGGAACGAGCCCCGCATCGGGCTCCCTGCTCAGCAGCGGGAAGCCTGCTTCTCCCTCTGCCTGCCACTCCCCCTGCTTGTGCTCTCTCTCTCTCTCTGTCAAATAAATAAATAAAATCTTAAAAAAAAACCTAAAAAACAAAAAGGTTTGCTTATTACGCACTGGATTTCTTGGAAGCATACTTAAGAAATTGCTAACACTTTGCATCCAAGGGGTACTGGGTGGCCAGAGGTCAGGAATGGGAAGGAGATTTTTTATTTTTATATACCTTTTGTATTTCAACCATATGAATGTATTACTTCTTCCAAGATAAATTAGTAAATGTAATATTAGGAAAATTCTGGAAGACTGTAAAAAAGGCAAAGAAAGATTAGTGGATGGCCCGTCCAGGCATCCCCATTGGGTCACCTGCACCTTTCATTGTTTCTGAGCTTTTTACAGCTCTGGCACCACTGGAAGGCTAATACTAATGCAGAAGACTTCCGTCCATAGACATGCAAATTTAGTCCCTGGAATGCAATTGATTATTGCCCTGTGGATATTGGGGAGTTTTGCTAATTTTTGCATCTATTCACAAATTCATGTCAGCATTTCCTGTATGAGCTCGGCTTTGACTCCATCTTTGAATTAGTTGGACGATCGTACACATGCCCTCATTAATAATGAGTTACATAAAATACATAAAGCATGTTCATTTTATATTTGTATGTTACATAAAATACATAAAACGTGTTCATTTTGTATTTGTATGCAGCTGGTTAAAATAAATTATTTTGAACAGTAATATCTTTTAAAAGAAAAAGAAGTCCTCATTCACTTCCAAGAAATCAATTTCAACAGGCTGGTTAGTCTTGGGTCCACTGTTCGTTGATCTCATGCTAACATCTGATGCTGGACACCTCAGAGGTTCCAAAACACTGCCCTGCCCAGCGACGGCAGCTCTAACTGCCCGAGCTCCTCTTCCTCCAGACTCTGTTCTCTCTTGGCCATCTGGCTCTTCCTCTGGCCTCTGGAGCCAGCCTGTTGGGGGTGGGGCAGGGTGGGGCAGGGAGAGGGGTCCATTCCAAGCTTCCTCCCTAAGGAACTTGAGCCAAGTGATTTCACTTTTTTGTGCCTCAGTTTCCAAGTCTGTGAAGTCCTTACATCAGACAGTGTGGGGATTATTTAATAGAGGCACAGAGTACCTGCTCAAGAAATGTCAGATGATTTTGCTTTCCTTGAAACCATTTCATCTACTACTGTAGCAGATTCCAAATCTAAGTATCCAGGTCTTTACCTCTCCCCTGAACCCCAAATCTCCATATCTAACTCCTGGGCAGGCATTTTCTTGCCGCTGATCCAGGCCCCTCTACCTCAAAGCACCAGACTTACTGTCTGTTGCTCCTGCTTTCAAGAGCTGCAGGCCAACCAGACGAGTTCATGAAGAATTAAATGAATACATGAATAAGATAAAAAATAGCCAATTGAGACCAATGCTACGAAGAAGAACAAAACAGGGTGAGTGAGGGTAGAGAGAAGTGACTGGATTGGGGGTGGGGGGGGCGTCTGCTTTAGACAGGTAAGAAGAGCTCCAATGAGGCTGTGACATTTGAGCTGAAGGAGATAACAGCCTTCCTGGTGGAGGGAATGGCAGGTACAAAGGCCCTGAGGCAAGCCTGAGCTTGGTAACTCCGTGTTTCTGAGGCACAAAAAAAACGGCCCATGTGTGGCTACAGTGAAATGAGGTGCAGAGTTGCTGAGCGTGGCGGTAAAGTCAGGGACGTGGTCACTATTCCATCTGCAATCCTTCCATTACTCAGTCTCAAAATATTCCAGAATGTTCTTTACCTTTCCATACCCCCGCCTTTACCTGTCCATGCACCTGCCAAACAAAGCATTTCAAAACAAACGTTGGCTGTGATCAGTTTTCCTGATGTTTCCAAGAAACCTTCAGCAATTCTCCACTAATTAACGCAACTCTGACTCCCTTCCATCAGGACCCCTTTATCTGACTCCATACTTGACTCTCCCCCCTCATCTCCCTCTATTTTTCAGTAAAGCTGGAAAGTATGGCCCAAGTAGGACCCACCATGGCTCCTTCTCCACGTATCCCTTATTGGGATAACAGCCACCCTTCAAATCCAGGTGGCACCTCCTACCCACAGTGTCTTTCTTTCCTGCTTTCTCACCTGGGCGCCTTCCTGGCTCCCAATCTCCTACACCCCCAGAGCATATACCCCTCCCTGCCTGTGGGGCTTCTCAGCGTGGGGACTGCTGGGACCTCTTACCGAGCAAAGCAAACCCAATTTCTTGACTCCCTCAAACTAGCCCCTCTGCAGGGCTCCTCAGTTTGGTCCACAGAATCAATCACCCCAAACAGCCCTCTAGGTCCCAACCATGGGCCAGCCTGGGTGCTTGGCCCTGAGTGTGGTGGCTCTTCTGCTTGTCACCTAATCCCTTTGATGGGTGCCACCATCCCGCTCATAGGACTGCTCCTGCCTCTTCCCAATGGTTCCCAATCCTTCACTGTAGAATTGCCTGGGAATTCTGCCCCAGTTCCTAGGAGCGCATGTTCTACGTCCCTGGGAATCACACTGTGCAGTCAAAGCTTTGAATCCTGCTCTCAACTGGTCTCCTGCCGGAGGGATCCGGGTAACAAGACATCACCTGCCTGTTCAAAGCCTTCCATGGCAGCACTATTCATGATATAGCCGAAAGGTGAAAACAACCCAATTGTCCATCAATGGATGAATGGATCAACAAATGGATAAATATTCCACACAAGGGAATATTACTATTATTCAGCCACAGAAAGGAATGAAGCGCTGACACACACAACAACATGGATGAGCCTTGAAATCATGATGCTTTGTCAAGGAAGCCAGACAGCAAAAGCCACATATCGTATGATTCCATTTCTATGAAATGTCCAGACTAGGCAAATCCATAGAGATATAGAGACATAGGTAGAAGGTTGCCAGGGGCTGGGGAGACGGGGGATGAGAAGTAACTGCTTAATGGGTACTGAGATTTTGGGGAGGCTGGATGGCTCAGTTAGTTAAGCATCTGCCTTGGGCTCAGGTCATGATCTTGGGGTCCTGGGGTCCTGGGATCCAGCCCTGTGTTGGTGTGCTGAGGTGCATGGGGCTCCGCGCTCAGCGGGGTGTCTGCTTGTCCCTCTCCCTCTGCCCTCACCCTGCTCCTGCACATTCGCACGCGATCTCTCTCTCTCTCTCAAATGAATAAATAAAATGTTTTTAAAAAAATGGGTAGAGATTTCCCTTCTGGGGTGATGAAAAAGTTCTGGGTCTAGATAGTGGTGGCTTTCACAACATTGTGAAAGCACTTAGTGCCACTGGATTGTACAACTTAAAGTGGTTAAAATGGCAAATTTTACATTATTTATATTTTATCACAGCTTTAAAAAACCTGCCAGGGCCTTCCTGTGTCACTTAGGATAAAATCCCAAATCCTCCACACACCCTCCCTCAACTCCCACCCATACCATCCCCCTCACTCCACTCCAGTCACCTGTCTGCCACCTTGCTGTTTTCCAAAGCAACTATTGCTTTTTTGGGTCTCTCTTTTGACCCTGAAGCTCGTATTTGGATCTTGGTCTTGAAATTCTCCTGTTATGTTATAAACTCCATGAGTATAGAACTGTGTCTTACAGGGCGCCTGGGTGGCTCAGTTGGTTAAGCAACTGCCTTCGGCTCGGGTCATGATCCTGGAGTCCCGGGATCGAGTCCCACATCGGGCTCCCTGCTCAGCAGGGAGTCTGCTTCTCCCTCTGACCCTCCTCCGACTCATGCTCTCTGTCTCTCATTCTGTCTCAAATAAATAAATAAAATCTTTAAAAAAAAAAAAAAAAAGAACTGTGTCTTACAGATCATGGGTCCCCTTCAGCAGCACCATGACTATTTTTTTTTAATATTTTATTTATTTATTTGAGACAGAGAGAGAGAGCACAAGCAGGGGGAGCGGCAGGCAGAGGGAGAGCGAGAAGCAGACTTCCCGCCGAGCAGGGAGCCCGATGCTGGACTCGATCCCAGGACCCTGGGATCATGACCTGAGCCGAAGGCAGACGCTAAACCGACTGAGCCACCCAGGTGCCCCAGCACCATGGCTATTAAGGGAAGTCAGTGCTTGATGAATGACTAACAAAATGACTGCTCCATTCTCCATGGTTATATCCACTTTCTAGCATCATGTTGAGCCTTCATCCTTCCCATTTTTTCTTTTCTTTTTCTTTTTTTTAAGTAAACTCTACCCCCAATGTGGGGCTCACAACCCCAAGATCAAGAGTGGCATGCTCCATCTACTAGGCCAGCCAGGCGCCCCTATACCTTCCCATTTTAAATCACAACCTTTCAATCCCCTGCTCAAAACCCTCCGATGGCTTACCATTACTTTAGAACAGGAGTCTATAAACTACAGCCTTTGGGCCAAATCACCTGCCCACCACCTGTTTCCCTCTTACCCTCAAGCTAAAAATGGTTTCTCACATTTTAAAATGGTCAAAAATGGGACGCCTGGGTGGCTCAGTCATTGAGCGTCTGCCTTCGGCTCAGGTCATGATCCCAGGGTCCTGGGATCGAGTCCAGCATCGGGCTCCCTGCTCCGCGGGAAGCCTGCTTCTCCCTCTCCCACTCCCCTTGCTTGTGTTTGTTCCCTCTCTCGCCGTATCTCTCTCTGTCAAATAAATAAATAAATAAATAATCTTTAAAAAAAATAAGATAAAATGGTCAAAAAGAAGGGTGCCTGGCTGGCTCAGTTGGTAGAGCATGCAACTCTTGATCTTGGGGGTAGGAAGGGGGGGAGTTCAAGCCCCACACTGGATATATATAAAAATAAAATCTTTAGGGGCGCCTGGGTGGCTCAGTTGGTTAAGCATCTGCCTTCGGCTCCGGTCGTGATCTCAGGGTCCTGGGATCGAGTCCTGCCCACCGGATCCCTGCTCAGTGGGAAGTCTGCTTCTCCCTCTCCCTCTGCCCCTCCCCCCCCCAGCCACCGCTCATTCTCTCTCTCTCTCAAATGAATAAATAAAATCTTAAAAAATAAATAAAATTTGGGGCGCCTGGGTGGCTCTGTCGTTAAGCGTCTGCCTTCAGCTCAGGTCATGATCCCAGGGTCTCTCGCTGTCTCTCTCTCTGTCAAATAAATAAAAATTAAAAATAAATAAATAAATAAATAAATAAAATCTTTTAAAAAATGGTTGAAGAAATCATAAAAGTAATTTGTAGCATGCATAAATTTTTTTTTTTTTTTGACAGAGAGAGAGACAGCGAGAGAGGGAACACAAGCAGGGGGAGTGGGAGAGGGAGAAGCAGGCTTCCCGCGGAGCAGGGAGCCCGATGCTGGGCTCGATCCCAGGGCCCTGGGATCATGACCTGAGCCGAAGGCAGACGCTTAACGATTGAGCCGCCCAGGTGCCCCAAGTCGCATTTTCTTCTTACACAAAGCAGTTTCTATATGAGATCTCCAATAGATCAGCCATGGCCCTAATTTGGTATTACCCCTTCTTGCTCAGTCTATCAAATAGAATCGTATATAGTGGGGCGCCTGGGTGGCTCAGTCGTTAAGCGTCTGCCTTCGGCTCAGGTCATGGTCCCAGGGTCCTGGGATGGAGCCCCGCATCGGGCTCCCTGCTCGGCAGGAAGCCTGCTTCTCCCTCTGACCCTACCCCTGCTTGTGTCCCTTTCTCGCTGTATCTCTCTGTCAAATAAATAAATAAAATCTTTAAAAAAAAAAAGTCACAATTTGTACATGAATTTTAAATGGTCGAATACCAGTAATTTCAACTAGGGCAATATGTAGAAACATAAATCAACTAATTCCCCCCTTCAACTGTTTACCACACTCTGGCCACCTTGACCTACTTTGGGATCCTCAAAATTTGCCACTTGTCTCCTGCCAACTAGAACCCACCCATTATGGACCTTTGCACATGCTCTTTCTGCTTCAGATCCTGGACCCAATGTCACCTCCTCCAGGAGGCCCCCTGGGATCACATCCTGTCACAAGAGTGGTTTCGTTTTCTTCCCAGCACTTAGCACATTCTAAAACTTGGTGCTGTGTTTGCTTTTCAAGGATACTTATCGTTTTCATATACACTGGCATGACCCCAGAGTCTAGAGCAGTCCTGGCACTGGGGAATCTCTCCAATGTTTGTTCATCGGGGTGAATGCAATACCTTGGGCTTCTGTACATACTTTTTAAATAGTTTGCTTACAACTGGGTACAAAAAGGTAACTAACAGGTACTTGCTAAGTAATCGGAGTGACTTCTATGGGCTTCAACCTCCTTCTACAGCCACCCCTGCCTCCACCGGCCTCCTCATTCTCATGACAACACCATCAGCACCAGCACCATCATCTCGACCTTAGAAAAGCAGATGGGGCTTGCTGAGCCTTCGCACACCTTACGTATTAATTAACTGAATCGTCCCAATAACTCCATGAACCAGGTCCTAGCTAGTCCTGCCCTCATTTTACAGATAAGGAAACCGAAGCACAGAAAGATTAGGTAACCTGCCCATCTGAAAAAGCAAGACGTTCGCAAGAAAAATGAAGTCCAAGCCCTCTCGGCCTCTAACATCCCAAGAAAACTGCTGCTATGGAGACGGGACTGAAACAGGCCGGAAACTCCAAGGCGATCAGGAACCGAGTTAGTAGCAACAACAACAACAAAAACACACCAAAGACAAAGAAATCTCAGACACGGGGCAATCTGACCCAAACTCAACTCCCAGGAGCTCTTGGGACACCAAGCTCCCTCCCAGGCATTTCCCATGCAGTTCTGAAGCCCCAAACCTGGATGTCACCCTTGACCTCTCCCTCTCCCACCTCCCAGCCCAGAGCCCAGTGGGATCTACCTTCGGAGCCGCTTCCATCGCCGACTCCGGCCGCGAAGCTCCATCCTGCAGAGCTGGTGGCCAGCTCCAGAGCCACCATTATCTGTTATCTGGGCAGGAAGGGAACAGCCTCCCACCAGCCCCCAGGCTCCACGCTGGTCCCATCCCCCACCCCGAGCAGCCAAAGGGATCTTTTGAAATTTCAATTTGGGCCAGGACACACCCCCCTCCCCACCCCCACCTCTAAACCCCTTCAAAGGTTTCCCATTGTTCTCAGGCCAAAGTCTCAAATTCTTTAACTGAGCTTTCGCAGGCCAGCAGGATTCCCTTCTGCAGCTTCCCCTTCGGGCTCTGTGCTCCAACCGGATCCCAGCGTGCTTGGAAGGCTCTGAAGCCAGGCTGGCTGGGTTCAAATCCTGACAACTGCCATGAACTCACTGTGTGACCTTGTGCAAGTAACTTAACCTCTCTGGGCCTAGAAAATGTGGGTAACGCCTCCCAGAGTGTCATCAGAACTAAATTACCTCCTGTAGTGAAAGAGGTTCTTTAGCAGTGTTTGGCACCGCTTGGGTATCACTGCTGTTATCAGGTAACTCCTACTCATCCTTCAAAACCCAATACAAGGGGCGCCTGGGTGGCTCAGTCGTTAAGCGTCTGCCTTCGGCTCAGGTCATGATCCCAGGGTCCTGGGATCGAGCCCCGCATCGGGCTCCCTGCCCAGCGGGAAGCCTGCTTCTCCCTCTCCCACTCTCCCTCCTTGTGTTCCCTCTCTCAGGGCTCGAACTTACAACCCCGAGATCAAGAGTCGCATGCTTTACTGACTGAGCCAGCCAGGTGCCCCAGTGATCCCTGTTTTTAAAATGAGGAATCTGGGGGCGCCTGGGTGGCTCAGTCAGTTGAGCATCCCACTCAGCCTGCGCTCAGGTCTTGATCTCAGGGACATGAGTTCAAGCCCCACATTGAGCTCCACACAGGGCATGGAGCCTAGTTAAAAATAAATTAAAATAGGGGCGCCTGGGTGGCTCAGTTGGTTAAGCGTCTGCCTTCGGCTCAGGTCATGATCCCAGGGTCCTGGGATCAAGCCCTGCATCGGGCTCCCTGCTCCGCGGGAAGCCTGCTTCACCCTCTCCCACTCCCCCTGCTTGTGTTCCCTCTCTCGCTGTGTCTCTCTCTGTCAAATAAATAAATAAAATCTTTGGGCGCCTGGGTGGCTCAGTTGGTTAAGCAACTGCCTTCGGCTCAGGTCATGATCCTGGAGTCCCGGGATCGAGTCCCGCATCGGGCTCCCTGCTCGGCAGGGAGTCTGCTTCTCCCTCTGACCTTCCTCCCTCTCATGCTCTCTGTCTCTCATTCTCTCTCTCTCAAATAAATAAATAAAATCTTTAAAATAAATAAAAAAATATAAATAAATAGATAAATAAATAAATAAATAAAATCTTTAAAAAATAAAAAAGAAAATTTTAAAAAAAGAAAAAGATTTCTTTAAAAAAAAAATACAAAATTAATGTCTTCAGGGTAGGCTTTGTGGACCCACTTCCCAATAAATCAGACACAGCAACCGTACTATGTGTTGCCCTCATGGTGCTTATGGCAATCATAATTTAATACCCACTACATGTTTAATAGCTGGGTATAAATTCCCTGATTGATTTCTTATTTAGTGCCTGTTTTGTCCAAGTCTGTATCTCGGCACATAACAGGTGCTCAAAAGTAATTTGGTGAATGTTGAGCAGGAAATGGCCACGTGAGTCAATTGCAAGAATGCCCGAATCTCTAATTTTTAAGTCAAAGCATTAGGAAAGTCGAGTTTTAATGAGGACTCACAACACTGAAGCCCTGTGGGGGGACCCGGGTCACAAAAGGAAGCTGCAGTGATTGGCAAGGCAAGTGAAACTGGGCGTGGCCCAGAGGGGCTGCTCTCCAGGCCCAGGTCAGCCTAAACTACAAGGCCTACAATGGAGCAGCTCAAACATGGGAGCTCCTGAGGAGCTAAGCCTGAAATGCTGAAGCCGAAGTCTCCAGGCCCATGTGCTGGGCTACCCTGGGACAGGTAGCTGCAGAAACCCCCTGGTTTCTGGGCCTTCCCTGCCTTGCCCCTTCTTGCTGCTCTTACCCACCCCTTTGGTGCCCCAGCCCCAGGAACGGGCTCGCCCTGATGTCTGTAGTCCCAGGGTGACCCCAGGCCTTCCCCAGCCTGACATCAGAACCTCTGCAGGGTAGCCAAGCTTAGCAAATAAAAATACAGGATGCTCATATTTAAATTTGAATTTCAAATAAATGGACAATTTTCTAGTCTAAGTGTATCCTGTGTTTAATCTGGCACCCCTAATTCTCTGGTCCCATCAAACTCTCCCCTGCAATGTGTGCTCTCAGTTAACTTTCTGTTTTGGAGTCCTGAGCCACTTGGAAGGGTGACTCAACCCCTCCGATCTGTTTCTGCCTCTGGGTAAGGGAATGAACAGCACTAGCAGCTTAGGGTTAAAGACTGTAGCTCTTACCACCCAGTATAGATGCCATGAAGAGCAACTGGAAAGGCCATTCCCCCACTCCATTTTTCTGGACACCATCTCCTAAGGCCTTCACCACAAAGCCTTGTGAGTCATGCAGCAAGGAGGGCATTTTATAGAGGAGGAAAACTGAGGACCATTAATTCAAGGAGGGCCAATAAGCCAAGTCCCCAGTCTTTAGGATTCTCATACTAAAAGCCCTTCTTGACTATCAGATGTGAATATGCAGTAAACTGTAAGCTACAGAAGGTCAGAGACTTGTCTTTGGGTTTGGGGGTGGACCCCCTAGAGCCCAGCACAGTGCCTGGCCCTTAGTAGGCATTGCATAAGTGTTTATGGAATCAGTTGAATACAAACCCACCAGAGTCTTCATGACACCGTAAGAGGGTGAAGGCTCTTGTGTGCTCTCCCCAACTCCCTTTCTCTCTGTCTCTCTCCGTGTTCTGGGTCTTGAACCCCGATCTGCCTTCTTGTGCCCTCTCCATAGCACCAGCTACACAGGAGATGGGGGAGGGGATGGTTAAGCTTCAGTGGGTCGGAAATGAAGCAAAACAACAAAATGTAGGGCGCCTGGGTGGCTCAGTTGGTTGAGCGACTGCCTTCGGCTCAGGTCATGATCCCAGGGTCCTGGGATCGAGTCCCACATCGGGCTCCCTGCTCTGCGGGGAGCCTGCTTCTCCCTCTCCCACTCCCCCTGCTTGTGTTCCCTCTCTCGCTGTGTCTCTCTCTGTCAAATAAATAAATAAAATCTTTAAAAAAAAAAACAACAACAACAAAATGTAGTTTCAAAAGGCAAGAAACATGACCGTGGAAGGTCAAAACAGCCATGCTGGTTGTTTTCTTGCTGGGAAGAAGGGACTTTGAGGACTTAATTCACCACAGTTGCTTTTGGTAGTCGTTAAACCCCTGCCATACCTTACCATTTGCTGGCAAATCGCCCTGAAACAGTAAGGGAATAAATAAATTCCCAGGAGAAAAGGATTTTCTAGGGTATCTAAGGAGATGTGTTGAATCCAACCCAGAGAACCCTTTGAGAATACAGAGCCACAGAATGGACATGCTGATTAACTCTCCCGGAGAATCAGCCACCAGCTAAACAAGGGCATCCACTAGATCTGTTCTTAATGGTCCCCACCTGGACTTGAAGTCGGACATGAACACTGGGGTCATGAATATTGGGGTCTGGCTCAGGGAATTATTTTCTATTTCCCACTGATGTTTTCTTTTGTCAGTGATAGGGATGAGATGGCCATGAGGGGTGGTCTAAACATTTGGGGTTTGAGACCCATTTCATCAGGACTCGTGCTCTTTGTAATTAACCAGAAGTGACTCGGAGCCATTTTCATTAGGTTCTTACCTTTGGGGAGCTTCCCCCGTGACCAATGCTGGCCTGGTCATGGATCTCAATCTGACCAGAGGGCGTTTCTCCATAGACTTCCCCTAATGACGCGCTCATCTGGAGAGATCCTTCAGCTTCTCGGAGAGGTCTTATCCGGAGATGCCCAGCCCCACCCAGCAGTCACCCTCTATGACATCGTGCTGCTGTACTGAGCACGGAGGTTATCAGCAATCACACCACGTGCTCCTCTTGTTTATTGACGTGTTGGCTTTTGGTCTCTCCAGCTGGGCCCTCGGCACCACCGAGACCAGATGCTGGCTGACTGGTTCACTCTGGATCCCCAACCCCACAGCAGGCACTGAGGCGAAGCCGGGGGAAAGGATGGGTAATAGTAATAATCCTGTGTGCCGGCTTTTAGATTTTTTCATCTATTAAGCCACTGAATCCTCACGGCATTGTGGGGCAGGTATCTTGATTACAATGCTTTGCACTGACCCTTCCCTCTCCTTGAAATGCCCTTCCCCCCGATGTCCACAGGACTCACCCCCTCTCTTCATTCAGGACTCTGCTCAAATGTCACCGACTCAGAGACCTTCCCTCACCCCCTCCCTAAGGCACCACCCTTCAAACCCAATCCCTGCTGGTAGGGGGTTGAACTGTGTCCCCCCCCGCAAAAAGATATGTTCAACCCCCACCCCAACAGCTCAGATTGGGGCCTTTTTGGAAATGGATCTTTACAGAGGTAATCAAGTTAAAATGGGGTCAGGAGGGTGACCCTAATTCAATATGACTGGTGTCTCTATATAACAGGTAAATTTGGACCTGGAGACAGACAGGCACAGAGGAAAGTCGATGTCAAGAAAAGCACAGGAAGAAGGTCTTAGGAAGACACAGCCTTGGAGTGAGGTATCTACAAGCCAAGGAGAGCCAAAGTTGCCTATAGCCCAGTAGAAGCAAGAAAGGGGCTAGAAGTATTCTCCCGCAGGTTTCAGCCTCACAGGGCCCAGCCCACAGTTTGGTTTCAGACTTCTGGCCTTCAGAATGGTGACACAATAAATATGTTGTTTCCGGCTGCCAGGGTTGTGGTGCTTTGTTAGGGCAGTCCTAGGAAACCAACACACCTGCTTTATTTCTCTTCCTTGCTCTGATCACCACCTGCTCACTGCACGTACTTCAGTCCTCTGTTGACTCCCAGCACCCACACGGGAACGTGAGTCTCTCAAGGCTGAGGTCTCACGTTCGCGCAGCTGTTACAAGGCCTGGCATTCATTGGGTCCTTCCAGAAGTGTTTATTGAGCGTCTACTACATGCCAGGTCCTGCTGTAACTGCTGGGGACACAGCGTGAATGCAATAGACAAAGACAAAGATCCTTGGCTTTTTAAAGCTTATGGTGTATTAAGAAGAGACAGATAGGGGCGCCTGGGTGGCTCAGTCGTTAAGCGTCTGCCTTCGGCTCAGGTCAGATCCCAGGGTCCTGGGATCGAGCCCCGCATCGGGCTCCCCGCTCCGCGGGAAGCCTGCTTCTCCCTCTCCCACTCCCCCTGCTTGTGTTCCCTCTCTCGCTGTCTCTTTCTGTCAAATAAATAAATAAAATCTTTAAAAAAAAAAAAGAAGAGACAGATAATAAACAAAAAATGGTGATGAGGATTATGGAGAAAAAGAGAGCAGGAAGGGAGGTGGGGAGTTGGGGTGGGCAGCAGTGATAATCAGGGTGGACAGAGGCCCCAGGAGGTAGGGGACTGCTGAGTCAAGGCCTGAACGAAGTGAGGGAGGAGGCATGGGAGTGTCTGGGGAGGGCATTGCAGGTTGGCCAGTGGTTCCCAGCCAGGGAGATTTTGCCTCCCAGAGGGTGTTTGGCGGTTTCCGGAGACAGGGAGGTGCTACAGGCGCTCATGGGGAATGGCCAGGAACGCTCATGCTGACCATCCCAGAGTGCACAGGACAGCCCCAACTGTCCACAGCACGAGGCCGAGAAGCGCGTCCTGAGAGTCTCTGTGTGCACGTGCATGCTGCTGGTGCTGCAGGAACAGCAGGGAACTCGCTGGGCTGGAAGGTTCTGTTCCCTGGGAAGACAGTAGTGCTGGATGAGGTCAGAGGCTACCCAGGAAGGGAGGGACAGGCGGGTCTTTTTTAAACAGGATCGCTATTTGAAGGAGCTCAGTTTTCATTCCAAATAAGACGGGAAATCACTGGCACCTTTTCAGCAGAGAAGAGAGACAGACTGACATGTTCTAAGTGGTTAACTTGGCAGTGGGGGCTGCAAACAGACTGACTGAGGGGGCAAGGGCAGAGGAGGGAGACCGGTGAGGAGGCTGTTGGAGTATTTCAGGCCTGGGGTGAAGGTGGCTCAGAGGGGGTGGAGACTGTGAGGTGGGGAGAAGGGGGAAGGTTCCGGTTCTACTTGCAAAGTTCAGCTGACAGGGTGGGAGAGGCTTCCAGGGTTTTTGGCCGGAGCAGCCGGGAGGACAGGGGTGGAGTGGCCTGGATAGAACAGCAGTAGGAGGGCAGGTTGGGGGAGAACATGGGAGGGGAGGAGAAACCAGTAATCCTCCAGGTGGATAATGGGGTGCAGGGGGAGTTTGCGCTGGGAGCATAAATGTGGGCCGCATCAGCGTATAGACGGTATCAAAAGCCACGATACGGGGGCGCCTGGCTGGCTCAGTCGGTTCAGCATGTGACTCTCGATCTCGGAGCTGTGAGTTCAAGCCTCACCCTGGGTGTAGAGATTAGTTAGAAATAAAATCTTTTTTTTTTTTTTTTTTAAATATTTTATTTATTTATTTGAGACAGAGAGAATGAGAGACAGAGAGCACGAGAGGGAGGAGGGTCGGAGGGAGAAGCAGACTCCCCGCCGAGCAGGGAGCCCGATGTGGGACTCGATCCCGGGACTCCAGGATCATGACCCGAGCCGAAGGCAGTTGCTTAACCAACTGAGCCACCCAGGCGCCCAGAAATAAAATCTTAAAAAAAATATCAGCAGGCCACAATACCAATATATCACCCAGAAGAGGGGGTGCTAGGGACAAGAGGAAGGTCCAAGGGCCAATCCCTGGGGCTCTCCACAGCTAGAAGTTTTGGCTACAGTGAGCCAACAAAGATGACAAGAAGTTTCCAGTGACAGAGGACGAGAATCAGGACAGGGGTGTCCTGGGACCCCAGGAAGAAAGTGTTTGAAGGAGGAAGCAGTGGCCACCTTGTCAGATGCTCCTGACTGGTCAGGTTGGGTGAGGCCTGAGCACTGACCACGGGTCCTAGGAATATGGGGGCCACTGACAAGCAGGTCGCTGACACGCAGAAGCGCTTGATCAGCCTTCGTTGATGCGATGTCTCAGATGACCTCAAAAGCTTGCCCCTCCCAGCCATGTGAAAGGTGCAGGGAAAGGTGTGTGTTCAGGTCTGACTCAGGCATTTTCCCATTGTGTGACCTTGGCCAAGTTCCCTGCCTGCCCCAGTAACCCCCAACATTGTCAGGGTAAATGAGATGATGACAAGTAAAAAGGCTCTCAGCCTTGAACACGGTGAAGTACCTTATAAGAGCCAGGGGTGATTGTTGCCAACGGAGCATTTATGTAAAGACATCATCCCTGAATTCAGCTCTCAAGGTCGCTCAGCTTCTGCTGACATCATTCAGCAGAGAACAGATTGAGAATTCTCAACCTTTCAAGAATGGTGCATCCTGTTAGTATGAGGTCCAAAACTTATTGCTTCCTGACAAAGATATGATACATAGATTATATTAATTTAACATTTATTTTGAATAGGAAATGCATGTATGTTGTAAAGAATTAAAATACAGAAAATGTTTTAAATTTTGTTTTAAAGATTTTATTTATTTGACAGAGAGAGACAGGGAGAGAGGGAACACAAGCAGGGGGAGTGGGAGAGGGAGAAGCAGGCTTCCTGCCAAGCAGGGAGCCTGATGCAGGGCTCGATCCCAGGCCCCTGGAATCATGACCTGAGCCGAAGGCAGATGCTTAATGACTGAGCCACCCAGGTGCCCCTAGAAATTTTTTTTTTTTTTAAGATTTTATTTCTTTATTTGACAGAGAGAGACAGCAAGAGAGGGAACACAAGCAGGGGGAGTGGGAGAGGGAGACGCAGGCCTCCCGCTGAGCAGGAAGCCAATGCGGGGCTCGATCCCAGGACCATGGGATCATGACCTGAGCCGAAGGCAGACGCTTAATGACTGAGCCACCCAGACGCCCCTGTTTTATTCTTTTTAAATGGTTGTGGAGCAGTATCCACTGTGCTGTTGTATCATTATTTATTTAACCATCTCCTACTGAGGGACATTCGGGTTGTTTGCAGTCTTTGGCTATTATGAACACAACAATAAATACACTTATTCTTCTGTCTTGGGCAAGGGTTATCTATAGGAAAAATCCCTAGAAGTGGAATTGCTGGGTCAGTGGGTCTCTGTATATTTAACCTTTGCTGAAAATACCTGCAAAGGTGTGTGTCTGTTTGAAATTTGGTATTATTGATCATCACATTACCGATGTGCATGCTTCTCGACTGTGTATGGGAGAAGGTATACAAAGGCGATTTTTTAGGAGCTTTATTTTATGTGTGTTGGGATGGGGGCAGATTTGGGGTGACAGTGCCTGAGACCTGAGGTAGCTGGGTCCTTACGGAAGAAGTGCGTAGTGCCCAGCCTGAGGCTGGGCATTCTAAGGATCAAATGAGTCTCCTTCTGATAGAGATGGGGCCATCCTGCTGGGAAGACAGCAGGAGGGACAGGATTTAACCATTAATTAGCAGAATAGGTATTTGTCAAACCCACACTGTATTAGTTCAGCGTTCAGCCCTCAGGGCACTCAGAGAGATTTTCCTCAAAAAAACCTAGAGTCTAATGGAAGAGGTGAAGTCAAATGTTAATATGAGAATTGACTTGCAAAGCTAGAGAATAAAAAGAGTGACAGTATGTGTGGGTGCTGCCTAGTGGGCAGCAGATATAGAATGCTCCTTTTTTATTTTTATTTATTCATTTGAGAGACAGAGAGCACAAGCAGGGGAGAGGCAGAGGGAGAAGCAGACTCCCTGCTGAGCTGGGAGCCCGACGACTTGGGGCTCCATCCCAGGAACTGGAGATCATGACCCGAGCTGAAGGCAGATGCTTAACCATCTGAGCCACCCAGGTGCCCCAGAACGCTTTTTTTTTTTTTTAAGATTTTATTTATTCATTTGAGACACAGAGATATATATAGAGAGAGAGCATGAGCAGTGGGAGAAGCAGAGGAAGAGGGAGAAGCAGACTCCCCGCTGAGCCAGGAGCCCGATGTGGGGCTCGATCCCAGGACCCTGGGATCATGACCTGAGCCGGAGGCAGATGCTTAACCATCTGAGCCACCCAGGCGCCCCAGAACGCTCTTTTTAACAAAATATTGGGTGAGCTTGGATGTCCAGACTTATGGCAACAGTAACATTTAGTTTACTCTCCAGTGGCGCCAGGCACTGGGCAAAGCCATGTCGGCTCATGTAAATATCAGAACGATCCCCTAAGATTGGAGCCATTGTTGTCTCTACTTAGAGATGGGGAAACTGAGGCTCAGAGAGGTTCATCCAGTGTCACCCAGCAAATAAACGGCAGAATCAGGACATGAACGCTGTTCTTGCGGACACCAAGGGGGATGGGGGGTGGGCACGCGAGTGGTCAGACTGCAGGAGATGGAAACATTGCCTGCCCAGTGCCTGAGAGTCTGGGCGCTCCGGCTCCCACATAGATGAAGCTTGGTGGTGTTACTCTGGGAGAAATAAGCCAGACACAGGAGGACAGATGCCGTATGCTCCCACTTACAGGAGGTACCAAGACAGGCAAGTTCAGAGAGACAGCAAGTAGAAGGGTGGTGGCCCAGCCCGGAGGAAGGGGGATGGGGGGCTAACGTCCAATCCCTGTGGAGTTTCCCTTTGGGAAGGTGAAAAGGTTCTGAAGAAGGGCAGTAAGTGATGGTGGTACAACCATGTGAATGTGCTTAATGCACAGAACTGTACACTTAAAATGGGAAAAATGGGAAATTTATATTAAGTAGGTTTTAGCACAATTTTTAAAAAAAGCCTGGGGTGGGGGGTGCCTGGGTGGCCCAGTCGGTGAAGCGTCTGCCTTCTGCTCCGGTCCTGATCTCGGGGTCCTGGGATGGAGTCCCGAGTCGGACTCCCTGCTCGGCGGGGAGTCTGCTTCTCCCTCTGCCCCTCCCCCTGCTCGTGTTCTCTCTCTCTCTCTCTCTCTCAAATAAACAAATCTTTATTATTTATTTATTTATTTATTTATTTTATTTATTTATTTGAGAGAGAGACATAGCGAGAGCAGGAACACAAGCAGGGGGAGTGGGAGAGGGAGAAGCAGGCTCCCGGCCGAGCAAGGAGCCCGATGCGGGGCTCGATCCCAGGACCCTGGGATCATGACCTGAGCCGAAGGCAGATGCTTAACTGACTGAGCCACCCAGGTGCCCCACTTTTTTAGATTTTATTATTTATTTTTATTTATTTCAAGTAGGCTCCATGCCCAACGTCGGGCTTGAACTCATGACTGAGATCAAGAGTTTCATGCTCCACCAACAGAGCCAGCCAAGTGCCCCAGGCCTCGTTTTTTTTTTTTTTTTTTTTTAAGGATTTTATTTATTTATTTGACAGAGAGAGACACACAGCGAGAGAGGGAACACAAGCAGGGGGAGTGGAGAGGGAGAAGCAGGCTTCCCGCTGAGCAGGGAGCCCAATGCGGGGCTCGATCCCAGGGCCCTGGGATCATGACCTGAGCCGAAGGCAGCCGCTTAACGACTGAGCCACCCAGCCACCCCAGGATTTTAGAATTTTTTAAAAAAGATTTTATTTACTTATTTGACAGAGAGAGCGAGAGAGCACAAGCAGGGGGAGCAGGAGGAGAGGGAGAAGCAGGCTCCCCTCTGAGCAGGGAGCCCGATGCGGGGCTCCATCCCAGGACCCTGGGATCAGGACCTGAGCCGAAGGCAGACGCTTACGACTGAGCCACCCAGGCACCCCCCAGGCCTCATTTCTAAATAAATCAGAGTCCAGCTGCTCCTTGGCACCCTCCTTGCACCCTGTGGAGCAGGAGTCCAAGCCCTCAAATAAGCCCCCACCCCGACCAGGGCCCTGGCTATCTCCACCTGCTGGGTGGCCCAGCCAGTCTCCTTAACAGAGCATGCTTCTACCCGTGGTCAGGCCGCAGTCTGTTCTCTCTGACAGGGTGATCGTCAGATCTCATCCCTCCCCAGCTCAGAATCCTCCTGGGGCTCCCACCCCGCTTGGAGTGAAGTCTGAATCTTCACCACGACTTTGGAGTGATGGAGATGCTTCAGAACTAGGTGCACTAGTCAGAGCACAGCACTGGGAACATACTATGTGCCACTGAATTGCTCCCTTTAAAATGGTGAATGTTATGTTGAGTTTCACGTCAATAAATTATTTACAAAAAAATTTTGAAAGCTGGCTGCAGTCCAGTGAAAATACTAAGATTTTGCAGCCCAAAAGGAGAGCTTGCTTAAGTTAACTTGTGACTCTAAAGAGAACCAGACAGTAACAAACCCCTTAAGAATGAAGTTTGCACAAATTCAGAAACATACCATTTTTTTAAGTAAACTCTATGTCCCATGTGGGGCTTGAACTCACAACCCTGAGATCAAGAGTTGCATGCCCTATCCACTGAGCCAGCCAGCTACCCCAGAAACAAAAACCATTAGCATGGCCCCCTGGACCCTACACAATCTGTGCCCCCAAGCCCCACTCTCTGATTTCAACTCCCTCTTGCCCTCCCCAGCTCACCATGCACCTCCACCTGGCTGTCTACATCATAACCCTTGGGGCCCCAGGGCCTTTGCACTTGTCACTTGCTCTCCTTGGCATCCTGTTCACTCATACACTTTTCTTTTTTTTATTTAGGGCACCTGGGTGGCTCAGTCGGTCAAGTGTCTGCCTTCGGCTCGGGTCATGATCTCAGGGTCCTGGGATCGGGGAGTCTGCTTCTTCTTCTCCCTCTACCTGCCACTCCCCTGCTTGTGCTCTCTCTCTGCCAAAGAAATAAATAAATGTTTGGTTTTTTGTTTTTTCAAAGATTTTATTTATTTATTTGAGAGAGAGAATGAGATAGAGAGAGAGAGCACGAGAGGAGGGAGGGTCAGAGAGAGAGGCAGACTCCCCGATGAGCAGGGAGCCCGACGCGGGACTCGATCCCGGGACTCCAGGATCATGACCTGAGCCGAAGGCAGTCGCTTAACCAACTGAGCCACCCAGGCGCCCTAAATAAATGTTTTTTAAAAAAGATTTTATGTATTTATTTCAGAGAGATGGAGAGAGCATTGGGGTGGGAGGGGAAGAGGGAGAGGGAGAAGTAGACTCCCCATTGAGCAGGGAGCTGGAGGCAGGGCTCTATCCCAGGACCCTGAGATCATGACCTGAGCCAAAGTCAGATGCTTAACCTACTGAACCACCCAGGCGCCCCTCCCTCATACACTTCTTGACATCCTTACCCTCACTTGGTTAAGTCTCTGCCCATGTGTCACCTCCCTGACCACTCAGTTTAGAACAGCACCCCCCCCACCCCATTATTCTCCTCTCTCACCCTGCTTTGCTTCTCTCCATATACTTACAGCTATGGGATGGACTGCATACCCTCCAAAACTCGTATGTTGAAGTCCTAAGTCCAGTGTAAATGTGTGACTTTACTTGGAAAGGGGGTCTTTATAGAGGTAAACAAGTTAAAACGAGGTCGTTAGGGTAGGCCCTAATCCAATACCGCCTGTGTCCTTGCAAGGAGAGGAGATTCAAACAGGGACTGACACACTCAGAGGGAAGACAATGTGAAGAGACGCAGCGGACGGATGTCTAGGAGCCGAGGAGAGAGGCCTGGGACAGATCCTTCCCTGAGAGCCCTCAGAAGGAAACAACCCTGCCAACAGACACATTGATCTTGGACTTCCAGTCTGTAGAGCTGTGAGATCATTCATTTCTGTGGTTTTAAGCCACCCTGTCTGTGGCATTTTGTGATGGCGGCCCCAGCGAACGAAGCCACTTGCCACTACCTGTCCTCCCCAGGATCTGTCTCCTGTCTCCTCACCTGCTCCGAGGGCATCAGGGATTTCTACCTGTTTTGATCACTGCTGTAGGCCCAGGGCCTAGGACTGCGTCTGGCACGTTGCAGAGCAGGGGATGCGTTTCCAGAAGTGAGTGAGTGAGAGCCTGTTGGAGTAAAGGGAGCCGTGGGGGGGGCTGTGAAGGGTGGGGGGCCGCCGAGGAAAACCACGTGGGCTTCTCCTGTCTGGCCGCTGTTCTCCAAATACATAGAGCTCTGTGTGACATTTTACAGGGGAAGAAATTGAGGTTCAGAGAGGAGAAGTATTGGAGCTGATTCATGGCCCCCAAAGATATCTGAACTGTAAATGCTACCTTACCTGGAAAAGGGGCTGTTGCCGATGTGCTAAGAAGGGGAGACTGCCCTGGATTAGCCAGTGGGCCCTGAATGCAGTCACGCATATCCTTCCTTGTAAGAGGAAGGCAGGGGGGCTTAGAGGACAGAAGAAAAGAAGGCAGAAAAAAAAAAGGCAAAAAAGAAAAAAGAAAAAAAGGCAGTGTGACCATGGAGGCCAAGACCAGAATGATGTGGCCACAAGCCAAGGAAGCTGGAGGAAGCAAGGAGCAGGAATGGAGTCTTACCTCGTGCCTCCAGAGGGAGCACAGAGCTGCCGACACCTTGATTTCAAGCCAGTGGCACTGATTTCAGATGTCTGGGCTCCAGAACCCTGAGAGAATACATTTCTGTTGTTTTCAGCCAAACAAAAACAAAAGCAACCCAGCTCTGAACAAGGAGCCTGAGCCTCTTCCCCAACTGCTGCACCCGCCCTGGACAGAGCCACGAGCCCGGAATTCCACGTGAGGCTACCTTCCCGGTCCATTGACATCCATCCCTGTCCTCCCAAGTTCTGTACCTTCTCTGTGTTTAGCCAGAGCCACCCAACCGTCATGTTTCTCCTCACCTGAAAACTCTTCCTCGCCTTCTCATTGCATTTTGGATCCCTTCCAAAATTCCTTTTTTTTTTTTTAAGTAAGCTCTACACCCAATGTGGGGCTTGAACTCATGACCCTGAGATCAAGAGTCCCATGCTCTACTGACTGAACCAGCCACGTGCCCTGGATCCTTTCCCAAATTTTTTTTTTTTTTAAGATTTATTTATTTATTTGAAAGAGCGAGAATGAGAGAGAGAGAGAGTACACGAGAGGGGGGAGGGTTAGAGGGAGAAGCAGGCTCCTCGCTGAGCAGGGAGCCTGATGCGGGACTCGATCCAGGGACTCCAGGATCATGACCAGAGCCAAAAGCAGTCGCTTAACCAACTGAGCCACCCAGGCGCCCCCCCCTTCCCAAATTCTTAATGCAGCCTGCAAAGGCCTAGCCTCAGGGTCCAGAACTGAAATGCTTGCAGGAGCCCTACAGGGTAAGGAGGGACTGCCGAAGTTAAAACCAAATCTACAGCCCTCCTCTGCTCCAACTATTAGTACTTAGGAATGTGAGCCCAATATGGCCAGACTTTATGATTTTTTAAAAAGTCTGGGAAATCCATGGGCGCCTGGGTGGCTCAGTCATTGGGTGTCTACCTTCAGCTCAGGTCATGATCCCAGGGGCCTGGGATCGAGCCCTGCATCGGGCTCCCTGCACGGCGGGAAGCCTGCTTCTCCCTCTCCTGTTCCCCCTGCTTGTGTTCCCTCTCTCGCTGTGTCTGTTAAATAAATAAATAAAATCTTAAAAAAAAAAAAAAAAGTCGGGGAAATCCAGATTTTTATGGGAAACCACTTTTTAAAAAGACTAAACTGAATCCTTTTCTGAAACACATGGAACAGGGCTACTCCATGGGCTGTCTCTGGACCAGGAACCACTGGTTCTTGGCCTTGGGACCAGCTATCATGAGCCCTGCTGCCCTCTATCAGACTCCCCTGAGCCTTAGGCTAGTTTTAGTTTTTTTTTTGTTGTTATATTTATTTATTTTTAAGTCATCTCTACATCCAGTGGGGCTCGAACTCACGACCCCGAGATCAAGAGTCGCATGCTCTTCCAATTAAGCCAGCCAGGCGCCCCTAGTTTCAGTTTTAGTTTATGAAACTGATCCCAGGCTCCTTCATTCTGCATAGCCTTCTGGCTTTCTGCTCTGAATATTGCCCCACTTTGCTTCCCCTTGAGCCTATTACTGACTCATCTAATTCTCAAATGTTATCCTGGAAGAGTCTTGTCCGGCTGCCCCCAACTAGGTTAGCACCCTCACCCCCCCAGTTTTAATCACCCTTTACTCCTTTTTCTTCTGAGCACTTACCACATTTGTAAGAATAGATTAATTGGGGAGATCATTTGCAGAATGTCAGTCTCCCCATCCCAGATGGTCACCTCTAAAGTGCACAGACCTAGGGCGCCTGGCTGGCTCAGTCGGTAGAGCATGGGACGCTTGATCTCGGGGTCGTAAGTTCAAACCCCACATGTGGCGTTGAGTTTACTTAAAATTTTAAAAAATACACCAAAAACTCTAATTAAGTAAATTAATTAAATTAAGTGCACAGACCTGGCTGCTAGGCAGGGCCATGTGACGAAGGTGCGGCCCGCTCAGCCAGGGGGCTTGGGAAGAAAGGCGCTCTGACATCACATGACCAGAAGGGGGCAGAGCTGCATTGGAATCCAGGACCGTCTGATGCCGGGCGGGGCGGCTTCTCTCCTGAGCAAGGTAGCAGAGAAGCTGCTTGCCTCCCTCCTAAGTATCAAGGTGCTTGCCTGCGTGAGTGTTTCCAGGCAGGAATGAGGACCAGGGGGTGCCCGGCACCGACCACACAGACAAGCTCAGCCTCTGCGGAGGGCCAGGCCAGGAGATGGAAGGGACTGAGTGAGGCAGTGAGTCCCCCAGCTCAGAGACAGGAAGCAGGGCTGCCCGTCGGGCAAGGCTGAAGGCAACAGGCCTTCCTGCCCTGGGGCTAAAAAAGTCTGCGCCTGAGCTACCCGCTCCAGGAAACGCTTGCTCCTAGAATACGGGAACCGGCTAAAATAGCTTATTTATCAAGTCTAATAAGTTGCTTGTCAAGACTCCCTTTGCTGCGCCCAGCGGTCCAAAGCTATTAAGTCAAAGTGCTGATTGTAACCAGTTCCTTCTTATAAGACCTGTCTTGAAAGCACCCAGTTCTAGGCCCCCCTTGACCTCCCCCTTCTGAGACGCTGCCGACTCTCTCAACAGAGGCTTTGCTTGAACAACAGGTTTTTCTGGTGATTGTTGGGAGGCTAAAAGCTGACATTCCAGTGATTGTTTCGGGGCAGTCTGGCTGTTACTGTAATGGGGCCACTACCTGATTTAGAAAGAAACTTCTCTGGGCAATTGATTCTGAGGTCAGCATACTAAGCGTAAATCGTACAAGTGTCCTGAGCAACCCGTTCTCGACCCCACAGTGGAGAGTAGATACTATCTCTCAGCTGGTCCGACGCTGTTAGCTGCCATCTTTTTTTTTTTTTTTTTTTAAGATTTTATTTATTTATTTGACAGAGAGACAGCGAGAGAGGGAACACAAGCAGGGGGAGTGGGAGAGGGAGAAGCAGGCTTCCCGCGGAGCAGGGAGACCGATGCGGGGCTCGATCCCAGGATTCCGGGATCAGGACCCAAGCCGGAGGCAGATGCTTAACGACTGAGCCACCCAGGCGTCCCTCGCTGCCCTCTTTTTCCCTTGGAACAGTAACTGTTTCTTTGAGCTCTAGTATGAAGAGTTATTCAGAGGTAAACTGCATGCAAAATATGCATCTTTAATCCTTAGAATCACACTAGAAGGCCTGGACCGGGGAGACCTACTCCTCCTGGTTTGCCTGGGATTGTTTAAGTTTTTTGTTATTATTTTTATTTATTTGAGAGAGCGGTCAGTCGCGTGCACAAGCGGGGATGCGGGGGGGCGGGGGCAGAGGGAGAGGGAGAAGCAGGTTCCTGGCTGAGCAGGGAGCCCGCTGCAGGGCTTAATCCCAGGATCCTGGGATCCTGACCTGAGCTGAAGGCAGACACTTAATCACTGAGCCACCCAGGTGCTCCTAGAAATAAAATGTTATTTAACACAATTTTCTTTGCAAAAGGTGTAGATCCATGTGTTTGGGTAAATCAGAGGGACTTAGAGTGTCTCTATAACTACACTCAAAACGCACACGAGTTCTCCAAGTTAATCTGCTCTTCTCTACATTTTTTTTAAAGATTTTATTTATTTATTTAAGAGAGACACAGCGAGAGAGGGAACACAAGCAGGGGGAGTGGGAGAGGGAGAAGCAGGCTTCCCGTGGAGCAGGGAGCCCGATGCGGGGCTAGATCCCAGGACCCCGGGATCAGGACCTGAGCCGAAGGCAGACGCCTAACGACGGAGCCCCCCAGGCACCCCTCTTCTCTACATTTCTTGAGTGCAGACAGGCGCTATGGGTTTCTTTTGTTTTCTCCATAGACCCCTGAACTCACATCTAGGTATTTAGTGCTGTTACTTTATTTATTCCTTTGAAAAGCTTGCCTGGAAGGCCCAGAATCTAAACTTTTTCCAGTGGCTACAGTGCATGCCGACAGTAAATTGCTTATTAATCATTAACTCACCTCCCTGGCATGCATTTATGTGTTGAGATATTTGCTCTCTGTGTAAAAGGAAGACAATTCTGTTGCTGTAACAAGATGTAGGCTTTTCCACACGTCAGCCTGGGCAGGCCCCCCTCCCTCGTTCTGAGATCTGCTGCAGCACTCAGTGACAGCCTCTTGAGCAAGGGGACAAGGGGGAGGCCAGCAAGGCCCAGGGCCCCACATTTAAGGGGGCACTGGCTCTCAGGCTCCCATGCTGCACTCGCAGCCTCACGAGAGTGCGTGCCTCCTTAAATGGTGGTTCTGGAAGCCTCCAGGCCTCACTCTGCTCCTCAGTCCAGGGCTGTAGAGTCCTGACTCTGTGACTGACCAGGAAGTGGCCAGTCCAGTGACATTTAATGTTCCAGAGTCTCTGGGTCTTCAGCTATGAAGTGGGGTTCTTGGTGAGGATTGGGGGAGCTCACACTGGCATTTGCCCTGTGCACAGCATACTGCAAATGCCTTTTACCATTTCTGCCCAGGGCCAAGCCCCAGGCCAAGCACCTTCTGTAGTTTATCTAGTTTCTTCCTTACAGATACACATTAGAAGCTCCTGTTGCAATTCTGATTCTACAGATGAAGAAACCAGGCTATGAGAGTAGCAGATGGGCCTCTCTGACCCCAGCACTTTCCTCATTACCAAACACCGGAGGCGTTCCTGTAAATAGCAACATGGCACTTCCTGTCTGGTGGTGTTTAATCCTCACTGGGCATCCATGTCACCTGAGGAGTCTTTAAAAGCACAGATGCTTCCAGAAATTCTGGATTAATTGGTCTAGGGATAGGCCCAGGCCCTGAAAATGCTTTTTAAGGAGCTCAGCTGATTCTAATGTGCAGCCAGATTCAGAACCACTGTTCTAGAGAAATAAAAGATTTAGATTAGCTCTACAGAGAACTCAAAGGGGGCATTTTAAAAAAAGATTTTATTTTAAAATAATCTCTACAGCCAAACGTGGGGCTTGAACTCATAACCCCGAGATCAAGAGGCCCGTGCTCTACTGACTGAGCAGCCAGGAGCCCCTCAAAGAGGGTATTTCTGAATTTCAGCCACTTAAAGAGGTGTGCGTGTCTACACATACACATCACACCCCAAGTCAGGAGTGTAGCTTTGCAGTTAGTAAAACAATGTGTTTTTCCCCCTCAATCCCAGCTCTACTCCTCAAAGGCTATGAATTGGGGAAAATCTCTTTACTTCTCTAAATCGACCAGAATACTATCAGAATCCCCTTAAGCACTGATTGAAGGACCTGCCCTGTAGCTTAATAAAAAGGTCGGATGGGATGAGGGCGGGGAGGTTAGATCTGGGTAGGGCTGAGAATTTGCATTTCTAGCAAGTTCCCAGGTGCTGCTGTTGGTTCAGGGAACACACTTTGAGAACCACTGCTGTGAGCTGATTATAATGAACAACCCTGGTGAGGTTCACCAAGTCCCATTGCAGATCAATCCTCAGAGCCTGCAAGGTGCCTCTCATCGTATCCTCACAGCAATGGGGTCCCCTTATTACCAGTATTTTATGAAGGCAATAGGCTCCCAAGAGTGAAGGGACACGTCCAGGGTCAGGCAGCCAGAGAGCTGCGGAAGTCTGGGTCTGAACAGAACTAAAAGCAGGAGAACACCTGCGCGATCTACTCCTTTGCAGACACCACAGCAAGTCTGCGACCACCTGCCTGAGGTCACGTCCAAATCTGTGCGGCACAGCCAGGGCTGCGGCAGGCAGAAGCCTTTCCGCCTCCTCCGCGGGGAACACCAGCGCCTTGCAGAGCGGCCTGCGAGCAACTCCGTGGAGGCCTGGCGCCCCCTGGTGGCTGTTCGGGGAGCAGCGCCACGCTGCCCCGGCGGGGCGTTCTGCTCTCTCCTGCGTGAGTCATCGGCATTCTTCGGCCTCCTTAGGAACATGGAAAATATTATTCAGTCCATTCCATCCTCCGAAAGACCTCTGGGTGTTGAAAGGGGGTGGGGCCTTCAGAGCTGAGGAATGGAAAGGAAGGGCGGTGGACTGGGCCCTGGGGAGCTCAGGGGGCTGGGGTAAAAGGGTAAAAATGGGGAAAGCGCAGCTGAGAACAATCTGGACTTTCACCTTTTGACCTTCCCAAGACTCCTGCTGAGGAATTTCCAGGACTGAGCCTCCTGGAGCGGCTGCAGAAGGCCAGCTTGTTCTCCCAATGCCGGCGCCCGCTGCCTGAGCTCGTCCATTTCTGCTTTCATGTATTCATTCAGTGGGTGTTTTTGAGAGCCTACTATGTGCCGGCGCTTTTCTAGGTGCTGGGGATACAGAAAGAAACAGAATAGACAGGATCCCTGCCTCCATGGATGCCCTCCCACCAGAGAATGACGGAAGGAAGGAAGGAAGGAAGGGAGGAAGGAAGGAAGAAAACTGGAGGAAAATGAAGAAGGGGGATGGGGACCTCACAGAAAAGATGACATTTAAGCAAAAACGTGAGGGAAGAGAGGGAGAGAGGCAGGTATCTGGGGGAAGAATGTTCTAGGAAGTGAGAATGGTAGGAGCAAAGGTCCTGGGGCAGGGGCCAGTATGTATGTTTGAGGACTTGGACTAGGTTCTTCTTCTTCCCCCTTTTTATTTTTTTAAGATTTTATTTATTTATTTGACAGAGAGAGAGCACAAGCAGGGGGAGCGGCGGGCAGAGGGAGAATCAGGCTCCCTGCTGAGCCGGGAGCCGGACGCTGAACTCGATCCCAGGACCTGGGGATCACCACCTGAGCCGAAGGCAGACGCTCAACTGACTGAGCCACCCAGGCGCCCTTGGACTAGGTTCTTGATAATAAAGTGGGATATATTTTTTACCATCCAGGATCCACTTGCTCTGTTATTAATTACACTAAACTGACTCACTTTCAAAAACAAATACTTATTTCAGCCTCATCAGGGTGGGTTGAGGAGAGCATAGGAGGTGGCAAAGAGTGAGATAGTAACTATAAACAAGGCTTTGGGAGAGTTTATTTTAAAAAAGAGTAGAGGGGGATGCCCAGGTGGCTCAGTCGGTAGAGCATGCAACTCTTGATCTCAAGGTCCTGAGTTCAAGTCCCATGTTGGGGGCAGAGTTTACTTACAAACGTAAAAACAGGGAGGGGTCCAAGTGGATAAGAAATACTAAGACTTGTGTGCATGTTGACCTTGGATGGCCCTGGGATTTGGGTCCTGGAACTGCCCGCTTTCTAGAGGACCTTGTTCAGTGCTAAGATTTTATTTTTATTTTTTAATTTCTTTTTTTTTAAATTTTATTTATTTATTTGAGAGAGAGAATGAGAGACAGCACAAGAGGGAAGAGGGTCAGAGGGAGAAGCAGACCCCCCGCCAAGCAGGGAGCCCGATGTGGGACTCGATCCCGGGACTCCAGGATCACGACCTGAGCCGAAGGCAGTCGCTTAACCAACTGAGCCACCCAGGCGCCCTATTTTTTAATTTCTTAAAAGATTTATTTGAGAGAGAGAGTGAGAGCATGAGCAAGAGGGCCAGAGGGAGAGGGAGAGTCTCAAGCAGATTCCACACTGAGTGTGAAGCCCCATGCGGGACTTGATCTCTTGATATCACCCTGATATCAAGACCTGAGCCGAAGCCTGCCTGGGTGGCACAGTGGGTTAAGCAGCTGACTCTTGGTTTCAGTTCAGATCATGATCTTGGGGTCATAGGATTGAGCCCCATATCTGGCTCTGCACCCAGTGGGGAGTCTGTTTGAGACTCTCCCTCTGCTCTTGTGCTCTCTGTCTCTCATAAAAATAAAATCTTTTTTCTATTCATTTGAGAGAGAGCACAAGCAGGGGGAGAGGCAGAGGGAGAGGGAGAAGCAGACTCCCCACTGAGCTGGGAGCCCGACATGGGGCTCAATCCCAGGACCTGGAGATCATGACCGGAGCCGAAGGAAGACACTCAACCGTCTGAGCCACCCAGGCGCCCCAAATAAATAAAATCTTAAAAAAAAAAAAAAAGACCTGAGCTGAAACCAAGAGCTGGACACTTGACCTGACTACACCACCCAGGCGCCCCCAGTGCCAAGATTTTAAATAGCATCTTGATGCTGATGACTTCTCCCTTTATATCTCCTCTCCCCTGAGCATGTCCAAATTTACAGCTATTTACAGGCATCTCTAACTATTATCAATTGTACAAAACAGAATCATTGATTGCCTCTTGCCCCACCAAAATCTGCTCCCTTCCATAAGGCTTTGATAAGCACAAAAGTAGGGAGTGGCTCTTATTTTCTTTTTCCTCTCATTTCCCAACCAGGAGTAGCATCCCTGTGGGCTTTGGCTTCCATCCCCTTCTCTACTACACACCATCTCTTGGTCTCCCTGCCTCCACCCTTGCTCCCACTGTGATCAGTTTTCTACACAGCAATTAGGTGGATCTGAAAAATCCAGTCATGCCAGACCCTTACTTAAAATTCTTGATCAGGGGGCACCTGGGTGGCTCAGTCATTAAGCGTCTGCCTTCGGCTCAGGTCATGATCCCAGGGTCCTGGGATGGAGCCCCGCATCAGGCTGCCTGCTCAGTGGGAAGCCTGCTTCTCCCTCTCCCACTCCCCCTGTTTGTGTTCCCTCTCTCGCTGTCTCTCTCTCTGTCAAATAAATAAATAAAATCTTAAAAAAAAAATTCTTCATCAGTTTCCCATAACAATCAGAATAAAACCCCAACTCTTTTTCCAGGGCTTTCAAGATCCTCCATGATCTTCCTCTGGCCTCTGATTGCATCTCATACATTCTCTGCCTACTTCGTTATACTCCAACCAGTCTATTCGCACTCCCTTTCCTGTGTTTCTCAAATAGATTCCCTTCCAAAGGCATTTTGCTTGAGAGACTTTCTCCAGCATCTTCACGAGGTCAGCTCCTTCTGATCCTCCATGCTCAGCTTAAAATGTCACCTCCTTGAGAGGCCTGCCCATTTTGAAATGGCCTCCCAGCTGGACACTTTCTTGCAAACATGGCTTCCCTGCTCACCCTGCCCCCCACACCATGATCTATCTCCACTCCTCTAGTCCTCATTAGTCCCTGCCACCTGGATTCCCAGCTTAACCCCAGCCCTGGCCTTCCGGAAACTGGTTCCTCAGCTCTTCCTTGAGTCAATCAGCTCCTCCATAGCCTACCGATAAATTCCTTATTTGCTCAATTTAGCCAAAGGTGTTTTTCGTCCCTTGCAATGAAAGAACCCTAAGGGTGGGGTGCCTGGCTGGTTCAGTTGGTAGAGAGAGGGACTTTTGATCTCGGGGTTGTGAGTTCCAGCCCCATGCTGGGTGTAGGGATAACTTAAAAATGTCTCGCTGTGTCTCTCTCTGTCAAATAAATAAATAAAATCTTAAAAAAAAAAAATCGAAAGTAAGGAGGGAAGGAAGGAAGGAACCCTAAGGGTTATAGCCTCCATTATCAGGGTACCAAGAGAAATCACCAAACTATATTTGAGTAATGCCTTAGGTCGATAAAGAAACAATAATGATAATTGGGGAGAGAACAACAATAACATTAAATTAATAACACTTATTGAGGAATGTATTAGTATGTAGGTTCTTTTTTTTAAAAGATTTATTTATTTATTTATTTGAAAGAGAATGAGAGAGAGCACATGAGAGGGGGGAGGGTCAGAGGGAGAAGCAGACTCCCCGCCGAGCAGGGAGCCCGATGCGGGACTCGATCCCGGGACTCCAGGATCATGACCTGAGCCGAAGGCAGTCGCTTAACCAACTGAGCCACCCAGGCGCCCCAGTATGTAGGTTCTGTAGCTAGCTGTACAAAGACCAAAAGGGAATAGTTTCATTTCTCACTTAATAGTCCATCTATATAAGGGGCCAAGGGTAGCCCTACCTTGTTGCTCAGTATCCTCAACATGTGGCTTTCACCTTAAGGACCAAGACAGCTGCATGGGCTCCTGGGCTCTCAGGTGGGACTAGAGAGGCGGGGCGCTGTCCCTCCCTTTCAAGGTCCTGATCCGGGAAGGTGCCTGCATTCTCTGCACTCCCATCCCATTGGCCAGAACCTCGTCACGTGGCCACGGTTGGCTGCAAGGAAAGCCAGCAAACCTCATCTTTAATTGGGCAGCCCTGGCTTCCTTCTAGTCACATCTGGCAAAGATAACTATCCTGATTACTAGCAATGTAAGCATACGTTTTACATTTACACAAATAGTCTCGTGTCAGAGGGTTCGTTGGGTTTATTTTTTCACTCAATTTTCAAGATCCATTCATGTCTATATGAACAACTAGTCATGCTTTTTAGCGGCTTCCCGGTACTGTGTGCATTCGGCATAGTTAACCAATGCGCCCCCCTTGCGATGGGCGCCCATCGCCGTCTCCACCTCCACCTGCAGCCTCCACACGTGTCACTGCCCTGGGCGTCCATGTGCACATCTGTGCACTGAATGAGCAGTTCTTTAAAAAAAAAAATTTTTTTTTTTTTTATTTATTCATTTGACAGAGAACAAGCGGCGGGGCTGCAGGGGGAGCTGCAGGGGGAGAGTGAGAAGAGGCTCCCCATGAGCAGGGAGTCCAATGCGGGGCTCGATCCCAGGACCCCGGGATCATGACCTGACCGAAGGCAGCTGCTTAACCAACTGAGCCACCGAGGCGCCCCTGATTGAGCAGTTCTGCGGACTCCATCCCCAGGAGAGGAGGTGCTCAGTCACAGGGGAAGTGAGTGACAAGTACGGCCAGACTGCTCTCCGGCAGAGCTGCTCCCAGTCTTTACTCCCACCAGCTGCAATGGGGGCTTCTATAGTCCCCCAAAGGTATTTTGTTCATCTTTGTTACACCTATAAATGGACATCTGTTGTTTTTGCAAGGCCAGATCCATTCTTCCTTTTTCCAGTCACTGGACGCTAGGTTTCTTTTGGGGAACCATGGCCAATCTCAATGCACGTGACTCAGATGAGCGTGACCTTGCTCTCTCACTTCCTGGTTTGACCATGTGACTGAGCACTGGCCAAATCACCTTCCAGCTCCCAGCCAATCAAGTGAAGGCCCAAGACTGAAGAAGCTAGGCCAAATTAGAGCCAACTCAGCTGAAAGATGACTAAACCATGATGTTGTTGCTTGTGTCCCTGGAACCAGCCATGCCTGAAGTGGATATGCACTGAAGCTTATAGTGACATAAGCCAATAAATTCATTTTCTGTTTTTTTAAATTAATTAATTTATTAATTTTAATTTTTTTTAAAGTAGGCTCCACACCCGGTGTGGGGCTTGAACTTAGGACTCTGAGCTTAAGAGCTGCATGTTCTACCAACTGAACCAGCCAGGAGCCCCTCATTCTCTTTTGAGACTGATTTGAGTTGGGCTTAGGAAAGCCACAACCAAAAGAATTCAGACTTAATAAAGCCCTTGCCCCATCCATCCTGCCCCCAAGCATGGTAAGTCACAGAACAAATGTTTGTTGAATGAATGAGTGCACGTGTGGGAATAAATTAGACATGAGAAGTGGCCACCCAGTGATAAATACTCCTATGAGTTCTCTAGGAGTTCAGATGAAATAGTACTGGGAAGGCTCATAAATAAGAAAATGGGCTTTAAAAATTCCTTTTGCTAAATTCAAATCCTAAGGCTAAGATATATGTAAGCTCCTTCGTTGTAGTTTTTGTTCGTTTTGACAATCAGGTAACCCTCATTAAACTAGGAAGGTAACTTAAAACCCCACCATATTCCCCTTAGAGGGTTAGAAATGAGACAAGCAGGTATAAGACTTTCTCTTCTGCAGCTTTCTAGGGATGTTTTCCTTTGTGTTTATTTTTATGAAAAGTGTGGTACTGAGAAATCCTAAGGATGAGCACATTAGTGCCATCCATTTTTTTTTAGTTTATTTATTTTTTTTTTTTTAGTCTTTTTTTTTTTTTTTTATTTGAGACAGAGAGAATGAGAGACAGAGAGCATGAGAGGGAGGAGGGTCAGAGGGAGAAGCAGACTCCCTGCCGAGCAGGGAGTCCGATGCGGGACTCGATCCCGGGACTCCAGGATCATGACCTGAGCCGAAGGCAGTCGCTTAACCAACTGAGCCACCCAGGCGCCCTATTTATTTTTTTATTTAAGTAATCTCTACACCCAGTGTGGGGCTCGAACTTATGATCCTGAGATCAAGAGTCCCATGCTCATATGACTTAGTCAGCTTGGCACCCCTAGTGCCATCCATTTGACAATGATTTGCCCTAAAAGTAAAATTTGATTTTTTTTTTTTGGCCTTTGGGTTTTTTGTAAAGATTTTATTTTATTTTTATTTTTTTTAAAGACTTTATTTCTTTGAGAGAGAGAGACAACATGAGGAGGTGACGGGCAGAGGGAGAAGCAGACTCCCTGCTAAGCAGGGCGACCAATGCAGGGCTCGATCCTGGGACTCTGGGATCATGACCTGAGCTGAAGGCAGATCCTTAATCGACTGAGCCACCCAGGAGCCCCTAAGATTTGATTTGATTTGATTTGATTTGATTTATTTTGAAGATTTAATTTATTTATTTGCCAGAGAGAGAGCACAGGCGGTGGGGAGCAGGAGGAGAGGGAGAAGTTTACTCCCCGCTGAGCAGGGAGCCCAATGCGGGGCTCAATTCCAGGACCCTGGGATCATGACCTGAGCTGAAGGCAGATGCTTAACTGACTGAGCCACCCAGGTGCCCCTGATTTTATTTTTAAGTAATCTCTACACCCAATGTGGGGCTTGAACTTACAACCCCAAAATCAAGAGTCGCATGTTCTACTGACTGAGCCAGCCAGGTGCCCCATGCCTTTGGATTTTTTTATTCATAAGAAAGTAATATGTGTATCTGATTTTTTAATACTTTTTTAAGTAAGCTCTATGCAACGTGGGGCTTGAACTCAGGAGTCACGTGCTCTACCAACTGAGCCACTCAGGTGTCCCTGTATTTGATTTTTTTTTTTTTAAGATTTTTATTATTTATTTGACAGAGAGAGACACAGTGAGAGAGGGAACACAAGCAGGGGGAGGGGGAGGAGGAGAAGCAGGCTTCCCACAGAGCAGGGAGTCCGATGCGGGGCTTGATCCCAGGACGCCGGGATCATGACCTGAGCGGAAGGCAGATGCTTAATGACTGAGCCACCCAGGCACCCCTGTATTTGATTTTTTTTTTTTTTTAGATTTTATTTACTTATTTGAGAGAGAGCGCACAGAGAAAGAGAGGGAGAAGCAGGCTCCCCGCTGAGCAGGGAGCCCAATGCAGGGCTCGATCCCAGGACCCTGAGACCATGACCCAAGCCTAAGGCAAATGCTTAGCCGACTGAGCCACCCAAGTGGCCCCGCTGTATTTAATTTTTTACCAGAGGTCTAGCAGACCAGAGAGGCAGTGTCCTTTTCCCCTCCAACCCGTGCCCCTGTCACCTTCTCTAGGGACAGCCACATAACTAGTTTCTCTTGTCACTTCCTAGAGGGTCCCTAGCATATATAAGCTCTATCAGCCACGGCTCTTTTTTTTTTTTTTTAAAGATTTTATTTATTTGACAGAGAGATAGCGAGAGCAGGAACACAAGCAGGGGGAGTGGGAGAGGGAGAAGCAGGCTTCCCGCCGAGCAGGGAGTCCGATGTGGGGCTCGATCCCAGGACCCCGGGTTCATGACCCGAGCCGAAGGCAGACGCTTAACAACTGAGCCACCCAGGCGCCCCCAGCCACGGCTCTTGATGGCAAGCAACAGAGACCCATGCTGGCTAACCTCAACTGCAGAGGGGTTTATGGGAAGGATATGCGGGGAAGGGCAGGTGCTTATAGAATCAGTAGGAAGGATAAAGACCATCAGGAAATGAGGGAGGCTAAGCGTGGAAATTCTGCCCAGGTGAATGTTGCTGCCACTCCATCTGTAGCTGCCCCTGCCTGAGTATGCCCAGTTATCATGCACAGGGTAGATCCAAATTCTCTGTACATTTCTCTTGGCATCACTGGCTGGAGAACTGAAACTCCTGGACAGAACCATCTGATCGCCCAGGTCATGTGCCTATGCGGCCAAGTGGTGGAGAGAGGTTCTCTTTATTTGTAATTTTGAGAAATCTTGCTAAATTTCTTTCCAAAAGATTGTTTCAGTCTACACTTCTAACAACAGTCCGGAAGAATTTATGTTGCCCTAAAGGTGCCAAAAGAGCATGAAGAATAAGATTTTGAACCAATCGTGGAAGCATCTGTGCGTGCTCTGCAGTACTTGAGAAGAGATTAAAAGCACCTGACGGTTCGCAGTGGGCTGTCTGAGTCCCTACAGAATTCAGGGATCCCTTTATAGTCCTGGATAAGAAGAGAAAAAAGCCACCTGGGTAATACAGGTGTAATTGGCCCCCCACGGCACTTAGGTGGTCCCTTTGAAGATCAGCTTCTGTGATATGGGGGAGAGGGGGGTGTCTGATTTGTTTTTATCTCTATTTTTAAGTCCTGAATTTCCAATTCATTAAAAAAGAAATCCTGGAGGCACCAGCTCTCAAGGAGCCCATTAAGATTTGGCTTTGGGGAATTGGCTTTTGAATTGCCAAGCAAAATGAAATCACAAATATAATTATGTCATTGTACCGTTGTGTCTAAGTAGCATAAGAAATGAATCACTTAAAAAAAAAAAAAAGAAATGAATCACTTAGATCGGGGGGGGGGCGGGGCGGGGGGGGTGCAGCTATCAACAGCAGACAATCCGATGAAGAGTGCCTTACATTTTCTTCCAAAACAAGGAATCTGGAAGTAGGTAGCTGCTGTTGCTGGGTGAATGGTACCAGAGCCAGGTACTCTTGATCATCTTGGCCTTGCCCTCATGGTGCAGCAATCTGGCTGCAGCCGCACCAGGCATCGCGTCAGCGTTCAAGACAGGAAGAGGTAGGGGAAGGGCTGGAGCCAGTTGCATCTGTCCCTTCTATCAGGAAAACGAACATATTCCTGGAAATCCAACAGCATAGTTGGCAACCACAGCAGCAGAAGCGCTTTCCAGCTTCCAAAATAGGAGGAAGAAGAGAGTCAAAGGTTGAGAGCAGTTGCAGGCTCAGCCCATTGGCTAGATCTGCCGCAAGAAAAGTCAGAAAATCCACAGTGTTTGGAATATTGAAATCTCTTGTCCTTCCTTTAGTTCTTGCACCTAAATGATGGACACTGAAATAATTTTTCATGTCTATATACATCCACAGGAGACTTAATAGTAATTCACTACGTGAGTTATTAAGGGCTATTAAAATGCAGTATTCATGAACTAAAATTAGCCAACTTATCCACACCGGTGTTCTGCCAAGACCATCTGGCTGCCACTCAATGCTTGATGGCCTTGCCTTTGCATAAATAGCTGAGATTCCTACAATTTAAGGAAAAGACACTTTGTTAGTGGTGTTATCTTGAATTAGTTATGGTTCTCAATAGCTGCTTCTATTTCCTGTGTCCTAAAAGGTATTATACCCTATTGTGGGTTGAACTGTGCCTTCCAAAAAGATAGGTTCAAGTCTTAATCCTCCTCCTTGTAAATGTGACCTTATTTGGAAATAGGGTAATTAAATTAAATGTAATTAAATTAAAGTGAGGTCATACTGGATTAGGGTGGGTCTTAATCCAATGACTAAAATCTTTATACGGAGAGAAAACAGACCTTCGTGCACTGTTTATGAGAATGTAAAAATGGGTGCAGCCGCTGTGGAAAACAGTTTGGCACTTCCTCAAAAGGTTAAACATAAAATTACCTCATGACCAATTCCACTCCTAGGGATATACCCGAAAGAAGTGAAGGCTGGTATTCAGACAGATACTTGAACAGACAAATGTTCATGGCACCACTATTCACAAAAGCCAAAAAAGGGAAGAAACAACCCAAATGTCTATCAACTGAACAGCAGGTGTTCTATGCGGATGTTGGAAGGTTACTCAGTCCCAGGAAGGAATGGAGTACGTATATGGAAAGTCCATATATGCTATGGTGTGCAGGAACCCTGAACACACTTGGAGGGAAAGAAGTCCCATGCCTCCTGTAAGGGTGCCATTCTCATGAAGTGCCCTGAATAGGCAAATCCACAGAGACGGAAAGCAGATTAATGATGGCGTGGGGGGGGGAGGGGCGCGGAAGGAGAGGGGCATACGGGGGGACACTAACAGGTGTGGGGCTTCCTTTTAGGGAGATGGAAATATTTTAGACATCCGTGATTCACTAGGTGATGGTGGTATAACACTGTGATTGTGCCAAATACCACCGATGGTTACTTTTTTTTTTTTTTCCCTTTAAAGATTTTATTTATTTGACAGAGAGAGCACAAGCAGAGGGAGAGAGAGAGAGAAGCAGGCTCCCTGACGAGCAAGGAGCCCGATGTGGGACTCGATCCCAGGACCCCGGGATCATGACCCTGGCCGAAGGCAGCCGCTTAACTGACTGAGCCACCCAGGCGTCCCCACCGATGGTTACTTTTACATCATGGGAAATTCACCTTAATTTTGAAGGAGGTGAAGGAGAGGGAGGAAGGAAAGGAAAAAGAAGAACCATAAGAGTTATTGCCGGTGGCCAGATGAGAAAATCCTTATACGTTTGTATCTTGTTACAGCCCTTAGGTAGTTATCTTTTAACATTTTTTTTTAAAGCTTTATTTATTTATGTAAATAATCTTTACACCCAACGTGGGGCTCAAACTCAAAACCCCTGGGATCAAGAGTTGCATGCTCCACTGACTGAGCCAGCTAGGTACCCCAGTATCTTTTAACATTTTAACATTTCTTTTTTCTTTAAAGATTTTATCTATTTGACAGAGAGAGAGAGCACAATCAGGGGGAGCGGCAGGTACAGGGAGAGGGAGAAGCAGGCTCCCCAGTAAGCAGGGAGCTGGGTGTGGGGCTCGATCCCAGGACCCTGAGATCATGACCTGAGCCAAAGGCAGACGCTTAACCAACTGAGCCACCCAGGAGCCCCAACATTTTAACATTTCCGTGGAATAGGTTCCATTCTTAGGAACCAACGTAAGGATATACATGAAAGAAGATTTAGGCAGTATTGTTCACAGTGGCAAAAATGGCAAACAAAGGGGGTGCCTGGCTGGCTCAGTCAGTGGAGCATGCAACTCTTGATCTCAGGGTCATGAGTTCAAGCCCCACGTTGGGTGTAGAGCTTACTTAAAAAAAATTAAAAACGGCAAACAAAGTAAACATCCATAGGGAATGGTTGAACACCGCATGGTGTAGCCACACTACATGCTGGAACATCCCACAGTGCACCATCACTGAAATGCTCTCTGCCAGGTCACCTGGATGGATTCTCATGTGATACTGTTAAATGAGAAAAGCAGGGTGCAGAAAAATGAGGATAACATGATCTTATGTAAATGTGTGTGTGGATATATGCGTGTTTGTATATCTATATGTACCCAAATATATCTGTGGACATGTCTTTGTATAAAATCACATGGAGAAAAAGATGGGAGTATATGAACTAGAGGTGAAGAAAGGGAGATGAAAAGGAGAAAAGAAGAGGGAGAAGCCAGCCAGAAAAAGGAAGAGAAAAAACAGAACGATTTCACTTGAAAAGGAAAACCCCTCAATATGTACGATATGGTCCCTCTTATAATTGTATGTAAAGGGATGCCTGGGTGGCTCAGTTGGTTAAGTGACTGCCTTCGGCTCAGGTCATGATCCTGGAGTCCCGGGATCGAGTCCCGCATCGGGCTCCCTGCTTGGCAGGGGGTCTGCTTCTCCCTCTGACCCTCCCCCCTCTCATGCGCTCTCTCTCTCTCTCATTCTCTCTCTCTCAAATAAAATCTTAAAAAAAATAATTGTATGTAAAATTATGTACATGTACATAATATACATGTACAAAAACTTTAAATCATAAACTTACTTTCAGTTCATTATAATCAATTAAACAGAACCAAGTACAGAATTAGAATTACTATTGCATTGGCTTCCTCATTATCAATTAATCCGTGATGGCTTCTTCGTGCAGAAGGTAAAGCTGCATATTTGCATGAACAGTGTTTCTGGTGTATAATTTCCCACTTATCTGGCATTATAATATGTATGCATTATGATTCAAGTATGAATTATTCAGAATTTCCCCCAAAATATATCCAGAATCTTCCATATTAATGTATGTGACTAAATAATTAATATAAGTAGCTTACAGCATCCCTGTCCCCACGGGAAAGAGCATTCAGTCTTTGCCTGCTGGGCAACTGAGGCCCTCAAAGGAGATTGCCTTTGCCCGTTGGTTTCCTCGGACTTTTATGATGCGGAGAATGAGCTAAGAGACAGAGGGGGAGCATAGATCTGCAAACCGTATTTTCACCTGCTGAGCATCCCTTAAGTGGACTATCCCACCTTCATTGTCATTCCATTTGGTTCCTCTACAGCCACATCTGGGTTTAACTTCTGCTGTGAACATGTGCAGGGGTGGAGGGAGGTGGGGGGTGAGGGGGTGGGGTGGGGGGGTGCGGGTCGGGGCGGCAGTTAGTGAATCAGAGGACACTGTTCATCTGGCCACTGTGACTGGTTCAGGGCTGGACACATGACCCAAGCTGGACCCATCAGAGGATTCGCTTCTTTCCTTCCTTCCTTCCTTCCTTCCTTCCTTCCTCTCTCTTTCTCTTCCTTCTTTTTAAAGATTTTTTAATTTTTATTTGAGAGAGAGAGGCAGAGGGAGAAGGAAGGAAGAGAATCCCAAGCAGACTCCCCACTGAGCATGGAGCCTGATGCAGGACTCGATCTCATAACCCCGAGATCATGACCTGAGCCAAAGCCAAGAGTCGGTTGCTTAACCAGCTGAGCCACCCAGGTGCCCCCAGATTTTGCTAAACTGTCAAGATGTGCAGCCAAAGTTGTAAATCAGTGAGCCAGGTCAGGTGCTCCTTGGACTTTATTGTGCCTAAGGGTCACCTGGGTCCTACTGCAGAGATTCCCATTGAATAGGTCTGGGCCCAAGGATTTATATTTCAAACAAACTCCTAGATAATGCTACTCCTGCTGGTCCTCGGACCTTTGAGAGCCTCTCATCTAACAGGCTGAGAGGAGGGAGGGGAAGAGCATAGGCTAGCTGATGAATGCAGGGTTTGGCAAGCCAGGCCCTGGAGCAGTTGAAAGGAGTTGGGGGTGGGGAGGGAGAGGTAAGAAAGGACAAGGACCTCTAATTAGTATTGCTGTGAATTTCTTGTAATGTTCTTAAGAGATGTGCATAGGAAATGCAATTCCTTTTTAATATCTTTTGGCTGTTGAACTGTTTCTCTCTTTTTTTTAAAGTTTATTTATTTATTTTTTAGTAATCTCTATACCCAACATGGGACGGACTTGAACTCACCACCCCTAGATCAAGATTCACATGCTCCACTGACTGAGCCAGCCAGGCGCCCCTGTTGAACATGACATCTCCAAGGCTGAATCTACATGGGTCTCTGAGTTTATGAAGGTTACAAGTGTCCCGCTACTCTCCATTGTTGTCACTGATTTTTTGGTCCAATTGAAAGTGAACACAGGTGAAGGGCCATGGAGAGATTTTGCCCCATAGAGTGGGTCACAGACTAGAGAGAATTAGCTTCTGTGGAAATGAGAGGTTGAGGGGTCTTGTGGAACCAGAGAAAATGGTTTACCTTAGAGACCATATTAATTGATCTAGCACCCCCAGCAAGTGTTGTTTTGTGTTGTCTGTGGTACATTAATGCTTCATCTGAGTTCTCTCCAGATTAAGGGTTGGATTCTGGGTTTTTTTGTTTGTTTCTTTGTTTCCTTTATTATTTCTTTCTTTAAACGTTTCCTCAACATTTACCATGTGTCAAGCCTTGTTTAAGGCTCTGAGGATACAAATACAAATCAAACCAAACCGAACATAGCAAAGACAGCTGCTTGACCACTAATATCTTCTTTTCTCCTTCTTTCTTTAATAAAAAAACTCATGAGTTTTGGCTGGCACAGGATTGTCCAGTTGATGACTACATTTCTGACCTTTTTCTTTTTTTTTTTTGGATCTAAGTGTTCATGTAACCAAGTTCTGAGATGTTTATGAGAGTTTATGTGAGATATGAGCAGAAATGATGCAAGCTCATTTCAGATCATGCCATTAAGTGAAATGGATATGTTCCCTCTTTGCCCTTTCTCCTGCCCTTTACCACTGGCTGGGATACAGATGTGATGGCAGAAGCTAGTGCAGCTACCTTGGACATGGAGATTGAAATTGTGTGTTGAGTTTGTCAATGCTACTACCTTAGAACCACCTAAGTCTGGATTGGTAAGTGCGAAAAAAATAAACTTGATTTTGTTTGAGCCAATAACTTAAGGTCTCTTTGTTATAGCAGCCGGGATATTGTACCCAAACTAATAAGTCTCTGACCCCTACCTCTAGTGGAGGCAGTTAAAAAAAAAAAAAAAGTGTGTGTGGGGGGGCAGAATTGCTCAGAGATAATCCCTTAGTGTTGTGGGGTTATAATTAGGTCATGCCCAGCATAGGCTGGGATGCTGATTGATGGAAGGAGGTTATTGAAGAGGATCTCTGAAAAAGATCCCCACAGATGGAAATTGGAGTAGTGTTAGACACTTGATTCGAGTAGGATTCTTTGGCTATAAGTAACAACATCAAAATCCAACAAAGACTTTTTATTCATGGATAATTCAATGGAGTCATCCATTTATTCAACAAACATTTACCTATTACCTACTATGTTCCTGGCTCTGTTCTAGGTGCTGGTGATAGGGCAGTGATTAAAATAGTTAAAAACCCCAAATTAAGGCAAAACTCTGCCTAATGGATCTTACAATCTAGTGGGGGAGAGATTTATTATCTCACAAAACAAGAAATCCAGAGATAGGTGGTCTTGTGCTGGTGGATACAGACAGAGGTTCAACACTATCTTCAAGAACGCATATTCTTTCCACCTCCTCATTCTGCTGTCCTCAGTGTGCAGACTTTGCCTCAGCCTTGTAACCTCATAGCTGCAAGATGGCTGCCACAGCTCTAGGCATCACACTGCGTGCACATTAACCTAGTAAAAGGACAGGGACTGTTTCCTCCTATCAGCTCTTCTTTTTTTCCCTAGAAGGAACACTTTTGCAGAAGTCCTCAGCAGATTTTAAGTTCCATTTTCTAGAATTGTACCATATTCCTGATAAAATCACTGGTAAAGGGTAGGAGACAACCATGACTGGCTTATGTTTGTGGTTTTCAAACTCTTAAATATTATAATGACCTCAAAGAGCTTTGGTTTTTGTGGTTATATTGACTGATGTTTGCTGTTTTAGAAGGTAAAACTGAAAAATTAAAATATATGCGTTCATTAATTCACTTAAAATTACCCTTTACATGTTAACTTAAATAATAATTTTTTTAGTGAAAAATGGCATTTCCCCCCAAACAATAATTAGTGGAAAAAGTGACATTGTTTTACATTTTTCTTTATCTCTTTCATGTCTGACTTAATAGAAGAAGCTGGATTCTACTTTCTCCTTCTGCATTTAATCCATTGTGATATGTTGTTTTGCTTGAAATATATAAAGAAATTCTGGCCTCACACAGATACGTTGTTGCAAAAAGGAGGGCCTCATGGACCTCCTGAAAGGGTCTCAGAGACTCTCAGGGGTTCTTGGACCACACTTTGAAAACCACTGGCATGGATCAATCAAAACTCACTCCTAGGCTATGAAGAGGCTTACCACCATCCCTGGGTCCACTCAGCTCCACCTCCCCATAAACACATGGCTGCTTCCATTCCTGAACAAAACCAAAGTTCTCTTAGCAAACAGAAAGGAGGGGAGGGGTGCCTGGGTGGCTCAGTCGGTTAAGCGTCTACCTTCGGCTCAGGTCATGATCCCGGGGTCCTGAAATGGAGCCCTGCATTGGGCTCCCTGCTCCGCGGGGAGTCTGCTTCTCCCTCCTCCCCCACCCCCGGCTTGTGCTGTCTCTCTCTCTCTCTCTCTTCTCTCAAATGAATAAATAATATCTTAAAAAAAATTTTTTTTTTAATTTTTTTTTTTTAATTTATTTTTTGACAGAGAGAGACATAGCGAGAGAGGGAACACAAGCAGGAGGAGTGGGAGAGGGAGAAGCAGGCTCCCCGCCGAGCAGGGAGCCCGACGCGGGACTCGATCCCAGGACCCTGGGATCATGACCTGAGCCGAAGGCAGACGCTTAACGACTGAGCCACCCAGGCGCCCCCCCAAAAATTTTTTTTTAAAGATTTTATTTATTTATTCATGAGAGACAGAGAGAAAGAGAGAGAGAAGCAGAGGGAGAAGCAGGCTCCCAAGGAGCAGGGAGCCCGATGTGGGACTCGATCCCAGGACACTGGGATCATGACCTGAGCCGAAGGCAGACGCTTAACCATCTGAGCCACCCAGGCGCCCTATCTTTAAAATTTTTTTTTATTTTTTAAAAAATTATTTATTTGTTTAAAGATGTTATTTATTTATTTGACAGAGAGAGACACAGCGAGAGAGGGAACACAAGCAGGGGGAGGTGGAGAGGGAGAAGCAGGCCTCCCGTGGAGCAGGGAGCCCGATGTGGGACTCGATCCCAGGACCCTGGGATCATGACCTGAGCGGAAGGCAGACGCTTAACCATCTGAGCCACCCAGGCGCCCCTCTAGTGGTGGTTTTCAAACTCACTGCATCTCATAGGGAGAAATACCTTTAATGTATACTACACACATGCATACAGCAGAAAGAAAAGTTTTATAAAATACTTAGCCTTACAACATGCAATGCCTTCTGATATTTTCTATTCCTTTTATTCCATTCTCTTTCATTAAAAAAAAAAACAAAAAAAAACTGCTGGCCATAACCCATTACATTCATTTCATGACTCACTAGTGGGTCATAATCCTCAGTCTGAAAAATACTGCTTTCTAGGGACTTGTTGATTGATTGGACAGAGGGTCTGGACTGAGGTATCCAAGATGAATGGAATTAAATAAGAATTGCCTTGAAAGTTGACCAGGGAAATTCCCTGAGATGCCCATGTTGACTTTGCCTTTTTTCCTATTGCTTGTATTAATTCCTTTATGTTTAGCAGGGGGAAGTAGGTTCAACTCAAACAGCCTTAAGTTAAAAAAAGAAGAAGAATTCATTGACTCACAGAATAGGAAAGCCCAGGAGTTTCGCCGGCTTCAAGCGCAGCTGGGACCAGATGCTCAAATGGTGAGTATCTGTCAGTCCCCACCTACCAACTCTGATGCCCTCCATATTGGCATCAATCTCAGGCAGCAGTGGCTCCCTTCAGCTTGCCAACTACAGAAATGACAAAGGAAAGGGGCACCTGGGTGGCTCAGTCGGCTGGGCATCTGACTCTTGGCTTTGGCTCAGGTCATCATCTCAGGGTTGTGGGATGGAGCCCCGTGTCAGGCTCCTTGATCAGCATGGAGCCTGCTTGGGATTCTCTCTCTCCCTCTGCCCTCCCCCCAACACTCGCTCTTTCTCAAAAAACAAAATAAACAAACAAACAAAAAACAACAGAGGAAAGAAAACTACATCTTCCTGGTGGTTCTACAAAAATGTCCTCGTGCTGGTGCTCATTGGTCAAGCCTGGGTTGTGTGTTTACCTTGGGAAAGGGATGTTGAGGTCAGCTTCATCTGAACCACATGGGATGAGGGTGGGCAGACTGTGGCTCCCCAGTGGAGAACTGAGAACCTGTTGCTTGAGGAAGAGGAGAGTATTTAGAGCAGGCAAAACCAGCAGATGTTTACTACTCCAAGCACCATGAGGAAAAAGGAAAATGTTGAGTCTTGAACACCATTATATTCCTGCTGACTGGCACAGACTAGGCTCAGAAAATACTTGTTGTACGAAAAGGCCTATTTTGTTTGTGTGAGAGAGTACCCTGGGCCAATTTGCATGTTTCAAAAGGTAAAAGAAGTAAGGATAGACAGTTCAATGGAAGAGAATAGAGAGGCCAGTTTAGACTAACACATCTATGGCCAAGTGATTTTTAATCAAAGCATTAAGGTAATTCAGTGAGGGAAAAAAGTTTTGTTTTTCAACCAATGTTGCTGGAACAATTGGATATTCATACTGAAAAAGATGAACTCAACTCCCACTTCACACTATACATGAAAAATATTCAAGAGAGATCATAGACCTAAATATAAAAGCTAAAATTAGAAACTACTAGAAGAAAATACAGGACACTGTTGGGAGGGACAGAGATCTTTTAGACAGGACACCATAAGCACTAACCACAAAAGAAAGCATTTATTTATTTATTTAATTATTGAGAGAGAGAGACAGAGAGTGAGTGGGGGAGGGGCAGAGGGAGAGAGAATCTCAAGCAGACTCCCCGCTGAGCATGATGCCAAGCTTGATCTCACGACCCTGAGATCATGACCTGAGCCAAAACCAAGAGCTGGACGCTTAACCCGCTGAGCCACCCAGGCACTCCATATATTCCTTTATGAATTCTTTTTTTTTCATTGTAGCCCCAAACTGGAAACAACCCAAATGCCCATTAGTTGGTGAATGAATTAACAAATTCTGATGTATTAATACAGGGACTTCATCTTGTCACTTCCATCTCCCTGGGACCTAGAACTGTTGCCTGGCACATAGTAGGCAGTGTAATAAGATTATGTTGTGATGGTTGTTGATTTGAAACTTCGAATACACAGCATATATAATAATAAAATTATGTGAATATTTCCCACTACAGAACAGCTGTCACAGAAAGGGAAGTAGAGCTTCTTCTATGGTTCCATCTTCTACCAAGTGGCCCTGATCCCAGGGCTGCAGTTAGATTTCCCACTGTCCCCGAGTGTGGTGGCACTTTTCTACCAACGGCGTGCTAGAGCTGGCCCGTCCCAGCTCACAGGAAGCGATTGTGCGCCTCTCTTTCCTTCTCCATGCTCGGTGGCCTCATGCTGGCAGCTTGAAATTGGCCACGGAAGGAGTATTTACATCCCCCCCAAATGGAACACACAACACATCGGGGTTTCTTTCCAAGAGCCAGTTGACCCTTTACCAACACTCCACTGCCAACTGCTTTCCCTAATCCCTGGCTGCCTCTTGGTCTTCTGCTGGCTTCTTGGATTTTCCATAACGAGTGTAACCAATTCCCCACACCAAATTCCCAGAGCGAGTATTTAAAATCCTCATTGATAGAAGAGATGCATTTCTTTACCTTCTGCTTTTAGAACATCTAGGTCCTTAGTAATATAATTTGGGTGGAAAAAAACGGACTTTGTTCTTTATGTTATTTTTCACAGAGCCTGTTGACTTCATGTTCTAATTTCTTGTTCTTCTGTCTCCCTGGGCCTGCTGCCCATATGTCATGCATTCTTAGCTTAATTCTACCGTCTCTTGCATACCATGCCTTTTTGCTTGTTTTGGTTTCCATTTTCATTTTTCTGGCATACATCTTGAATTCATTTTTGTTAGAAGGGTTAGGCGTGTTTGATATGGAAATGGAGGTCTAAAGCACTTAAAAAAATTTTTTTCAAGCACTTTTTTGCTGAAAAATTTCAGCTCCATATTCTGAAGGATTTCCTTGCTCCGATATTTCCACATACTAATTTGGTCTTTGGCCACGTTTCTTCTGTTTTTCAGCATATTCACGGGCATAACATTTTTTTCAGTCACCATATTTCTAATCTCTAGAAACCTTTTCCTATTGTCTGATCGTTTCTCTTTCATTACAGCCTGTTCTTGTTCTGAGGTGCCTTCTTTCTTTCTTTCTTTTTTTAATTTTGAAGATTTATTTATTTATTTGGGGTGTGGGGGGAGAGAGAGAGCACATGCAAACAGGGGGAGGGGCAGAGAAAATCCCAAGCAGACTCCTCGGTCAGAGCATAGCCCGGCATGGGACTCAATCTCACGACCCTGCGATCACGACCAGAGCGGAACCAAGAGTCAGATGCTTAACCGACTGAGCCAGCCAGGGGCACCTGAGGTGTCTTCTTCCAATAAAGTTTGAGGGGTGTCTGGCTGGCTCAGTCAGTAGAGCATGTGACTCTTGATCTCAGGGTTGTGAGTACAAGCCCCACATTGGGCATGGAGCTTACTTTGAAAAATAAATAAATCAGGGCACCTGAGTGGCCAGTTGGTTAAGTGCCTGACTCTTTTTTTTTTTTTTTTAAAGTTCTTTCATTTTTTTTTTTTTTCTTTAAGATTTTATTTATTTGACAGAGAGAGACAGAGAGAGCAGGAACACAAGCAGGGGGAGTGGGAGAGGGAGAAGCAGGCTTCCTGCAGAGCAGGGAGCCCGATGCGGGACTCGATCCCAGGACCCCGGGATCATGACCTGAGCCGAAGGCAGACGCCCAACGACTGAGCCACCCAGGCGCCCTAAGTGCCTGACTCTTGGTTTCAGCTCAGGTTGTGATCTCAGGGTCTTGAGATCAAGCCCCACATAGGGCTCCGCACTCAGAAGGGAATCTTCTTCAGATTCTCTCTCCCTCTCCCTCTGTCCTTCCTGCTCCTGTGCTCTCTCTCTTTCAAATAAATAAATTAATTAATTAAATAAATCTAAAAATAAATAAATAAAGTTAGAGATAACCGTGCTTGTATCTATAGACAAAAATGTGGCAAGAAAAAATTTTTTTAGCACAAACAACGTTGAAACAATAATCAAAATAATAACCAGCTTTCAGGCCTGTTGTGTTGGTGAGGCTGCAGGAAAAAGACACTGGCGTACATCCCCCCCCAGTGACCTTTGTGGGGCAACTTGCCCATATGTAGCAACAGCAATCTGGGGGCACGTGGCTGGCTCAGTCGGTGGAGCATGCCCCTCTTGGTCTTGGGGTTGTAAGTTCAAGCCCCACGTTGGGTGGAGAGATGACTTAAAAAAAAAAAGTTCTCTGGCATTTTCCCCTTTGATCCAGGAATTGTGCTTTCAGATCTTTGTGTCACAGATACACCTGTGCACATACAAGAGAAAGTGAGTACAAAGATTTTCAGTGCCGTATTATTGGTCATTGCCAGAGCAGAAACAACTGGAGTTTCCCTCTATAGGGGGTGACGCAGCAGCCCATGGAATCACGTGCAGTGATAAAGAAGGAAGAGGAAGTTCTCTTTGTACTGCTGTGGAATGATCTCCAGGGTATTACCGCTAGATGAAAAAAATAAAAAATGCAGAAAAAGCTTATACAGAATGCCACCTCTTGTGTAAGGGAGCTAAGCATGTGTATTTCCTTAAAGAAATACAGGAAGGATTCACAAGACTAATAAACGTGTTTGCCAGTGGTGTAGGGGAGAGGGAGGAAGTGGGTGCACAGGGATGGGTGGACGTCAGTTTTTTCAATGGATTACTTTTTATATCCCTTTGCTTTTTTTTTTTTTTAAGATTTTATTTTTAAGTAAGTTCTACATACAACATGGGGTTTGAACCCAGAACCCCGAGATCAAGAGTCACATGCTCTACCAACTGAGCCAGCCAGGCACCTCTCACTTTGCTTTTTGAACCTTGTGGATGTTTTTTATTAGAAAATTCAATAGAGGGGCACCTGGGTGACTCAGTCAGTTAAGCGACTGCCTTCTTCTTTTTTAAAAAATTTTATTTATTTATTTGACGGAGAGAGCACAAGCAGGCAGAGTGGTAGACAGAGGGAGAGGGAGAAGCAGGCTCCCCGCTGAGCAGAGAGCACGATGCGGGCCTCAATCCCAGGACCCTGGGATCATGACCTGAGCTGAAGGCAGACACCTAACCAACTGAGCCACCCAACAGGCGCCCCAAGCGACTGCCTTCTGCTCAGGTCATGATCCCGGGGCCCTAGGATGGAGCCCTGTGTCAGGCTCTCTGCTTAGCCCCTTCCCCTGGCTTGTGCTCTCTCTTTCTCTCAAATAAATAAATAAAATCTTTAAAAAAATTAAATAGAAAAAATTTAAAGCCAAAATATATTGATCATTTATTATGTGCCAGGTTCTAGGGTGAAGGCTTCTTATACATCATCTCATCTAAACCTCAGGCCAAGAAGCAGGAATAAAAATCCCATTTATGGAGGGAGAGATTGATGCTCAGAGAAGTTAAGTTACACAGGTAAATTGTGACTCTGTGATTTGGACGGGGGTATGTCTGACTTGAGATCTTTGCTCTCAACCCTAGTCGGACCACGGTGGTTAATGTTTAACAACATCCACATTTCACCTCCCTTTTGCATATTTTATTTTCCTCTTCCTGTGTCCCCACCCAGTCCCTGCCCAAATGAATACATAATCCTATGTAACTGTCATTGTAGGGAAGTTTCAGTTTTCTACTTTATAGATAATATTTTCAACCTTAGCCAAGACAGCAAAGGAGAGGGATGGGCTCTGTCTCAAAAGCTTGCCACTTGGACAGGAAAGAGAGCTGCCCTCATGGTGGCTCATTAAGACAAGATGCCTCCAAGGCAGGCGAAAAAAATGTGACTAATCTTGCTTCAACATCAATATGAGTTGAATTGATCTTTTTTAAACTTTTTAAAAAAGATTTTACGTATTTATTTTAGAGAGAGAGTGAACGGGGAGACAAGCAGAGGGAGAAGGAGAGAGACAATCACAAGTAGAGTCCACGCCAGAGTGTGGAGCCCCACGCAAGGCTCGACCCCACGACCCCACGATCCCAAGACCACGACCAGAGCCAAAACCAAGAGCCAGATGCCCAACCAACTGAGCACCCAGGAGCCCCTTGAATTGATATTTTTAGAAACTGTGACCCAATTCATTGTTCCCTCTTTAGAAATTGTAACAGGCGTGCATTGGTTTCCCGTGGATGGGGTGACAAATATCCATCACAAACTTGGTGGCTTAAAATGACAGAAATTTATGCCCTCAGCCGTCTGGAGGCTAGAAGTCCACAATTAAGGTGTCCGCAGGGGTGGCTCCTTTTGGAGGCTCTGAGGGAGCATTTACTCCATGCCTGTCTCTTAGCTTCTGGTGGTTGTCAGCAAAGGATTGTCACCAAGGAGGGTGTCCCTTGGCTTTGTGACCACATGGCTCTGATCCCCTGCCTCTGTCTTCACGCTCCTTCTCTGTGTCTGTCCTCTAATAAACATAACCGCCACCGGACTTGGGCCCGCTCTAATCCAGTATGACCTCATCTTTTTTTTTTTTTTTTGAAGATTTTATTTATTTATTTGACAGAGACAGACACAGCGAGAGAGGGAACACAAGCAGCGGGAGCGGGAGAGGGAGAAGCTGGCTTCCCACTGAGCAGGGAGCCCGATGCGGGGCTCGATCCCAGGACCCTGGCATCATGACCTGAGCCGAAGGCAGACGCTCAATGACTGAGCCACCCAGGCGCCCCAGTATGACCTCATCTTAATGATACGCTACCCAAAAATATGGCACTTGGGGTACATTGAATGTTTTAAGCTGAAGGAATCTGAGAAACACAGGGGCAGGAAGGACTTTCTGAAGCAGGTCATACATAGACCCTCCCAGTGCCCGGAGGAACGGGGCACTCTTATCTCGGAAGACCGAGGGAAGCCGGGAGAATCTGAAGGAACAGGCCGCGCTAAGTTTCCCCGTTTGCTACTCTTAGCTCACATCCCTTTTTGTCCTATCACATTTTCCCACAACTCTCCCCTCTTCATCAAATCTAGTATAAAACTACTCAAGTGTAACTGTTTCTTTGGGTCTTTATTTGCTTGTAAAAAACTGCTGTGTCCTGTAAAAATTCTATTAAATCTATGTTTTCCTCTTGGTTAATCTGTCTTTTGTTTTGTGGGGGCTCCAGCTGAAAACTTCGGGGGGTAGAAGGAAACGATACTGGTTCTCCCCTATATTAACTCAATTATATCCGCAAAGGCTCTATTTCCAAATAAGGTCACACTCTGAGGTCCTGGGTGGATATTAACTTTGGGAGACACTATTCAACCCAGTCAGGGTGTGAGTATTTTTTTTAAGATGCTATTTATTTATTTTTAAGGATTTTATTTATTTATTTGAGAGAGAGAAAGCGCACAAGCAGGGGGAGTGTCAGGTAGAGGCAGAGGGAGAAGCAGGCTTCCCACTGAGCAGGGAGCCCGATGTGGGACTCCATCCCAGGACCCTGGGATCATGACCTGAGCTGAAGGCAGATGCTTAACTGACTAAACCACCCAGGCGCCCCCAAGATTTTATTTTTAAGTAATCTCTCCACCTAACACAGGGCTTGAACTTACGACCCCAGAGATCGAGTCACATGCTCTACCAACTGAGCCAGCCAGGCACCCTGGGTACTTTTTTTTTTTTAAGATTTTATTTATTTATTTGACAGAGAGAGACACAGCAAGAGAGGGAACACAAGCAGGGGGGAGTGGGAAAAGGGAGAAGCAGGCTTCCTGCTGAGCAGGGAGCCCGACTTGGGGCTCGATCCCAGGACCCTGATCATGACCTGAGCCGAGGGCAGACGCTTAACCGACTGAGCCACCCAGGTGCCCCGGCACCCTGGGTATTAATTCTCATTCCATTTTCCTAAAATTCTAGCCTCCGCTCCATGGTCTGTGTGTATGTGTGTGTGGAAGGGCAGAGCTGAGAGGTTATGTTAGTGAACTCTAGAAAGTGTAATTCCTTCCCCGGCACTAGAAATAGTTTCCTTCCTGCCTGGTATATAACAGGGTGCTTAGTAAGATTATGTTGAGATAGGGGTGGGAGGCACCTGGGTGACTCAGTCGGTTGAGCAGCTGACTCTTGATTTCAGCTCAGGTCATGATCTCTGGTTCCAGGAATCGAGCCCCGAGTTGGGCTCCATGCTCAGTCTGCTTGAAGACTCTCTCTCTACCTCTCCCTTTGCCCCTCTCCCCACTCAGGCACACTCTCTCTCCTCTCTAAAATAAAAAATATATATAAATCTTTTTTTAAAAAAGAAGATTATGGGGGCACCTGGGTGGCTCAGTCGTTAAGCGTCTGCCTTCGGCTCAGGTCATGATCTCGTGGTCCTGGGATCGAGCCCCGCATCGGGCTCCCCGCTCAGTGGGAAGCCTGCTTCTCCCTCTCCCACTCCCCCTGCTTGTGTTCCTGCTCTCGCTGTCTCTCTCTGTCAAATAAGTAAATAAAATCTAAAAAAAAAAAAGAAGATTATGTTGTGATGGCTGTTGATTCTAAAATTTGAGCAGCCTCCACAATACAATTATGTTAAGTCAGCAGCATCTTGATTTTCCTCCAGGAAGACTCCCCTTTCTCTTGCTCAATCCATGCAGTTAGGAGGAGCTAACCCCACTCTCTGACTTGATAAGTGGGCGTGTGACCAGGCAGCCCTGGTCAATCAGAGCATTCTGTCATCCTGACCACAGTGATTGGTTCAGGAGATGAGCCCGTGACCCCAAATTGAGCCCATCAGAGCCTTTGAGATTCAGTCGTAGGCTTTTGCTGGAGCCCTTAGCCCTGAGTTCCTGTTTGCATGGGTTACCAAACTGAATATAAAGCTGGAGCTCGAAGGGCCCCCCAGGAGTGATAGGCTCCCTGGTATGAAGTCAAAACAAAGGAAATCAGGGCCAAGAGATGGACAAGACAGATTCCCAATGATTTTGTCTGAGCTTCTAGATCCAGCTGTACTTGAACACAGTCCTTAATCTGGTCGACCAAGGATAAGCCAAAGAATTCTCTTTTAACCCAGCTTGAGCTGAGTTTCTCTTATTTGCAACTCAGAGTCCTGACTAACTGAACATCCCTTCAGTTTCCTTGGATTTCCAGTTGATGGCTTAAAGGCAAATGAGAAGAGAGGGTATGCTAGTGAAGTATGGCAAAGGAAGGGGGCCCTTTCAGGTTATCTGATTCTATGGGGTTCTGTGCCTTGCTTTGTCTTTGAGCTATTTTGCAACTCTATAATTTGTACACAACTGGTAATAATGCAAATGATTCTTGCCCATAGAGATGCAAATGAATTTTGTCCGGTGGAGACCTAATTGCTGGGCAATCTATGGAAGAGATGGTTCCAAGCACTATGTGTTGCCCTGGGGACGCTGACCTGTTTTGTGTCTATTAGTAATTTCATTTCATCATTCCCGACTGCCGAAATATAATACGTCTGTGGATTCTCCTTTGATTCAAAATTAACATCTTACTGGTTCCTTTATTTACTTATTTATAAAAATATTTTATTTATTTGCGAGAGAGAGCATAAGGACGGGGAGGGAGAGGGGCAGGGGCAGAGGGACAAGCAGACTCCATGCTGAGCATGGAGCCTGACGTAGGGCTCCATCTCATGACCCTGAGACCATGACTGGAGCCGAAATGAAGAGTCTGACGCTTAACTGACTGAACCACCCAGGCGCCCTCCCCCCATGGGTGCTATTTTAGATAAGGTGATGGAGAAGGCTTCTCTGAGAAGGTGGCATTTAAGCAGGGATGTTGAACCTTGGTTTTCTCATCCATAAAACGGCTTCTAGGCGCTCCAGGACTTATTTCCAATGAGTTTATTGATTCTTCTTTCTTTTTTTTTTTTTTTTTTTAAAGATTTTATTTATTTATTTGAGACAGAGAGAATGAGAGAGAGAGAGCACATGAGAGGGGTGAGGGTCAGAGGGAGAAGCAGGCTCCCTGCTGAGCAGGGAGCCCGATGCGGGACTTGATCCCGGGACTCCAGGATCATGACCTGAGCCGAAAGCAGTCGCTTAACCAACTGAGCCACCCAGGCGCCCTATTGATTCTTCTTTCAATTGAAAGAATAGCTCTGCACTGATCTCATTGACAGTTTCTCTTATAGCCATTTTTTGTGTGTGTGTGACCAGTAATAATAATTCATAAGCCAGCTGACAAGGAGCCAAATCTTTGTTCATTTGGCTGACCTGGCATCTATTGCGCCCTCCCCTGGTAATGACACCCCAGTTTTCTGTTGGAGAGCTAGCCCTTCTCCACTCTTAGTCCATGTGGTTTGGGAAGGCTCTTCCTATCCTCAGGATCCAGGAGTACGTATAAGACACAAGCCTGATCAATGAAAGCATCATCTCTCAGGCCAAAGTGATTGGTTCAGAGTAATTTGGGCTGAGCCAATGGGAGCCCTTCTCAGAAGTTTTCTTGAAACTTTTGTCAAAGGGATTGCCTCTTTCCATTGGGGTTGTGAGGCTGGTGGGAAGGAAGCAGAAGCAGCATGTGGAGAAAGCTGCAGGAGGGTGAAACCAGCATGGAGAAAAAAACCTAAGAGGATAGAGAGTGGTGACTGACAGCTGTGAGCCCCTTGCTTCAACTATGCCTCATATCTCCCCAACTTTTTGTTTAAGCTTGTTTGGGTTGGGCTTCTATTACTTACCAATGAGACTCCTGACTAATAGAAACCTAGAGTCATTATGGCAAAATGCTCTAACTGCTTCTAAGATATGATCAGTTTACCTAGATTACCTCTATAATTATTTTGTCATTGCTTAGTGGTTGATAGCCTGGAGCCAGCCTTTGGAATCAGAGAGAACTGAGTTCAAATTAAATCTCCACTACTTACAGCATGCCTGGGTGGCTCAGTCGGTTGAGCGTCTTCCTTCGGCTCGGGTCATGATCCCAGGGTCCTGGGATAGAGCCCTACGTCGGGCTCTCTGCTCAGCGGAGAGTCTGCTTCTCCTTCTTACTCTCCCTCTGTTCTCTCTCTCTCTCAAATAAATAAATAAAATCTTTAAAAATATATAAATACATCTCCACTATTTACTATGTGGGTGAGCTTGGGGAAGTGTGATCAAGCAGACAGAACTGTACATTTAGTATCTCTAGGCTCAATGTGAAGTCACAAGCAAGACAAAATATTGCCATGCCTGTAGTCTAGTGGGGGAGTTAACTTTTTCTGAATCTCAATTTCCTCAGCTGTCAAATGGGTACAAACATAGTACCTGATTTTCCATATTGCTGTATGAAATATTGCTATCTTGTTATTATTACTTCACTCAGTAGGCATGATCAAGAATCCTCATAGATTTAGACTCCCTTTCTGTAAGCTGGAGCTTACTTCTTTTATTTATACACCATATTTATTGATCACCCTCTATATGCCTGTCAACCTGGAGTAAAGGGGGCACGTGTTCAAACCCCAGCTCTCCCACTGTTCCGTCTTGGCCAAGTGGCTCAAGCCTCTGAGGCTTAATTTCCAGAAAGACAGGTGATAAAACCTATGTCAAAGTGAAAATAAAAGGAGAGAAAAATAAGCAAAAGGAGAATTAAAAACATACGGAGCAGGTCAAAGAGGAGAAGGACAAACAAATTACAAGCGTGTCGGAGGTATTTCATGGCTGTTTGTCCCACCCGTCTCTCGCTGGAACACAGACCAGAACCACGCTTTGTGTTTGCGATGTTCTTCCTCTACTACTTGGCCGAGTTGAACTCATGCTGCTTCCTTTCTCCTTAAATATCCTTTCCTCTGGACAGGATGTTCCTGAAGGAGGTCACGAGGCAGAACATCCCTGCTAACTTTAGTTTGCTATTTCCAGCCTCAATTTATTCCTGGACAAATCCACCACGGACAGAGATATCCTCCTCAGGTTGGACATTGCTTGCATGATGCACCAGAGTTTTGTGGGACTTAAAAGCTTAGTTTCACTAACATCTGAGCCTTAAAACTTGGTGTGCATCTCGGGGGGAGTGCCTCATCTCGTCTAAAGAGCTCTACACTGCAGAAGGTCAGGCATGGTGAATGTATTTTCTGCATTCCTTTTTTATGTACATGGGGGAAAAACCACAATAACAAAAACCACACACACACATGTACACACACGTACACACACGCACACATGCTCCTCAGAACAGTCCCTCCAGGGGACTGAGAAGCTTGGGTATTTAACCACTGACTCCTATATCCCATCCACTGAGGATGACCCCTGGTGGTATCAGATCCTTGGCGCTTTTCCTGGGCTCTCTGCAGCCTGTCCTGGGGAGACCCTGGTATATGGGGGGTGGGGGGTGGGCGAGAACGTATTGGCACCATCTGCCATGGTGGTAGCTGACCTTGGATTTCAGGCAGTGCTGAATCAAGGAGCTCAGATGATGTCAACAGGACCTGGCTTCTCATCAGCCTTTAGTTCTTCTGACACAGTGTTGGCTTTATTCTCCACAGTGGCTCCTGGAAGATCCAGGCATCATCCTCCCTCTCCAGGAACCCCAGTAGAACAGGATGTTTCTTTTCTAATACCCAAGCTGACTCTCCTGGCCTGACTCGAGTCCAGCCCTCCTCTAGGTCCAGGAGGTTCTCTGATGAGCCAGCCCTGAGTCACGCGCAGTGGTGTGCTGATAAATGTCTAACAACTGGCTTTTCGGGAAAGTAAAACTTTGATTTGTGGTGTTTGCCGGTTTCTGTGGTGTGAATACTCCCACGGCAGCCCAATTCGAGTTACCGACGTGATGTCACCTGGCTTACCAAACTCCAGTCTTGTCGCCAGCTTTCGTGAGCCTGCTGGAGCCAGCTCAAGCACACAGCTGGCTCTCATACCTACCCTGAGCCACACCCCACGCTTTCCACATGGACAAGAGTGGGAAAGCGGTGGTCCCTTAAAGGAAAATCAGGGAGATGTTAGGAGGGTAAGAATGAAGAGATGCTGGACTGGCTAAAGCAGCAGGTGTCCATCAATCACACTAGGTCCCTTCACACTGACAACCTTCATGCTGACTTAGAAATGACCTAGACATCTTACAATAATAAGCAATCAAGAGCACCCGGCTGGGTGACTCTTGATCTCGAGCCGCACCTTGGGTGTAGACATTACTGTCTACACCCCAAAAAAAAGTAAAAAAAATTACTTTTTTTTTTAAAGATTTTATTTATTTATTTGAGAGAGAGACAGAGATAGTGAGAAGAGAGCATGAGCAGAGAGGAGAGAGAGAAGCAGGCTCCTGCCGAGCAGGGAGCCCGATGCGGGGCTCGATCCCAGGACCCTGGGATCATGACCTGAGCTGAAGGCAGACACTTAACCGATTGAACCACCCAGGCTCCCGTTAAAAAAAAGAAAAAAACTTAAAAAAAGTACCATTTATTCTCATGTTCATGGGTCTGCAGGTCTCAGCTGGGCTTAGCGGGCCCATTCTGCTCCAGGAGGCAGGGTCACTGGGCTGCGTCTGCTCCGCGTGTTCCTCCTCCTCTGCGGACCAGTGGCTCCTTGAGACATGTTCTTCTCAAGGCACCCACAAGAGTTGCAGAGGCCAAAAGCACATGAAAATCCCTGTTCACAGGACATTTGCTAACCTTCCATTGGCCAAAACAAGTCACATGGCCAAGCTGCTGTGGGACTGGGAAGTGCATTCCATCCACAGTGGGAGGCCTTGCCAAGTTACTTGGCATTCACAGGTTTGTGAAAAGCTACTATGCGTATTATTTGTGTTATTCTGCAAATATCTCTGATCACTTAAAGCCTTATGGACATTCATCCAGGTCAGTAGGCATGGTTCTAACTGGCTCATTTAATATTTGCATAAAATTCCATAGTATAAGCATACTGTAATTTATCAACCATTCCACTAATGAACTAATGATGAATGTTTATGTTACATCAAGTATTTTGCCTTTTTTTTGCTTTTTGCTTCAAACATTCTGCAATAAACATCCTGGTACATATATTTGTGTATATATATATATATATATATATATTTTTTTTTTTTTCTATAGCAGGGGTTGACAAACCAAGTTCCACAGACCAAATCCAGCCCCAGCACATATTTTTGTAAATAAAGTTTTATTGGAACATTGCCAAATGCATTCATTTACATAATATCCATAGCTGCTTTCCCAGGACCCTGGCAGAGCTGACTCATTGACACAGAGACTGGATGGCCCACAAAGCACAAAATATTTACTCTTTACCAAGAAAGTTTGCTGACCTCTGTTCTATAAGGAAGAATCCCACTATAGAAATGCTGGTTAACAGGAAAGGGTATGAGTTTAAAAAAAATTTTTTTAAAGATTTTATTTATTTATTTGACAGAGAGAGAGGGAGGGAGTATAAGCAGGCAGAGCGACAGCCAGAGGGAGAGGGAGAAGCAGGCTTCCCGCCGAGCAGGAGTCCAATGTGGGGCTCGATCCCAGGACTCCAGGACCATGACCCGAGCCAAAGGCAGATGCCCAACAGACTGAGCCACCCAGGCACCCCATGAGTTTTTAAAATTTTTTTTTTAAAGATTTTATTTATTTATTTGAGAGAGAGAATGAGATAGAGAGAGCATGAGAGGGGGGAGGGTCAAAGGGAGAAGCAGACTCCCTGCTGAGCAGGGAGCCCGATGCGGGACTCGATCCCAGGACTCCAGGATCACGACCTGAGCCGAAGGCAGTTGCTTAACCAACTGAGCCACCCAGGCGCCCGAGTTTTTAAAATTTTAATAGATACTGACATAATTATTTTTCAGCACTTAGAATATTCATTCTTCATTAATTTTAAGAGTTATACATGCTCTTTGTAAAAATAAAATGAATTACAGAAGTGTATACAGAAGAAAGCCCATTCCTCCACTGCAATCATTCTTACCAGTTTGGTGTAATAGGTCCGATCAATACAACCAAGGCAGACACATAAACAGTGTCCTCCTTCCTTCCTTCCTTCCTTTATTTATTTAAAGATTTTATTTATTTATTTGAGAGTGTACTCGAGAGAGAGAGAGCAAGAGCATGATCGGGGGGAGGGGCAGAGGCGGAGGGAGAAGCAGACTCCCCGTTGAGCAAGGAGCCCGTTGCGGGGCTCGATCCCAGGATCCTGAGATCATGACCTGAGCAGAAGGCAGATGCTTAACGACTTAGCCACCGAGGCGCCCCTTCTTCCTTTTTTAAACAAGAATGGGGATTGGTTTATTCCTATAGCTACGATCCCTTAAATACTTCTATATTATTCTGCCCTCTTTCTGATGGCTCATATCCAAAGAGGTGACTGCGAGTATTTGGACACAAAAATCCCGGCAGCCAATGCCCTTACAGTAGAATTTCAATGCAACACATTGAGACTTAGACTATTTGTTGTCTCTGAGAAGCTAATAACCACAGGTTTTTGATGCCCTTTGTCCCCGAAGAGCCATTTTCGTATGACTCTTGTGCTTTAGACCATTCAGCGGCTTCCCCATTCACTGAGTTAAAAATTCAAACGTTTACTGTGGCCTGCAAGGCCCTCCATGCCCTGGCCCTCAGCCACCCTTCTCCTGCCCATTCTCCCCTTGGGCTCTGTGCCTTCTTGCATTTCCTCAAAGTTGTACCAAGCCCTCTCTGGTCCTATCCTGGGTTAGTCAGAAACTTTTGGTTACGAGAGACAGAAAACCGATTCACATTGGCCTGTATCTAAAGGAGCACATTGATTTGTGAACCTGAAAGGTTCCAGAATGGAATAAGGAGTGGATGGCTCTAATCGCCACTGGTTGCCTCTGGTCTCTGCTGTCTTCTTTTTTTTTTTAAGATTTTAAGTTATTTATTTGACACAGAGAGAGAGAGAGCAGCAGAGGGAGAGGGAGAAGCAGAGTCCCTGGACTCCCTCCTGAGCAGAGAGCCCAATGTGGGGACTTGATCCCAGGACTCCAGGATCATGACCCCCCGGAAGGCAGACACTTAACCGACTGAGCCACCCAGGCGCCCCTAGTCTCTGCTGTCTTATCTTCATTCTCGGTCTCTCCCAATGGGAAGGGAAATTGTCTCTAATCTTGTGTCTTAATTCACTCCCAGAGTGTAAGGAGTATTCTCACTTCCTCCCAGCTGCTCTAGAAAAGGCCGTGTGGATAACACTCCCTGAATCAGCTGAGGTCAGGTGACCATCCCCAAACCGATTGCTGTGACCAGTCATGCAGGATGCACACTGATTAGGCAATCCTGGGTCTGGTGCCTCCCATCTTCCCCCCCACCCCACCCCCTTCCAACACAGGAGGCAGAATCCGCCCCACATGAAACTCAAGTAGGGCAGTCAGGGAGTTCCTCAAATGGAAACCAAGGTGCTGTTACCAGAAGAAGGAAAATGGCTGCTGGTAAGCGAAACAACCACTGTCCGTGGCCGGCCCTTCATACCCATTGTTCCCTCTGCCTGCGACGCCCTTCCCCCACTTTTCACCCTGACAGTTTTGATAGAAGAGACAAAAGATTGAAAATGGCACACATGTCTATGAACATAAGAGACTGGCAAGAACAGTGGTTTTCAAAATGTGTTTTTAAGATCAGCTGCGGCACCTGGGCGTTTGTTGGAAATGCAAATTTTCAGGCCCCACCCTTGATCTATGGGTGGGCCCAGCACTGTGTTTTCACAAGGCCTCCAGGTGATGCTGCTGAACATTTAAGTTTGAGGAGCACTGGGTGAGGATATTCATGTTCACACACAGAGGAAAGCTATTGGGTACTCCAGTTGCAGAAACCCTATTTCTAGAGGCTTAGACTTTGAAGAAGAACAAGTTGCTCGTTAGTTACAAGAGCAGCAATTGTTTTTCTGGTGCCAAACTTAATCATTCAGATTGTTTTATGCCACAGTTCCTGTGGCTTCCGTGGCTCAGCAGGTGGGCTCTCGTAGCACCTGCTCAACACTCTTCTCTCTTGCCTCGAGGCCAGAGCTAAAGATGGGATTTTTCCAGCCCCTTTCCCTTTGAAGCTATGTGAGAGGAAGCCTGCGGAGGGGATACTGGAGAAGATTTGATTCCCCTTCCGAAACATTAACAGGGACAAATGCAACAAGCAAGGCCTGTTACTTACCACCCAATGCATATTTAAATTTTTATTTATTTGTTTGAGAGAGAGAGCAGAGTGAGAGACAGCAGAGCAAGGGAGAGAGCACAAGCTCGGGGGAGAAACAGAGGGGGAGGGAGAAGCAGACCCCCTGCTGAGCAGGGAGCCCGACTTGGGGCTCGATCCCAAGACCCCGGGATCATGACCTGAGCCGAAGGCAGATGCTTAACTGACTGTGCCACCCAGACGCCCCAGCCAAATGCATTCCTAATACACGGACACAGTGTTTTGGGGTCTATAGACTCTTCAGATCCTGTTCGAGATCCTAAGAATAAAAAAGGCAAATATATTGACTCCAAAATATGAGAAGAAAAACATAAAATAAAAATTAATATGACTATAAGACATAATATTATAGTAGCATTATTAATTGTGAAATTTAGTCTTCATAAAAATGCCCCTAAATATGGAAAGTAATATGTCGGTTAGATTATCTCACTTTGCAAAAATGCAAGTGATGTATGTGTGGCGATTGCTTAGAAGCCTTGGCCCATAGCAAATTCGATGAATAATAATCTAATAACTTAAATTACAAAACTAATGTCAAGATTTTCTATAACAAAAAATGACATTAATGAAGGATATGGGTACATTAGAAAATCTCTTGTAAGACATGAGGTGGGACTTTTCTCGTTGTCAAACAGTAAGTATTCTTTTCGGGGCCATTGTAGGGCATCGCTAGAGTCTGATAAGCCAAATAAATATCCAAGCCAATTAAATATCTAAGCTCCTAAGATGAGAAAACTGCCAAAATGAGCTTTAGGAGCAGGTGAATGGAGCAATTACCTTTTTTGTTTGAAACGTTGACCCTCCAGGGTAGATACTGTGAATTGTCTCATAGCGATTCCCTCCTTCCTCTAGGTTATTATGTTTCTGTTATTTTGCATTGCCTGTCACTCGTAGCAAAATGAATCATGACTGATTGATAGATTTGTTTGATTTTTAAATTATATGCATGTGAACAAAATATTATCGATAGTGGTGGTGATTACACACCTGGATACAATTACCCACACTCATTGAATTGTACACTTAAAATGGGGTGAATTATATGGTGTATAAATTACATCTCAAAGAAAGCAGGGCAGAAAAAGAAAAAAAAAAGAACATTTGAAAAATGTAAAGAAAAAATATCTGTGTGTATTAGAATTCTCCAAAGAAACAGAATCAGGTGCTCGCTTTAGCAGCACATATACAAAGAAACAGAATCAGTAGGAGATGTGTGTGTGTGTATTACTATATGATAGTATATGTATTTAATCTCTTTATATAAGGAATTGGCTCACACGATATTGGAGTTTGGCAAACACGAAATCTGCACAGCCAATGTCCTCGTTCAAGTCCGAAGGCCAGCAGGCTGTGGTAGACCCAGGAGAAGGTGATGTCCTAGCTCAAAGGCCATCAGGCTGGAGCATTCTCTCTTATTCAGGAGCGAGTCAATCTTTCACTTTACCCAGACCGTCAACTGATTATATACGGCCCACCACATTGTGTGCTTTACTCAATCTACTGATTTAAACGTTAATCATATCTAAAAACATGCTCACAAAAACACACAGAATAGGGGCGCCTGGGTGGCTCAGTCGTTAAGCGTCTGCCTTCGGCTCAGGTCATGATCTCAGGGTCCTGGGATCGAGCCCTGCATTGGGCTCCCTGCTCAGCGGGAAGCCTGCTTCTCCTGCTCCCACTCCCCCTGCTTGTGTTCTCTCTCTCACTGTTTCTCTCTCTGTCAAATGAATAAAATCTTAAACAAAACAAAACAAAAACACACACAGAATAATACAGACACATGGGCACCCCGTGGCCCAGTCAAGTTGACACACAAAATTAACTGTCACACCATGTATGTATTACATTAGTACAAAAGGCAAACAAAAAGGGAAGCTCTTTGCATGATATGCCTGTAAGCTTACTTTTCTTTTGTCACTGAAAACGTTATCCTTGTGTATGGAAAATATTCAAACTGTAACAAAATGTTATATGATTAAAAATAAAAGTCCTAGAGGCACCTGGCTGGCTCAGTTGGTGGAGCGTGTGACTCTTAATCTCAGGGTTGTGAGTTTGAGCCCCACATTGGGTGAAGAGATCACGAAAAATAAAATCTTTAAAAAAATAAATAAATGAAAAATAAAAATAAATAAATAAATAAATAAATAAATAAAAGTCCTAGACCCTCTGGCTAGAGTCATTCACCATTCCTGATTTCTTGTTTTTGAAATATATTTTTGAAATGTCTTATGCTTATACAAGCATAACTCTGTGTGTGTGTGTGTGTGTGTTTGTGTGTTTTGGGGGTATTAAACCAATGTGTAAAAATAATTGGTCCTAGAACAAGACACTCCATAGCCCAACATCCAGAGCCTAGCCTGGACGACATAGACAATAGAGTTCCTTGCAAAGTGTAGAAAGCCTTCTCCTTCCTTCTCTGATAACAGGGTCATGCAGGAGGCTGGGAGCCCTTGTGGGAAAGGAAGACGTGATTTAGAACAGCAGGCTTTGAACCAGGGTGCTGGTGCCCCTCGGGAGCCCAAAGAGAGTTTAAGAGAATCAATTTTTAGCTCCTCTGCTTCCTTTTATACCTTTCTTGCCAGATTTTCTTTCCCACTGCCCTCTGCCCAGTACCCTGTCTATCCCTTTACAAAGGAGAGTCACACCTCTCCTTTCTTTTGTTTTTTTAAAAGATTTTATTTTTAGGGGTGCCTTGCTGGCTCAGTCGGTGGAGAATGGGACTCCTGATCTCAGGGTCGTGAGTTCAAGCCCTACACTGGGCGTAGAGATTACTTAAATAAATTTAAAAAGTATATATTTGAAGATTTGGCAGAGAGGACCAAGTAAAATTTCCGTTCCATTGTTCATGGCTTTTTAAAAAAAAATGATGGTGGAAAACAAACTATTATGGTATTGATATTCTGTAGGGAAAATTTCAGAGTGAAGAAACTATTTTAAGATGTCAGTATTTATGATGTGCAAACTTTACATCCTTTCAGCTACTTCAACAATGTGATTTAAGAAAAAATGTGTGACTATCTATACAGTAGTTTGAAAATGCCTTGAGGGGCACCTGGGTGGCTCAGTCGGTTAAGCGTCTGCCTTCGGCTCAGGTCATGATCCCAGGGGCGTGGGATTGAGCCCAGCATCGGCTCCCTGCTCAGTGGAGAGTCTGCTTCTCCCTTTTTTTCTCCCTCTGCCCCTCCTCTTGGCTCGTGCTCGCACGCTCTCTCTCTCTCAAATAAATAAATAGAATCTTTAAAAAAAAAAAAAAAGAAAAGGAAATGCCTTGAGAAAATAAGTGACCAAAAAGGTTGAAGACAATTAAGAAGGGGAGAGGGAGCCTGGTGGCTCAGTTTTATGGCTTAGTGCATTGTGATGGGGGAAGAGAAAATCAGAGGGCTGAAGGCCCGGAGGGGAAAGAGTGTGCAATGGAGGGGAACGCTAGGGAGGAGGGCCTCAGCCCACACCTGATTCTGACTAAGGGCGGGAGCGGGAGGCTGTAAGGGGCCCTGCTGATGAAAGGCGGCATAGAGGCATGGACAGGCAGAGAGCAGGCCCAGTGAGCACTCCCAGGACATTCCTGCACGCTACCTGCCATGGGTTAGATGATGGCTAGGCTTGAGGTGACCCTGCAGTGAGGCGGATGGGCAAGGCTTGGCTGGGCCTGGGTGGAGGTTGCCGCAGAAACTTACATGGAAGTCTCCAGAGCTGGGCCAAGGTGGAACCCAGCCCACAGCATACACATGGGCAGCAGATGCCAGGAGAAAGCCTCGGGATGGGACCCAACCAGGTACCCCTTGGAGGATATCCACCCATCCCAAGCTAAACACCAGCTTACATGCAGGGTCAACACAGTTATGCAGACTGTGCACTGCACAAAAGCACCAGGCTGAAGAGGACTATAATTCAGCTTTTGCTCTGGTTCAGAAGGAACTTTTTTCTAATTTGCCTTTCAGAGGGGAATCTTTAAAAATTACATAAAGACCACCCCCACCCCCACCCCCCGCCATAGGCTGGGGCAGATGGCCTACAAAAATGTGTATAAACGCAACATTCTTTAGTTTCCTTTCATAGTGGGAGCTCGCTATGGGCTGCAGTCTACAAGCAAGTTTCAGCCTGTAGACAGGTGTGGTTTGGCCCATGCAGTATATTGATGCATAGAAAAATGTCACATGGGGCGCCTGGGTGGCTCAGTCGTTAAGCATCTGCCTTCGGCTCAGGTCATAATCCCAGGGTCCTGGGATCGAGCCCCGCATCAGGCTCCCTGCTCAGCCGGAAGCCTACTTCTCCCTCTCCCACTCCCCCTGCTTGTGTTCCCTCTCTCGCTATGTCTCTCTCTGTCAAATAAATAAATAAAATCTTAAAAAAAAAAAAAAAAGAAAAATGTCACATAAAAATCCAGATTTCCTGTTTCCCTTGTAAAATAAGACCCTGGAATGATAGCTCTTCATTCCCACATGGCAACCAAATGCTGCTGCTGGTGGATGGAGTACATGGTCTCCATTTTTCCCCAGTCCCCACCATTCCCTATTGTATCCAGCTAGCTGGATTCACTCATTTGCTTTACCTTCTTGACTCCTATAAAGAGCATTTGGTTTGTGATCACTACCCTACCATGCTACGCCTTGCCTTCTTCATTCAATCATCTCTCTCAGAGATGGTTCAATATGCAGAGTTGCCTCATCTTTTAAATGGCTATAGTGACCCTTTGTACATTCCTTTGTATCTCTGACTTAGAGCATCCCCTATTAATGAACATTTAGGTTGTATCCAACTTTTTGCTACCACAAACAGTGCTGTAGTGAATGTAGTGAATGTCCTTGCCCATGCTTCAGACAGATGATAGCATGCCAGAGCAGGCTTATACCTGCTCCCGAGAGCCAACTGTTCAAAATTCAGGAATCTTTTTTTTTTTTAAAGATTTTATTTATTTGAGAGAGAAAGAACGTGCGTGTGCACGTACATGAGAGAGAGTGTGTGCACAAGCGGGGGAGGGGCAGAGGGAGAAGCAGGCTTCCAGCCGAGCAGGGACCCGATGCGGGGCTCGATCCCAGGACCCCGGGATCATGCCCCGAGCCGAAGGCAGACGATTAACGACTGAGCCACCCAGGCGCCCCTAAAGATTTTATTTTATTTTTTATTTTTTTCCAAAGATTTATTTATTTATTTTAGAGAGAGAGCATGTGCACACACAAGTGGGGGGAGAGGCAGAGGGAGAGAAGCAGACTCCCCACTGAGTGCAGAGCGGGGCTCGGGGCTCAATCACAAGACCCCGAGACTGTGACCTGAGCTGAAACCGAGAGTCGGTCACTCAATGGACTGAGCCACACAGGCGCCCCTAAAGTTTTAATTTTTATTTATTTATTTTTTAATTTTTATTGTTATGTTAATCACCATACATTACATCATTAGTTTTTGATGTAGTGTTCCATGATTCATTGTTTGTGTATAACACTCAGTGCTCTATGCAGAACGTGCCCTCTTTAATACCCATCACCAGGCTAACCCATCCTTCCACCCCCCTCCCCTCTAGAACCCTCAGTTTGTTTTTCAGAGTCCATCGTCTTATCATGGTTCGTCTCCCCCTCCGATTCCCCCCCTTCATTCTTCCCCTCCTGCTATCTTCTTTTTTTTTTCTTAACATATAATGTATTATTTGTTTCAGAGGTACAGATCTGTGATTCAACAGTCTTGCACAATTCACTAAAGTTTTTATTTTTAAGCAATCTCTATACTCAACGTGGGGCTCAAACTTACAACCCTGAGATCAAGAGTTGCATGCTCCACAGACTGAGCCAACCAGGAGCCCTCAAAATTCAGGAATCTTAAGAGCCAGTTGTTAAAATGTAGGTTGCTTGAAAGCAGCTCTGGTGGAAATATTTCCACCACGGGAGCTGGCAAATGCTACAAATCAGGATGTCTTCCCTCTCCTGGAAAGCCCTTCACCAGCACATCATTGCCAAAGGGGAGGCTGAAGCGTTCCAAAGGTCAGGAGTCAGAGAGAACGGCCAGTTAGCACCCAGAAGTCAGAACAGGCTTTGGCCTGAGAGGAGGAACTTACAGGTTAGGGAAGGAATTGAGATCTGGACAGCTGATTGACTTTTTCCTGAAACTATGGACCCTCTGAAGTAAAACCAGAGCTCTATGAAGGTGGGGATTTTTTTTTTTTTAAGATTTTATTTATTTATTTGACAGAGAGTGGGAGAGAGAACGACAGCGCAAGCAGGGGGAGCAACAGAGGGAGAGGAAGAAGGAGGTTCTCTGCCAAGCAGGGAGCCCAGCATGGGGCTCGATCCCAGGACCCTGAGATCATGACCTGAGCCGAAGGCAGATGCTTAACCGACTGAGCCACCCAGGCACCCTGAGCGTGGGGATTCCTGATCATATAAGGTGCTCGCCAATCTTGGTTTAATACCCAAACACGCTGGTCACTAGGACAAATACTATTGCCTAGAGCTGAGGTCAGAGATTATTACACAAGCTCCAAGATTCCTCCCCTGTCTGTGGTGGTGATCAAATCGGAAAATGAATGCAAATATTTGGGAAAGTGTAAAATAGCCTCCCAAAATATTAGGCGAGTGTTAGAAAATGCCCGTGTGATGATTTCCGCTTACAATAATCACCCCTGTCTCAAGGAAAAATCAAATCCTGTGGTTCCGGCCCAGTAACATGGCAACATCCAATGCTTTCACCCAGCATGGCCTGATTGGTCATCATTTCATGCCCCCAGGAAAGGAAAGATACAGGATTAGGAAAAACAAAAGGTCCCCACCATTATCGATGACCATATTTGTGGAGGTTGAAAAGGTGGTTTGTCCTCATAGGATTGTGAACTCGGTTCTTTTCTTTTCTTTTTTTTCTTTCTTTCTTTTTTTTTTTAAGATTTTTATGTATTTATTTGACAGAGGGAGGCACAGCGAGAGAGGGAACACAAGCAGGGGGAGTGGGAGAGGGAGAACCAGGCTTCCCGCCGAGCAGGGAGCCTGATGCGGAACTCAATCCCAGGACCCTGGGACCATGACCCGAGCCGAAGGCAGATGCTTCATGACTGAGCCACCCAGGGGCCCCTGTGAACTCAGTTATTTTCACAGCAGGACTAATCAACCACATTTGGGGGTAATGCACACTGGACAGGAAAATGTAGAAAGCAGAATGTTTCTGATCCGTGACTCTCTTTTCTCATGAGATCTCGGTGACTTTCCATCCAGGTCCTGGCACCCTCCCTCCTTGGTCCTGTGGACATCCAGGCAGGACAAAAAATCTGCCCCCCATTTCTTCCCAGATTCCTTCCTCAAGGGCCCCCCCAGCCCCTGCACTGGTCAATGCTAGCAGCTCTTTCTTGATGTGTGACTTGTCCCCACGCAGTAGGGACTCGACAGCAGGCCCATGCTGGGGGAGAAAGCAGGCATCAATTTCGGCAGCCCCGAAATCAGGGCCAGAAAACCAGACGACTGCTCTCTGTTACCGCTCAGAGAGAGGCTGCTCCAGGGTCCCCCTAAGCTGGGGTTCCCAAATGTGAGTTCAAGGTGGCCTAAAATGTCCCCCCACATGATGAGACGGAGGCAGAGGGTAGTCCCTGACGAAGGTGGCCACTCAAGACAGATGGCTTTGCCGTCGGTGGAACGAGCACTGTGTGCGGTTGCTGTGTGTCTCGCTCGGGCCTTCGCTTCCTTCCTGTCAGCCATGGGGGAGCATGCGGCTGCGAGGGACACCCCAAGTCCATTACCCTGCGGAAATCAGGTTAAAGTGCTTAGCTAGAGGGGACCATGATGCTGAGGGGTGAAATGATTTCCAGGTAGTCCCATCCCCTCCTGTCCTCATCTCTCTTCCCTCTGCATTGTGGAAGCACCCACCACTCAGACTAAATCCTCCGCACAGAGACCGGAAATACCGAATTCTCTGTGTTCAGCACAGACCCGGGCCAGAGCCTGCTGTTGATACTTCTACCTCATCACCTCTAGGCCTGAGGGTTGACCATCCTGAGCATTGATGGTCAACCCCACGATGCTCGTGACCCTGTGTTGGTTTTGTTTTGTTTTTTTCTTTTTCATAATTTGAGAGCCTCCAAAAATGGGCGTGGCTTGAACTTCTCTCACCTTCCTTGAGGCCCTGTCTGGTTTTTAGCTGGGAAGGTCTGGCCTAATTCCCACTCCACAGCCTTGCTCCATCCCCAGGTGTCAGCCCCTCAGTGAGGTGGAAGTGGGACCTTTGGAAAGATGCGATCTTGGGTTGGGCTTCTCCAGAAGCCGGCCAGAGACAGATTCTGGTGCAACAGTTAATTTGGGTGGTGGTCCCAGGACGTCACCAGTAGTGAGGCAGGAAAGGGAAGGAAGCCACCCCGGTAAGTTAAGGAACAGGCAACCTCCCTGAGGAAGTGGGGTGCAAACCCTCTGGAGACATCTGGGAAGGTCCAAGGCATCTAGAACACATCTCAGACTTATCGCAGCTGAGGGCTGAGCCTTGTTGCTGAGGGCTGCTCGTGGGACAGCTCCCCAGCACCTCTGCCTGCCCTGCGTGAGGTCCAAAGAATGTTCCCAAGTGGGGAATCACAGGAACATGCAGTAGAAACCCCCAAATCTTGGTGGCTCATGCGTCAGTCCATCTGTAGTTTTTAGGGGGGGCTCTGGAAATTGCAGTCACTCATGGACCCCAAGTCATGAAGCAGCTGCCATCTTGAGCACTGCTGACAACCCCACTAGAGAAGAAAGAATGCTGTCCGGAGAGTCCCAAATGGCAATAAAATGCTCCAGCTAAAAGTGACACATCTCTTCCGCTCACGACTCATTGGTCAGAATTACTCACACGGCCCCACCCAACTGCAGGGGGAGAGGAAGTACCCTCGGCTTGAGCCTGGATGGCAGAGAGCTGGGTGCACTGAGTACCACGACTTCCCACTGGCTCCAGCCATTACAGGATAATGTGCAAGCCCATGAGCATTTCACACGTAAGACTTCCCAAGACCCAGCTCCTCGATTTCCAGTCCCAAAATAATCAGGTGAATTGGCTATATTGGGCCCGCATTCCTGCCTCGAAACTCCTGGTTGAGCTGAGAAGTGACCATCTCCTACAGATGGAGTCACGCTTCCCCTGCCCCCACCCCGTCCCCATGGGGCCCATTTTACTCCTTTATGTTTATTATTTCGGTGTCCGTCTTCCTCTCTAGAGAGTCAGGGACCATGTTTGCCTTATACTCTTAAAATTTCCTAAAACTGGGCGCCTGGGTGGCTCAGTTGGTTAAGCGACTGCCTTCGGCTCAGATCATGATCCTGGAGTCCCTGGATCGAGTTCCGCATCGGGCTCCCTGCTCGGCAGGGAGCCTGCTTCTCCCTCTGACCCTCCCCCCTCTCATGTGCTCTCTCTCTCTCATTCTGTCTCAAATAAATAAATAAAATCTTTAAAAAAAAAAAAATTTCCTAAAACTTTCTACCACTCCCCTGCTCACTTCCATTCCTACACCCACACTGTTTCCTTGCTGCTCCTCTAGCACCCCAGGCTTGCACACGCCCCAGGGTCTTTGCACTGTGCTCCTTTCTGTCTGCCGAAAACACTCTCCCTCCAGAGCGCCTGTGGTTCCCATACTTTCTGACTTGGTGCTGATGTACATCCTTGGAAGTCAAGTGTTAAAAATGGCGGAGCCAAAGGGGTGCTTGGCTGGCTCAGTCAGTGGAGCATGTGACTTTTGATCCGTGGGATCGTGAGTTCGAGCTCCACACTGGGTGTAGAGATGACTTAAAAATAAAAAAAAAAAAATTTAAAAAGATGGTGGAGGGCGCCTGAGTGGCTCCTTGGTTAAGCATCTGCCTTTGGCTCAGGTCATGATCCCGGGGTCTTGGGATTGAGTCCCGTATCTAGCTCCCTGCTCAGTGGGGAGCCTGCTTCTCCCTCTCCTCCCCACTCATGCTCTCTCTGGCTATCTTGCTAAATAAAATAAATCCCGGGGCACCTGAGTGGTTCAGTTGTTAAGCGTCTGCCTTCGGCTCAGGTCATGATCCCAGGGTCCTGGGATCGAGCCCTGCATCAGGCTCCCTGCTCAGCGGGAAGCCTGCTTCTCCTTCTCCCTCTCCCCCTGCTTGTGTTCCCTCTCTCGCTGTCTCTCTCTGTCAAATAAATAAAATAAAATCTTTAAAAAAAATTTTTAAAAATAAAATAAATAAAATAAATCCCAAGATTTTATTATTTTTTTTAAAGAATATCTCTACACCCAGGGGCACCTTGGTGGCTAAGTTGGTTAAGTGTTTGCCTTCAGCTCAGGTCATGATCTTGGGGTTCTGGGATGGAGCCCCATGTCAGCCTACCCCCTCAGAGGAGAGCCTGCTTGTCCCTCTTCCTCTGCCCCTCCCCCCACTTGAGTGCGCTCTCTCTCTAATAAATACATAATATTGTAAAAAAAAAAAGAAGGGGATGCCTGGGTGGCTCAGTCGGTTACGCATCTGCCTTCAGCTCAGGTCATGATCCCAGGGTCCTGGGATCGAGTCCTGCATCGGGCTCCTGGCTCAGCAGGGAGCCTGCTTCTCCCTCTGCCTGCCACTCCCCCTGCTTGTGCGTGCACTCTCTCTCTCTGACAAATAAATAAAATCTTTAAAAAAAAAAGAAATTTCTACATCCAACATGGGGCTCAAACCCACAACCCTGAGATCAAGAGTCACATGCCCCACCGACTGAGCCAGTCAGGCACCCTGAGACTGAACTATTTTTTTAAAGTCAGAGCCTGGTGAAAAATGTAAAACATTATAAGCAGTAAGCAACAGCCTAGACCTACGTCGATCCCTTTGGATATAACAGCATGGAGAGTCCAGCTCAGCACTCTCCATTTCCAAATAACACCCTCATGGAGTTAACATTCTCCTGTCGGAGCAATGGCTTACATTCTTCACATTCTTAACAGAGATTTCTTGGCCACTAGGGCTTCTGATTTGAAAGCCTTGCCCTAAACTTGTTTCAATCTATCTTTGATTCAGAAAGGCTCTGATTATTTCCATAGCAGCTATGTTAATTAATGATGGTGATCAGACTGAATAAAAGAGGAAATTAGTAAACCCTTCCCTGGCCACTTTCATCAAAGGGAAGAATGCTAACAGGCACTGATCACTTGACTCGGAGATCTCACCTCCTTGGGCCTTTCAACCCACACTCACACGCTGAAACATCACCCCAAGACTGCAACTGCATGTCTGTTCTTCCTCGTGTGAGGAGGCCCATACATGCTCAGTGTTCTCGACTGAATTCCTCCTAGAAAATAGAGCCTTCAAACTGCATGAAACATGGACTGGTAAAAAAAAAAAAAACCCTACCACTTTGCCCATAGACTTCATAGCTGCACGATCATGTAATGTGTATTGTTGTGTTATATTATTTTTTTCATGCTGTTTTGTCATGTTTTATAGTGTATTTTATTTGTTTGTGATCTACCTTATAAGAATGAAAACACCCTGGGGTCAGGGGTCTGGTATTGTTCCCTTATATATCCTCAGTATCTACGTGAGTGTACAGCAAGTATTCATAATATGTTTTGGGGATGAATAAATGAGTAATCTGTTTAGTATCCCAAAATCAAAGCATTTAAAGAAAAAAAAATCTGAATTCAGGGGGCACCTAGGTGGCTCAGATGGTTAAGCATCTGCCTTTGGCTCAGGTCATAATCCCAGGGTCCTGGTATCGAGCCCCACATCGGGCTCCTAGCTCAGCAGGGAGCCTGCTTCTCCCTCTCCTTCTGCCTCTTTCCCTGCTCATGCTCCCTTTCTCTCTCTCTCTTTTTCTGTATCTCCGTGTCTCAAATGAATAAATAAAATCTTTAAAAAACATATAAAAAAATCTGAATTCAAAGTAGATTGATACAGTGAAAAACAGGAGACAACTGAAATATGCATGAATAGGGGAATGGTTCTCTACATTACGGTGTATCCATGTTTTGGATTATGGGATCATTTAGAACACGTTAGGTTGAATGTAACAGAAAATCTAATAGTAACTGGCTAAGGGGATCACAGGTACAGTTGTTCCTCGTCTTGCAAAATCCTTGGCAACCTAGGCCCCTGGTTGGATTTGGTTCAGGGGCTTGATGTCTTCCATCAAGGACAAGGTTTCTTTCGATTTGTCTGGTCTGTGTCCTATGGCAGCAGCTAGACACAAAAGATGGCTCCCAATTCCATGAGCACAAGGTGGCCGTCAGAACTCCAGCAGTTATGACTCTTTAGTTATGTTCAAAGAGGGAGAGAGAGAGCTCCTCTTACAGATGTCCCAGAAAATCGAGCCTCTCACTAGTCTAACTCGAGCCCTGTGCCCATCCTTGACCTGAGAATCATGGCCGGAAGATTGGCTCCCATGGATTAATCTGGGTCTACGCCGCATGCCTGTTCATAGAGCTGGGTGCACGCCGCTTTCCATAAGATATGTGGGCTGTGCAGGGGAAGTGTGGTGACCAGAATGACAATTCAAGCATTTTCCAAAGAAAACGGAACAAAGATATGATCTATTTTCTATGGTTAAATGATTACATTTAAGCAAAAAAACAAAAAAAAACAAAAAAACCCACAAAACAAAACAAAACACCACACACTATTTTCTACAGTTGCATATATATATCTATGTAAATACATACAAAGAATTTTGGAAGCTTCCACTGCAAACTTACAGTAGTGATTAGTTCTGGGGAGGGTCCCAAGATTGGGAATTGTAGTTAAAGGGCTATTTTATTTTTTTACTTTTTTTTTTTTAATCAGGGCTATTTCAAATGTACCTAGAAAAATGATCCTCAACCACAGGCAATTCTGCCCTCCGACGCTAGTCAATGTCTCCAGATATTTTTGGTTGTCACGAGGGGGCTGGGGAGGGGGAAAGTGCTCCTGGCATCTAGTGGGTGGAGGCCAGGGATCCTGCTAAACATGGAGCACAGAGCTGTCTTCAGGAGCGAGAGTTATCTAGCGTAAACTGTCAATAGTGCCGAGGACGCTGGGAAACCCTGGTCTATCCGTCTGTCTAGAACATTATGCTTTTTACAAGAAGATGGGATCCAAGTTTTACTTGCATAGTTACAAGTTGATTTTTTTTTTTAAAAGGATGTCGTGGATACTGTGATATGCCCTCCACATACCCTTTCAGGACCAGTTACTTATTCCCCCAGCTGCCAGGAGTTTTGGCTGCTGATGACTCACAGTTCTAGGGAATTCTTCAGAAATTGCCCTTGGCTAAAAAGGAAGCTGCTCTAAGATGATGAGTCCTCTTCAAGGGTAACCTTTATTCTTGAGAAACCTCAGCACTTTTGACACTGTGGGACAATACTTCTTTGTCGTGGAGGCTGTCCTGTGCGCTGTGGGATGTTTAGCAGCATCTCGGGCCTCTTCCCACTAAACACCCAGTAGCACCCCTCCTCCAGCAGCAACAACCAAAATTTCTCCAGACATTGCCAAGTGTTGTCTGGGGGCCAGATCGACACCCCCCCACCCCCTCCACCCTGCATTAAGAACCACCGCCAGATCCAATGCCTGGTTGATGCAGGGGTACAAAGGCCCCGCCCCCAGCCTCCTTTCCAGAACATGTCTGAGGGCCATCCCTGCCTTATGGTCCCACAGGGGGTTGGCTGAGGCTTTCACTGCAATTGCCTCTTCATTCGATTTCTCCCTCTGCACCACCTGCTCCCGACACCCCTTCACAGGTGTCGTTCGCAAGAGCTCTTCCCAGTAGATGGTCTACCTGTAAATTTCCCTCCCAGAATCTGTTCCCTGGGGCTGAACAGGTCCCTGGGACTGAAATCAAGGTAGCAGAGGGCTTAAGTGACTTCTGGAAGGAACCACCGCAGGTAAGAAGTGGAGCTAAGACTGCAACCTGTCTCCTTATTCCAGAAATGGTGCTCAGAAGCATTCAACTTCACAACCTTCATCTCCACATTGGGCTCTGCAGACACCACAGGGAGCCCGACTTTCCCATCCCCACTCCTACCCCATGTGTGTTTCTATAATTGAAGGAGCAGAAGAAAAATGCATAGAATGTGAAACCTGATGGCATTACCTTCAATTCTTCCTCTTTATTGCTCCTAAGCTACATACCGTACAGACACACTCGTCTGCAAGCTTTCAACCGGTTGATGGGCAGCAAGTCCAAACATGTAGACATTTCAACTACAAGTAATTAACACAACCGCTTACAGGCCTCTGTTCGGAAAATGTTTTCCTTTGGATAAAAATACAGATGTGAGATAAAAAGGCCCATAGAAACATCATGGTTGGGACAAGGTCGTTGCTCAGTGGGAGGTCCATTTCTAACAATATGGGACAGTTAGGGAAGTTAGAAGCCCATGGTCTGGTGTGAGTGCTCTTACCATAGCAATAATTAATAATAATAATACTATACATTATTTTAATCATTATATGATATATACTAACAATAAGCATTAATTGAGCCATTGCTAAATGTCAGGCACGTGTTTTATATACACACGCTTTTCTTAAAGATTTTATTTATTTATTTGAGACAGTGAGAGAGAGAGCCCGAGGGGCAGGGAGGAGCAGGGGAGAGGGAGAAGCAGACTTCCCGCCGAGCAGGGAGCCCGATGCCGGAATCGATCCCAGGACCCTGGAACCATGACCTGAGCCAAAGGCAGACGCTTAACTGACTGAGCCACCCAGGTGCCCCTATACATATTTCTGTATTATATTTTCATATATTATTAAATATATTATATACTGTTTTATATTAGTATGTATTTTGCATATTATATAATACTTATATAATGACATATAAGTATTATATGTGGTATGTCATATCATATATCATGTATCAATGAGAGAGATAGTATTATTGTCTTGTCCACTGACTGATGAGGAATCTGAGGCACAGGGAAGTTTAGCAACTTGCTCAAAGTCCACAACTAGTAACTGGCTGAGCCACTCCAGCCTGCACGACTGCTCTTAATTTTCCAAAGGTGTGGTTCCAAGTTGGAGCACATTCATTCAGTTGAATTCATTTATTAGAAAGAGGGGGAAAATGCGGCGCCTGGGTGGCTCAGTCGGTTAAGCGACTGCCTTCGGCTCAGGTCATGATCCTGGAGTCCCGGGATCGAGTCCCGCATCGGGCTCCCTGCTCAGCAGGGAGTCTGCTTCTCCCTCTCCCGCTCCCCCCTCTTGTGCTCTCTTTCTCTCTCAAATAAATAAAATCTTTAAAAAAAAAAAAGAAAAGTAAAAAAGTTGGGTGGTCTTTGTCTTAAACTTTTATCTGTTTAAACTGGTCAACCAGGTTCAATTAAGGAACCCCGTATAAATGCTGAAAATGTATTGCTGTTCATTGAGCCTTTTTTTTTTTTAAGATTTTATTTATTCATTTGAGAGAGAGAGCGAGATAGAGAGAGCACAAGCAGGGGGAGAGGCAGAAGCAGACTCCCCGCTGAGCTGGGAGCCCAACGTGGGGCTTGATCCCAGGACCTGGAGATCATGACCTGAACCAAAGGGAGACACTTAACCATCTGAGCCACCCAGGCACCCTGAACCCTTTTCTTTTTAAGATTTATTTATTTATGAGAGAGAGAGAGAGACCACAAGCAGGAGGGGCAGAGGGAGAGGGAGAGAGAGTCTCAGGTAGACTCTGGGCTATGTGCAGAGCCCAATGCAGGATCTCACGACCCTAAGATCACAACCTGATCTGAAACCAAGAGTCGGGCACTCAACTGACTGAGCCACCCAGGTGCCCTACTGTTCACTGTATCTTTTTATTTTTTTAAGATTTTATTTATTTATCTGACGGAGAGACAGCGAGAGAGGGAACACAAGCAGTGGGAGTGGGAGAGGGAGAAGCAGGCTCCCCGCTGAGCAGGGAGCCCGATGTGGGGCTCAATCCCAGGACCCCGGGATCATGACCTGAGCTGAAGGCAGACGCTTAACCGACTGAGCCACCCAGGCGCCCCTGTTCACTGTATCTTAAAAGGAAAACATAATTATGGATTAGTGATATATTTTCAAACATTGAAACTGGCAACTTTCTTGGAACACATAAGTATCTTATTCAGCTACTGATCCTTCAAGTGTCCCACTTTTTTTCCAGTTATGCGTTATATGCAAAAAAGCAGGCAAGTTGATCCATTATTCAGTGTTTAACACATTCTGCACAGAACGTCTCGAAGGAGTGTTGCAAGAACTGGAACTGACTTTGTCACTGTCTGTGTGCTCAGAAACCCTGACTTGGGTTTTATATTGGGGTTTGTTTTTGCTTTGCCACTGACGGGCAGGAGCTGATCAGGTTGAACTTCCTGTATAATAATTCACAGAAAAGTTATTTATGGCTTCTTAATCTTCCTGATCTGAAGTAGCAACTTAGGGTAAAGAAAGAGTGGGAGGAAGTGGAGCATAGAAAAAAAAAAAAAAAAGGAGAAAGAGAAAAGAAATAAAAGCCCAGGGTGATGGCCAGTGTAGACGTCCTTTATGGGAAGAAAGTGTTCAAAAACACAGGCTGAGTAGTATATCGTATTTGGTGTCATTTATTTTAAAATCTAAGAGAGGAAGTTAAAAAACAAAACAACACTTAGTTCTGAGATTGAAAACTTCCTCTCTCCCTTTTAGGTTTATTCAAGAAGTTTAGCAGAGTGGCCTGGAGTCCAATTGCCTGGGTCCAAATCCTACTTCTGCCACTTCCTAGTTTTCCTGAATTAATACATATAAAGGGCTTAGAAAAGTGCCTGGCTCTTAGTAAACACTCATAGATGTCAAATAATAATAATGTGATTAGAATAATAAAAAGAAATAATTTTAGTTATCATTGCTTTAGAGGGACACTCCTTTTCCTCACATTTCAGTTCAATTCATCATGTATAGGCTTAGTTCTTTCTAGGTGCCCAAAGTTGTGTTCCATCGGATAAAACTCAGTTGTGGATAACATCAGGCTACATACTATGCTTGGGGTTGAATCTCCTGGAACCACCATTTTTATGTGAGTTGTATGTTGGGCTGGGAGAGCAAGCAGGCCTGGGGAATGAAGACTTTGAATGATCAGATGAGCCCATGGTATCTAAATAGTGATGAGTCCGATTAACATGATTTGTTTGCAGATAAAACATGAGCAGATTCCAAATGTACTACTTTACTGAGTTGAGTAGTGTCCCTCAAAAATTCATGTCTACCTGGAACCTGAGAATGGGACTTATTTGGAAATAGGTTGTTTGCAGATGTTAGCAAGTTAAAACAAGGTCATAATGGATGGGGCACTGGGTGGGTCAGTCGGTTAAGCGTCTGCCTTCGGCTCAGGTCATGATCCCAGAGTCCTGGGATCAAGTTCTGCATCGGGCTCCCTGCTTAGCGGGGAGCCTGCTTCTCCTTCTGCCTGCAGCTCCCCCTCCTTGTTCTCTCTCTCTCTCTCTGATAAATAAATAAATAAATAAATAAATAAATAAATAAATTTTAAAAATCTTAAAAAAAAAAAAGGCCATACTGGATGAAGGTAGGCCCTAAATACAATATGACTGGTGTGTTTGTAAGAAGAGAGAAATTTGGACAGAGAGGCCCAGACACACAGTGGAGAAGGCCATGTGAAGACGGAGACAGAGATTAGAGGGATGCATCTACAAGCCAAGGAACAGTAAAGATTGCCAGCACCAACCAGAAGCTAGTGGTGGCCAGGAAGGATTCACCCTTGGAGTCTTTGAAGGGAGCACAACCCTCCTGACACCATGATTTCCATCTTCTGGCTTCCAGAGCTGTGAAAGGATACATTTCTCTTGTTTAAAACCATCAAGTTTGTGGTAATTTGTCATTGCAGTCCTAGGAAACTCACACTCATAACAAGAGAAATGAAAATTAAAATTATACTGACATGCCATTTTTAACCTGCCAGTTTGATAAAGATCAAAAAGTCTGATAGAGATGGATTGGGGACTTTTTGTTTCCTTTTGAACTTTTTGAATACTGAAAACTAAATTAAAATTAAAATTAAAAAAAGTGAACATATTGGGACTCCTGGCTGGCTCAGTTGGTAGAGCATGCGACTCTTGATCTTGGGGTTGTGAGTTCAAGCCCCACATTTGGAGTAGAGCTTACTTAAAAAATAAATATTTAAAAAATTTAAAAGTTGGGGCACCTGGGTGGCTCCGTCAGTTAAGTGCCTGACTCTTAATTTTGGCTCAGGTCTTGATCTCAGGGTCACGAGTTCATGCCCCACATTGGGCTCCACACCCAGCATGGAGCCTACTTAAAAAAAATAAATAAATAAAAAGGAAGGAAGGAAGGAAGAAAGAGAAAGAAAGAAAGAAAGAAAGAAAAAAGTGGACAAATTCCTTTTACTAACACGTATTTTTTGCACAGCCAGTGAGCTAAGGATGGGTTTTTATTTTTAAATGGTTGGAAAAAAAAAACAAAAGAATAATTTTTTTGACACATGAAATTATATACAATTCAAGTTTCAATGTCCACCAGTAATGTGAATTGAAAGTCAGCCCCGCTCATTCATTCGTGTTTAGGGCTTACAATGGCCGTGCTGAGATACTGAGGTAGAAGAGTCACAGAGCCTAAAATATTTATCTGGCCTTTTTTTTTTTTTTTTTAAAGATTTTACTTATTTATTTGACAGAGAGAGACACAGCAAGAGAGAGAACACAAGCAGGGGGAGTGGGAGCGGGAGAAGCGGGCTTCCCGCGGAGCAGGGAGCCCGATGTGGGGCTGGATCCCAGGACCCTGAGATCATGACCTGAGCCAAAGTCAGACACTTAACCCACTGAGCCACCCAGGTGCCCTCCTGTTCTAGATTAAAGAACAAAATAATCATTTGCATGCTTATAGAAATAGAAGGGTCTATTTAATACCGAATGGCCATCCCATGAGGACTTTTTTTTTTTTTTTTTTTTTTAAGTAAATCCTACACCCAACTTGGGGCTTGAACTCATGACCTGGAGATTAAGAGTCACACGCTCTACTGACTGAGCCGGCGAGGTGCCCCCCATGAGGACTTTTCTTTTTTTAGGACTTTTTAAAGTTAAACAACTCATGAAAAACTCAAAAGTAAACTGGGAATCTTCTTGCTCTTTCTTAAAGAACATTAGAAAAGCCAGGGCTTTTGTATACTTAAATAAGACCTTTACCCCACCTGTCTGGGCCTCCCTGCTCTCTAAGCCAGTGAGGCCATCGGAATGAGAATGGATCCGAACCCCCTTTCCCTTATCTTATTGAAAATTCAAAGTATTTGATGTTAACAAAAAACCAAATGACCTAGAACTACATTTAAGTTTTACTAAAGCTAAATCAAAGCTTTCTGTTTTTGTTGTTTTGATGGTAGGAAGAGCACTTTATCACCAATAAAACAAGTATAAAGGGATACCTGAACCCTTGAAAGTTCAGTTCTTGGTTTATGAAAGAAAACAGACCCATGTAAAAAGTTAGGTCATAATAGGATGGTCAATAGCTGTATTTTTCAAACTTTTGGACAACGATCCACAGTAAAATAGAAGTTCTATACTATGACCTAGCATACATGTGTTCACACACATACTGAAATAAAAGCATTGGTTTTAATATATGTCATTTAGTGCATTCTGGTACTTTCTACGTTGTTCCATCATTTAAAAAAATTATTGTGTTGTATTTATTTATTTATTTAAATCATCTCTACACCCAACATGGGGCTCAAACTCACAACCCTGAGATCAGTAGCTGCATACTCCACCAACTGAGCCAGCCAGGCGTCCACCCACCCCCCACTATTTTCTATTCCATTTTGGTCTAGTCTGGTCTGCTTATAAATAAAATATTAGTCATAACCCAGAAATTAATTTTATAATGTACTAATGGATTGAAGCCTGATGTTTGAAAAACACTGGTCTATATTCTTTAGGATCATGGTCAAGCAGAATGGTCCCAGGAAATTGTTTAAATTAAATATGACACAAGCAAACAGTATGGCCATATAATCATTAAAATAAATGTGGTGAAGGTCTATGTACTGATGCAGAAAGTTGTCCCCAGAATATATTTGCAAGTTTAAAAAATGGGTTGTAACTAGCACAGCACTGGGCAGGACCTGTAGCTGCAGGTGACAACAAACACACACACCCCTATCCCACCTTTTTTTTTTTTTAAAGATTTTATTTATTTATTTGAGAAAGAGAGAGAGAGAGAAACAGCATGAGAGGGGATAGGGTCAGAGGGAGAAGCAGGCTCTCCGCCGAGCCGGGAGCCCGATGTAGGACTCGATCCCAGGACTCCGGGATCATGACCTGAGCCGAAGGCAGTCGCTTAACCAACTGAGCCACCCAGGCGCCCTCCCACCTTTTTTTTTTTAAAGATTTTATTTTTAAGTAATCTCCACACCCAACATGGGGCTTGAACTCACAAATCCAAGATCAGGAGTCGCATGCCCCCGCAACTTTTCCATGGCTTCAGCAAAAAGGAGATAATTGGTCATGCTTGATCCACAATTCCCTCTCTTAGAGTTGGTCTATAAGGACTGAAGGTGGGTGAAAGACACTTTACACAGGAAAAATATGGGTAGTATTATGCAGAGAAGAGGGGTGCTACCTAAGGCACAGTAGAGGGGCACCTGGCTGACTCAGTCAGTAGAGCATATGGCTCTTGATCTCAGGGTTGTGAGTTCAAGCCCCATATTGGATGGAGAGTTTGCTTAATGAACAAAACAAACAAACAGACAAACAAAAAAGCACAGTAGAAATATGCACAATATGAGCTAACTGGTGTTTAAGATGATCTAGGCAAAAATATAGGGAGGGATAAGTACATAGTGATTTGCTAACAGTAGATCTCTAAAGGGCAGAGTTGCCAGAAGAATGTTCACCTTTTACTTTATTCCCTTCTGTATCATTTGCACTTTTTACCACGAATGTCTTGCTTTTAGAGCCAAAATATTTTTTTTTTTAAAAGATTTTATTCTTTTATTCGACAGAGAGAGACACAGTGAGAGAGGGGACACAAGCAGGGGGAGTGGGAGAGGGAGAAGCAGGATTCCCGCTGAGCAAGGAGCCTGATGTGGGACTCGATCCCAGGACCCCGGGACCAAGACCTGAGCTGAAGGCAGACGCTTGACGACTGAGCCAGCCAGGCGCCCAGAGCCAAAATATTTTAAAAAGCAATGAAAAATATTCTCATCTTAAGAAAAAAGTCGAAATATCTAGAAAAGGCCAATCCGCAAAGATAGAAAGTAGATTAGTGGTTGCCTGGGGCTGGGGTGGGAATGGGGATTAAAGATAAACAGCTGAGAGGTTTTCCTGAAATGAAAAAACTGCATTATATTGAAATAGTGCTAAAAATCATCGAATTGTACACTTAAAAGGGGTGAATTTTATGACCTGTAAATTATACTTCAATAAAACTGTCTTTAAAAGGGGGGGGGCGCCTGGGTGGCTCAGTCGGTTGGACCTCTGCCCTCGGCTCAGGTCATGATCCCAGGACCCTAGGATTGAGCCCTACATCAGGCTCCTTGCTCAGCAGGGAGTCTGCTTCTCACTCTTGTGCTCTCATGCTCTCTCTCTCAAATAAATAAAAAAGGGATATAAAAGAGGAGAGGAACCCAGAGGAAAGAGAAGGATGAAGACTCAGAGTCCAAACAATCCATCTGTAGGATTTTGGATGCAGTTTTTAAAAACTATACTTTCGCCTGGCTCCAATCTTCCAGCCGTCCCCAGTCTCCGTGATTTCTCAAAGATTACTGACTGCGTGTTCTTGATCACATCTGCAAATTGTCTCAGTCCTTGGGAATGTAATTCATCGGTTTTAAAACTTTCTGACAAGGTGAATAAGGTAAAGAAGCCCCAGAGCTGAACGTTTTCCCGGGGCCTCCTGAACCTCTCCCCTTTGTGTGTGATTCTCCTCTGATTACTTCTCCTTTCGTCTGTGTTTATATTTTGTGATTTCTTAAAAGCGAGTTCCTAGGCAACACAGAGAGCTGGGGTGGTTGTGGTGCCCCATGAACTAGGACTTGGGGACCGGGCTGCTGGTGCGCCCCCGCTCCAGTTTAACTGCTCCACAGCAGTAGACATTCATACTGTAGTCTATCTAGCAACCTTTCCTCTTTCTGGAAATTGTGCCCCGAGTTTCCGGGGGGATTTCCTCTCCCCCACTTGACCTCTCTGGTTCCAGTGGGGCTGACCGCCACCGTTGGGCTCTAAGAATAAGCAAGTGACTCAGCTCTGCCGGGCCACCAGCATGGCTCATCTCAGGCCCCGATAATTAGCTCAGAGACGGGCATGTGACCCAAGGCCGTCCAATGAGAGTCGGTTCTGGGATGTTTACTAGAAATACTGGAAAAGAAGTGCGGTTTTTTTTCACCATGCTGTGACGGGATACCGTGTTGTATCTGCTATGGGCCACCGTATGGGGAAGGCCTATCAAAGAATTAAACTGTGCGGCGGGAAGGTAGAGTGGTGAGGTTAGCTGCCTTCCAAGAATGAAGCCAACACTCAGGAAATGGACCAGGAGATGAACAAGGAGAGAGTCCTGACTCACTGTCTGGATCCATTCATACCTGAACTTGCTGCTCCCTGTGACCTTTGCCGTCAGGTGAGCCTGTGAATTCTCACAATTTGATTTGGGTTTCTTTTTTTAAGATTTTATTTATTTATTTGAGAGAGCGAGCGTGCACGGGGGGGGGGGGGGGGGCAGAAGGAGAGGAGAAGCAGACTCCCTGCTGAGCAGGGGGCCCAATGACGAGGGGCACAATCCCAGTCACTTGCTGTTGAGAATCCCGATTAATACAGTGTCCTTGGCTGAGCTGGTTCATCTGTTGTCTCCATTTCCTTATCTGGGAAAAAAAAAAAAAAAGGACTGATAATGAGATGTGGGAATCGAATGGAACAATTTATTGAAAACCAACAGAAAAGGATATAAAGATTACACCAATTTATACTACTGCTAATAGTGTTTGAGAATACCTGCTCACTTCCCAACATCTTTTTTTTTGTCTTTTCTCGTTTTTTGGTTTTTTTTTTAAGATTTTATTTATTTATTTTGACAGAGAGACGGAGAGAGAGGGAACACAAGCAGGGGGAGTGGGAGAGGGAGAAGCAGACTTCCTGCTGAGAAGAGAGCCTGATGTGGGGCTCGATCCCAGAACCCTGGGATCATGACCGGAGCCGAAGGCAGACGCTTAAGGACTGAGCCACCCAGGCACCCCTGTTTTTTCGTATTAACAGAACTCCAGTTTCTTTTTTTTTTTTTTAATATTTTATTTATTTATTTGAGAGAGAGAGCGCCTGAGTGCAAGAGCGGGGGGCGGGGGGGGGCGGAGTGAGGAGCAGACTCCCCACTGGACCCTAAGATCATGACCTGAGCCGAAGGCAGACGCTTAACCGACTGAGCCACCCAGGCGCCCCAGGACTCCAATTTCTATTCTACTATACTGCCACTTGGAATAAAAGTTAAATTTCCCAGCTTCCCTTGCAGTTAGGTATAGTCACATGACTAAGTTCCAGCCAATGAGATGTGAGTGGAAGTGGGGGGGGGCTTCCAGAAAGGAAAGGGTATGCTCTCCCCTTTCTCTCTCTGCTTTCTGCTGCCTGGGATGCAAATAGGACAGATGGCGCTCCAGCCAATACCGTGAGTCATGTGACTTTAAGAATGGCGAGCTAGAGAAAGCCAGCAAACAGACAGAAATCAGGTCCCTGCGGAAAATGGACCCACCATACCAGCTCTCACCGGCTGACCTACAGGCTTCTTTCACATCATGAAAGAAATAGACTCCAACTCACTTAAATCCCCAATTGGTCACGCGTCTCTTACTTATATCCAGACCTGAGTCTGACAGTGCCATTTTCCCTACACCCTGAGCAACACATTGCATTATAATTATGTTTTCATTTTGAAAGTCTGATAGATGAAAAACGACACCACTTCATCGCTTCAAATTCATTTCTCCTAAGAGTTTATCTTTTTATATGTTTATGAGCCCATTTGTTCCCTTTTTTGTCTGTGAGCTGTCTATTCTCAGTTGTTTCTTTTTCTTTTTCTTTTTTTTAAGATTTTATTTATTTGACAGAGAGAGACACAGCGAGAGAGTGGGAACACAAGCAGGGGGAGTGGGAGAGGGAGAAGCAGGCTTCCCGCGGAGCAGAGAGCCCGATGTGGGGCTCAATCCCAGGACCCTGGGATTATGACCTGAGCCGAAGGCAGATGCTTAATGACTGAGCCACCCAGGCGCCCCTCTCATTTATTTCTTAACTCCAGGCTCAGGCTGCCTCTTTTCTGTGGTTGTAAGACGGCTGCCAGCCACTCTTGGATTCTATGTCATGTCAGCAACCTCAGCGGAGAGCTCACCACTTTCCTGGGTGATCCAACACAAGGTTGGGGACTGTCAAGGGAGCAAGAACACAAGCCACAACCTGGAGGAACACATTTGCAAAAGACATACAGTAGTTACCCCTTATTCACAAGGGATACGTTCCAAGACTGCCAGTGGACACCTCAAACCATGAATAGTACCAATCCCTGTATATACCATGTTTTTTCCTATACGTACATGTGATAAAGTTTAATTTATAAATTACGTACAGTAAGGGATGAGCAACAATAACTAATAATATAGGGCAATTATAGCAACACACCATAATAAAAGTTAGGTGAATGTGGTCTGTCTCAAATTATCTTATTGTATTGTACTCATCCCTCTTGTAGTGATGTGAGATAATAAAATGTCTACGTGATGAGATGAAGTGAGGTGAATGACATAGCCATTGTGATATAGTGTTAGGCTACTATTCACTTTCTTTTTTTTTTTAAAGATTTTATTTATTTATTTGAGAGAGAGAATGAGAGAGAGCATGAGAGGGAAGAGGGTCAGAGGGAGAAGCAGGCTTCCCGCCAAGCAGGGAGCCCGACGCGGGGCTTGATCCCAGGACCCAGGGATCATGACCTGAGCCGAAGGCAGACGCTTAACGACTGAGCCACCCAGGCGCCCTCCTATTGACTTTCTAAGGATGTATCAGAAGGAGGATCATCTGCTCCGGGACTGAGGTTGACCTTAGGTACTGAAACGAGGGAAAGTTGAACAGCAGATAAAGTGGGAGTACTGTATTTAGTAAAAGACTATTATCCAAAATATACAAAGAACTCTTAAAAACTCAACAGTAAGAAAACTAACAACCAGATTTAAAAAACAGGCAAAAGACCTGAACAGACACCTCCCCAAAGAAGATATACAGATGGCAAATATATGAAAAGATGCTTTACATCATATGTCATCAGGAAAATACAAACTAAATCCATAAGTAAATACCACTAAACAGCTTCTAGAGGGTGCCTGGGTGGCTCAGTTGGTTAAGCGACTGCCTTCGGCTCAGGTCATGATCCCGGAGTCCTGGGATCGAGTCCCACATCGGGCTCCCAGCTCAGCGGAGAGCCTGCTTCTCCCTCTGACCCTATCCCCTCTCATGCTGTTTCTCTCTCTCTCTCTCAAATAAATAAATAAATAAATAAATCTAAAAAAAAAAAAACACCAAAAAAAAAAACCAAACAGCTTCTAGAAAGGCTAAAGTCAAAAACACTGACAACACCAAGTGCTGACGAGGATGTGGAGCAACAGGAACTCTCATTGCTGGCAGGAATGCAAAAACGGTATAACCACTTTGGAAGACAGTTGACAATTTCTCACAAAACTAATACTCTTGCAGAGCCTGGGTGGCTCAGTTGGTTAAGCGTCCGACTCTTAGTTTTAGCTCAGGTCAGGGTCTCAGGGTTGTGTGATCAAACCCCACGTCAGGCTCTATGCTCAGCAGAGTTGGCTTGGGATTCTCTCCCTCTCCATCCCCCTTTGCCTCTCCCCTTACAGACACACGTGCTCTCTCTCTGACATAAATCTTTAAAAAAACAACCAAACTAAAAAAAACTAGTCATACTCTTACCATAGAATCCAACAATGTATTCCTTGGTTAAATCCAAATTAGTTGAAAATTTACATCTACACAAAGCTCTGCACATGAATATTTATAGCAGATTTATTCCTAGTTGCCCAAACTTGGAAGGTTTCTTTCAGTAGGTGAATGTGGTATATCCATACAATGGAATATTATTCAGAGCTAAAATGAAATGACTTATCAAGCCAGGAAAAGACATGGAGGAATCTTAAATGCATATTACTAAGTGAAAGAAGCCAATCGGAAAAGGCTATTTGCTGCATGATTCCAACTATATGACATTCTGGAAAAGCTGAAACATTCTGGAGACAGTAAAAAGATCAGTGGTTGCCAGAGGTTGGGGGAAAGAGGGATGAACAGGTAGAGTACCAGAGATTTTCAGGGCAGTGAAACAATGCTGTGTGATACTATAATGGTGGATACATGTCAGTATATATTTGTCCAACCCTATAGAATCTGCAACACCAAGAGTGAACTCTAATGTTAACTATGGACTTTGGTTGATAATGATGTATCAGTGTGGGTTCATTGATCATATAAATGTACCATTCTGGTGAGGGATGTTCATAGCAAGGAAAGTATGTGCAGTGGGGGAGGACGGTTAATCTGGGAACTCCATGCTTTCCACTCAGTTTTTTTTTTTAAGATTTTTATTTATTTATTGAGAGAGAGAGAGAGAGAGAATGATAGAGAGCATGAGAGGGAGGAGGGTCAGAGGGAGAAGCAGACTCCCTGCTGAGCAGGAAGCCCAATGCAGGACTCGATCCTGGAACTCCAGGATCATGACCTGAGCCGAAGGCAGTCGCTTAACCAACTGAGCCACCCAGGCGCCCCTCCACTCAGTTTTACTGTGAATCCAAAACTACTCTAAAAAACTGAGATCTATTAAAAAAAAAAAGGGTTTGGTCCTGACTGGGTCAGATGGGGTCACATGTCTCTATCTGATCAGTTGAGCATGCTGATGGATTAGGCGCAGGTGCATGTCCCTCTCTGGAACCTGGAGTGGAATCAGCCCTCCAAAAGCACATGGAATGGGGGTGGGGAGGGAGAGCACTTTAGAAAGAAAATAAGAAATAAGGGTTTGTTTCCTGAGAAGAGGAAAATGGATATTGGGGAGGGTAAATCAATAAACATTGACTATCCAAGCAAAGAAGAGAATCAAATCTTAGACAGAGCAGCAAGTCCAGAGGCCTGGAGGCGGTAAAGAGATGGAGCTTGTGGGCAGACTGAGTGACGCATTCTCTTTTAGGCATCTAATTAACTCACTTTTAAGTCACAACTTTTTAAATTTATTGGGCACCAAATATGGGCCAGATCCTATGCTTGGAGCTAAAGAGACTTTTGTGAATAATAACTCAGTGGACAAGTCCATTAATTTTCAAAGGCTTACTTAATGTTTATTCAATGAACATTTAGAAGACCAGTTAAATTTCATCACTCCAAAATTAAACTACATATGGCCTAATTCGAATATCCACATTCCTTCTCAATCACTGCATTTTCAGAGAATTCAAGGATTCAGAGGAAGCCAGAGCAGTTAAATGACTCACCATGGACCACCCCTCTCCAGCCCCGCAAGACTCCCAGGACACATGGCTAAGTTTTGACCTTGACTAACTATAGTGACCACTTAAAGGAAGGAAAGTGCCCACCAAGAGTTGCCCATGGTTACTCTTGAATAGCTGGACCCCAAACTATGTGCATCAATTTGGAGATTTTGTAATTGTTCAAAAGAGTGGGACAAGAAGCCTAAATTAATTGATTTTTACATAGCCTTCAAAAAAAGTTTTTTAAATAGCCTTTTAAAGCCAACAATACCAATGCTCTCTCTCTCTTTTTTCCCCAACTCTAATATAATTCATGAAACAAAATACAAACTTCTTTTATTCTGAATTTTAGTCTCTGGACACTTTGAAGTGGTTTTGTTAGTTTTTTAGATTTTTCTGCACTAATACTGAATTGCTCCATTGCTGTTTCTTTTTATCAAAAGAAGGTAACATCAATTTCTTTGTTCCCTCCACCCTGAACTGTTCCTGTTTCTATTATTAAAGAGATGTTTACCTGACTCAGATAAAGACATGCTACATCATTAGCTCTTTCGGTTAATCTGCAGTTATGAAGCACTTAGTGTGTACTTGGTACCATGGAAAACATTAAAGAAATGGACACTACAGGCTGTCCATTAAGGAATCAAGATTCAGTCTGTGTGATTTTAAGCTAGTTACTTAACATCTCTGAGCTTCTGTTTCCTGAACTATCAAATAAGGATGAGACATCACCCTTGCAAGGATCTTATTTACTCATTTGTTCAACAAATATAGTTCGAGCTTCTGCTCTGTGCTCCACACTCCTCCAGGAAGTAGGGAGACAGAACAGGGCTAAGAACTGTAGAGGGTTTTTGGTGGGGATGGGAGCTGGGCTACGCAGGAAGCATTTGTATGTGAGCATTTCTGGTATATTACCTAAACAGAGCTCAGAAGAAAAGAACATACATCTTACTCAAGGCCAGTGTATTAGGTTGTCTATTGCTATGTAACAAATTGCTTCAAAAGTTAGCAGCTTAAAACAATACACTTTTATCTCATAGTTTCTGTGGGTTAGGGATCCAGGAGGGTTTGGTTGGGTGGTCCTCATCAGGGTCTCTCATCTGGCCGCCAGCCTGTCACTGGGGCTGCAGTTACCTGAAGGCTCGCTTAGGGCTGGAGGATTTTTCTCAGCTTACTCACGGGTTGTGGTAGGAAGTTTCCATCCCTTGCCACATGGGCCTCTCCGTAGGACTGTTCATGACATGGCTTTGCTGGCTTCCCCTGCAAAACAAGTGATTTAAAAAAGAGAAAGAGAGAGAGCAGCTAAGACAGAAGCTTCAGTGTCTTTTATAACCTGATCATCACTTCTGGGGAATTCTCCTGTTTGCCCAGACTGCCCTGGTGCAAGGAGGGGGTGGGGGCCACACAAGGGTGTGATGGCCAGGAGACAAAGATTCATTGGGTGCCATTTGGAGTCTGGCTACCAGAGTGCCCAGTTTTTTTGTGATACTTATTCTCATTTAAAAAAATTTTTAGGGCGCCTGGGTGACTCAGTCGGTTGAGCATCTGCCTTCGGCTCAGGTCATGATCCTAGGGTCCTGGGATCGAGCCCCGCATCGGCCTCCCTGCTCAGCGGGGAGTCTGCTTCTCCCTCTGCCCCTCCCTCCCCCTCGTGCGTGCTTTCTCTCTCTCACAAAAATAAATAAATAGAAATACTTCCTTTTTTTTTTAAGATTTTATTTATTTATTTGACAGAGAGAGACACAGCAAGAGAGGGAACACAAGCAGGGGGAGTGGGAGAGAGAGAAGCAGGCTTCCCGTGGAGCAGGGAGCCCGATGTGGGGCTCGATCCCAGGACCCTGGGATCATGACCTGAGCCGAAGGCAGACACTTAATGACTGAGCCACCCAGACGCCCCAAATAAAAATACTTCTTAAAAAAATAAATTTTTTTTTTTAAAGTAGGCTCCACACCTAACATGGAGCTTAAACTCACAACCCTGAGATGGAGTTGCGTGCTCTACCGACTGAGCCATCCAGGCGCCCCTCTTTTCTCGTTTTATTTTTTTAAAGATTTTATTTTTGGGTAATCTCTATACCCAACATGGGGCTCGAACTCACAACCACAAAATCAAGAGTTGCACTCTCTACCAACTGAGCCAGCCAGGTGCGCCTCTGTTCGCATTTTATTTATTTTTAAAGATTTTATTTATTTGAAAAAAAAAGATTTTATTTATTTGACAGAGAGAGACACAGCGAGAGAGGGAACACAAGCAGGGGGAGTGGGAGAGGGAGAAGCAGGCTTACCGCTGAGCAGGGAGCCGAAGCGGGGCTCAATCCCAGGACCTGGGATCATGACCCCAGCCGAAGGCAGGCGCTTAACGACTGAGCCATCCAGGCGCCCCTCTTTTCACATTTTAAATCACTACTCACTTTTATACTTAATTTTGTACTCACAATTTTGTATATATACATATATATATATATATTTTTTAAGAAGCACCCACCTCTACCCCACCACCAAGCGTATAAACATCAGGTCCCAGGAAACCTGGGTCCATCTCTGGTCCTACAACAAGTCTGCTTTTCATGACACGGGGAGTGATAGAGGTTTTGCACACGGGGTCAGAATCAGGACCCAGTCCAGGGAAACTGTTTGCTCAGGACCAACCCTGCAGGTGGAAGGTGTAGATTTCAGCTCCTCCCCCCCTGCCCTCCCTCAACATTCCTCTGGAAGCTTAAGCTGCTGGAATTAAAGCAGAGGTTTGATGAGTGGCAAAGAGATAAAGTCTTGTTTGCACATTGTAATGGTGTATTTAAACATTTTGACAATGATCAGGTGAGCTCCTTGGCGAGTATTGACCCCACTCTTCTGTAAGTGATCCTACCGGGCAGGAGGGCCCCTTGGCCCCGTGACTGGGGCACTCACAAGTCAATTGACTTGCTTAGTTTCTTTTTGCTTAAGCCACACATCTGAAGAAATGCACTTTTTTTTGTTCTTTGTTTTCTTTCTTAGTGCACTAAGAAGAACAAAGCTGGCTTTTAAACCCTATTGCATCTCTTAAGTTTTTGAGGCTCAAGCTGTGAATTAGCAAAAACAAACAGAACAAATAAACAAAACAAAAAAAACCCAACAACAACGAAAAAGAAAAAAAAAACACCCAAAAAACAAAACCCAACTCTTTTGGTCCTTGCTTGAATCTCCGTGATCTGAGATAAATCAAGCCCCTCTCCCCCTCCCCCAGGTAGACACCTAATGACGTGTTGGGATTTGCTTAATAAAAGAAATGGCCACCATTTATTGAATGCCTATTTTGTGTCATGGTATCTGCATATATTATTTCATTTGTCACTCATTTAAGAGGGCGCGATGATCCTCATTTTGCAGATGAGGCTCAGAGACACTATATGATTTGCCTAAGGTCACACAGCATATAAATGATCAAATTGGGCTTAATGGAGGTCTGCCTGAGGGGTACCTGGAGGGTTCAGTCAGAGGAGCATGACACTTGATCTCTTGATCTTGGGGTTGTGGGCTTGAGCCCCACATTGAGTGTAGATATTACTTACTTACTTAATTTAAAAAAAGAAACCAAAAATGGAGGTCTGCCTGGTTTAGGAGCTCATGTTCTTTTTACTATGTTGCCCTCCCCTATCCCCAGATAAGGTCAGATTTTTCCATTATATGATTTTATAGCATCCAATAGTTTTCTGCATATACTTACTAAATTTCATTATTGTGGGGCACCTGGGTGGCTCAGTCGGTTAAGCGACTGCCTTCGGCTCAGGTCATGATCCTGGAGTCCCAGGATCAAGTCCCGCATTGGGCTCCCTGCTCAGTGGGGAGTCTGCTTCTTCCTCTGACGCTCCCCCATCTTGTACACTCTCTCTCTCACTCTCTCTCTCTCAAATAAATAAAATCTTTTAAAATAAATAAATAAATAAATTTCATTATTGTAATAGTTACCTATTGTGTAACAAACTACACCAGAACATAGTTGCTTAAAACTATCATTTATTGGACCTGGCTGGTTCAGTTGGGGGAGCATGAGACTCTTGATCTCAGGGTTTTAAGTTCAAGCCCCACATTGGGTGTAGAGATTATGTAAAAATAAAATCTTAAACACACACACATACACAACTAAATAATTTATTATGAGCCTTTTTTTTTTTTAATAAACTCTACCCCCAATGTGGGGCTTGAACTCACCACCCTGAGATCAAGTGTTGCGTGCTCTACTGACTAAGCCATTCGGTACCCCTCTTTCTTCTAAGTCTTTGGGTTGGTATGGGGTCCTTCTGTGAGTTACACCTGGGTTTGCTCATGCAGCTGCATTCAGCTGGAGGGTCAACTGGGACAGCCAGATGGCTGGGTCTCTCTCCTTCTGAGGTCTTTCTTTCAGGGCTTTTTCTGGCTTGGTAGACTCAGGTCAGAAGAGCGCCAAGACAGCGAAAATGAAAGCTGCAAAGCCTTTCAAGGTCTAGGCTCTAGAACTTGTGCAGAGTCCTTTCTATCCTGTGATACTGGTCAAAGCAAGTTCCATTAAGCTTCGTATATGTTTAAACCATGTTGACCTTTTCACAGCTATGTCCACAGTGCCCAGAACAGAGCCTGGTACATAGACTATTTGCTGATATAAATGAGATTATCACAGTGTATTTTTCTCCTAGCACAGTGTCTTTTTTTTTTTTTTTTAAGATTTTTATTTATTTATTTGAGAGAGAGAGACAGAGATAGCAAGAGGGGAGGAGAGGGAGAAGCAAGCTCCCCATTGAGCAGGGAGCCCCATGCAGGGCTTATCCCAAGACTCTGAGATCATGACCCGAGCTGAAGGCAGATGCTTAACCGACTGAGCCACCCAGGTGCCCCTAACACAGTGTCTTATACATCGAAGTTCCCTAAATGAGGGTTATTTATTTCCCAGGGGAGATAAATAATATAGGTGATCTTTTTTTTTTTTAAGTTATTTTTTTTAGTACTCTCTGCACCCAAAGTGGGGCTTGAACTCATAACCCTGAGATAGAGTCACATGCTCCTCTGACTGAGCAAGCCAGGCACCCCTGTTTGTTTTTTGTTTTTTAATGTAAACTCTGTCCCCACTGTGGAGCTGAAACGCACCACCCCAAGGTCAAGAATCACAATGCTCTTCTAACTGAGCCAGTCAGGTGTCCCTGGATGATCTGTTATTTCTAGGGAAACCTCAGATTTCCACAGAATGACCTTCATTGTTCTCTCCAACCTGTCTCCAATCCTCTGTTATCTGATACCCAGTAAATTGCCAGAGATGCATAAATTAATGGAGAGGCAGTAGAAGATAAGAATGAAACAGGTGGTCATGAAGTTCAAGTCCTGGTCCAGCCTCTCGTTAGCTGTGAGACCTTGGACAAGTCATTTAAACCCTGTGCTTTTTGTTTCCTCTTTTGTGAAACAGATATAATAATAACACATATTTGTCGAGACTCATGAAAGAATTAAATGGGTTCATACTTGTGTAAAGTATTAACAAGAAGAGTTGGCCTGCAGTTACTGTTACATAAAAGTTTATTATAATTAACCTATAGGGTCTGACCAGTTTCCAATGAGTCACTTTCTTAAGATACAACATAGATTTTTTTTTTTTAAGATTTTATTTAGTCATTTGAGTCAGAGAGATAGAGAGGGAGAGCATGAGCAGGGGGAGAGGCAGAGGGAGAGTGAGAAGGAGACTCCCCGCTGAGCCAGGAGCCCGATGTGGGACTCAATCCCAGGACCTGGAGATTATGACCCGAGCCGAAGGCAGATGCTTAACCATCTGAGCCACTCAAGCGCCCCACAACATAGACTTCTGAGAGCTGTTCTGTTTCACCCAACAGTCTTCAAAGAATCTGGAAGCCATTGAGATGAGCTCTGAACAAGAGAGAAAGCAATCTTTTTTTTTTTTTTTTTTTTGACAGAGAGATAGCACAAGTAGGCAGAGTGGCAGGCAGAGGGAAAGGGAGAAGCAGGCTCTCTGCCGAGCAGGGAGCCCGATGCGGGGCTCGATCCGAGGACCCCAGGATCATGACCCGAGCCAAAGGCAGCCGCTCAACCGACTGAGCCACCCAGGTACCCCGAGAGAAAGCAATCTTTCCCAGTTCATGGCTGGGTAGCTTTAATTTACCAATTTCTTTTCTTTTTTTTTTTAAAGATTTTATTTATTTATTTGACAGAGAGAGACACAGCGAGAGAGGGAACACAAGCAGGGGGAGGGGGAGAGGGAGAAGCAGGCTCCCCGCAGAGCAGGGAGCCCGATGTGGGACTTGATCCCGGGACTCCAGGATCATGACCTGAGCCGAAGGCAGTCGCTTAACCGACTGAGCCACCCAGGCGCCCTAATTTACCAATTTCTAATTTCATAGACAGTGTTTAGATTTTTTTTTTCCAAAGATTTTATTTATTTATTTGATAGAGAGAGACACAGTGAGAGAAGGAACACAAGCAGGGGGAATGGGAGAGGGAGAAGCAGGCTTCCCACCGAGCAGGGAGCCCGATGTGGGGCTCGATGTGGGGCTCGATCCCAGGACCCTGGGATCATGACCTGAACTGAAGGCAGATGCCCAACAACTGAGCCACCCAGGTGCCCCCAACAGTGTTTAGATTTTTAACTGTGGTTTTCTATCGGTACGAACGAGGATGCCTTTGATGGGGAAGTCAACTTTACAGGCTTAAATAGAAAAGTTATATTATAGTATGGAGCTTTCCTTTATTGTATTATTATTATTTTATTAGGGAAAATTTCTAACATAATCAAAGGGAGAGAAAATAGTATAATCAACCCCCGTATCCATCATCTGGTGATTTGAGAAAACCTCGTCAACTATATTGTGGTCTGCCTATAAAACGGCATACTGCAAACTTTAGAAAGAAAAAGGTGTATTGTTCTGGAAAAACATGTCCAAAAATATGAAGTGAAAAAAAATGAGTTGCAAAAAAAAATAAAGTCTACACATTTTGTTTCCATTTGGTATAAAAACAATGTATTTTACCAGCACATATTTGTGACATTATTGTTTATTCTTACAGAGCCTGGAAGAGCAGGAAGGAACAGCCCCTTCCCAGAACGCCCAGCAAGCTTACACCCAAGCAAACACACACAGTCAGGGAAGGTGGAAAACTGGGTTTTCCTCACTGATTCATTTTGCAGTGCCTACCAGGTCTGCAGGGCACGAGATCGGGACGGCTCCCTCCTCTCTGTTGTCTCCCAGACTCCAGCTCAGGCCTGGAGGGGGCCTTGCCATCTTGGGGGTTCCCTGTTTGTCGTTTGAACTCACAATTCTCTTGACTGTGCTTGGAACTGTCTTAGCAGGACGCTCCAGTCTTCTGAAGTTCTCAGAGTGGAATGTTTGTAAGACATACACCTGTTTCTCTTGCTTATATGAGTGCCTCCCTGGGCCCTGCTTTCATGCTTTATCATTCAGGTGGGGAAGGAAACAAGTGTGACAAGCACAGTGAGATCCCTTTTTGCCTCTTGCGGGCTTGGAGACACTGGATGCTAGTATCTCTTGAGTGTTCACCTTGAGCCAGACACTCTGCTGAGTGCTTTGTTTTTTATTTATTTATTTATTTATTTATTTATTTTTGAGTGCTTTATACTTAAAAACAACAACAACACAACAACTCCTTTGGTGTTTGCAACCACCCTGAGGGATGGGTCCTGTGACGGTGTGCCTTTTAGGGACACAGAAGATGCGGAGAGTCAGAGATGTGCCCAAGGTCACACTGCTAAGTATGTGATGCTTCAAACCTCAATCTCTTAAACCAGCTGCCTCAACATAGAGTGTTCTAGAAAGACAGCAGAAAAAGGGCTCATAATGGTTACCTCTGGGGATTGAGCCTGGGCTGGGTGGAAGGGTCAGGGAAAGGGGTGTGAGGAGGCTTTGATTTCCCACCTAATAGTGGGGCCAGGTAGGTGATAGAGCTAAGCTGTGGCTAAGATCAGAGCACAGACTCAGGAGCCGGTAGTGCCTGCCCAGCTCTGCAATTCAGGATTCTCCCTGCTCAAGTGCAGACAATGGGGATTGTAATGCCGACTTCACAGGGTTGCTGTGAGATTTCAGTGAGTTCAGATATTCCTACCACAGTTCAAACAGTGCTTTGTCACACAGTAAATACCATACAAAATTTAACTGTCATTATCCGGAGTATCATTGGCATTGTTTTCATGAATATGTATTACTTTTAAAATAATGGAAACAATAAGTTAGTTCTTTTAAAAGACCAACTACAGTGTCTAGTAAAGTTAGACATATGCCTCCCCTATTACCCAGTAATTCCACTCTTGGGTTAAGAGAAATGAGTGCACATGGCCACAAAAATACTTGTTCAAGAATGTTCATAACAGCTTTTTTCCATAATAGTCCACACGAAAATAGCAAGTGTTCATTGACAAGAGGACAGATACAGAGAAGGTGGAAGGCATAGTGAAAAAGTAGAATCCTCAACGATAAAAACAAATGAACTACCAGTGCGTCCCATAGCCAACATGACTGAATCTGAAAAACGGTATTTGAGTGAAAGAAACCAGATACAACAGAGTTCATTCTGGGGGCGCCTGGGTGGCTCAGTCTGTTAAGCGTCTGCCTTCGGCTCAGGTCAGGATCTCAGGGTCCTGAGATCGAGCCCTGCATCGGGCTCCTTGCTCAGCGGGGAGCCTGCTTCTCCCTCTCCTTCTGTCTGCTGCTTCCCCTGCTTGTGCTTTCTCTCTGTCAAATAAATAAATAAAAATCTAAAAAAAAAAAAGTTCATTCTGTATGGTTCCATTCATATAAAGTCTAAGAATAGGCAAAACTAAGGGTGACAAGATCAGAATAGTGCTTAACTGGGTTTGGGAAGGGATAAAGGGAACCTTCTGGGGGATGGAAATGTGTTGTACTCCAGAGGACAGTGCCAATGTCTGGAGACATTTCTGGTGGACACCACTGGTGCAAAGAGTGAGAGCACCTGGCATCTGGTGGGTGGAGGCCAGAGATGCTGCTAAACGTCCCACAGTGCTCAGGACAGCCCCCCACAACAGTTATCTGACCCAAAATGTCAATAGTGCTGAGACTGAGAAGTGCTGGTGTATGGTTTAAATTGCTTACACATGATCCAGGAATTTCCGCATCCTTGTGGAGACTCGCCATTATTAGAAGCACAATCTGAGTGGCAGAGATGACTAGTTACCCTGAGGGTAGACTTGTCACTTCAAAACAGCTGCCCAACAAGGGACATTTCCCAGCCCCCTTTGCATCTGAGTCCAGCCATGGGATTCGTTCTTGCAAATAGAATGTGAGCAAAAGCAAAGAAACAATGTGTGTTAGCTCAGGGCCAGGCAGTTGGGAAACGTGTGCTTTGTCCACTCACTACTCCCTGCCAGTGCCGGATGCCGACAGTGATGGAGAGCCATCAGTCAACTGGCGACACAGTGCGGGAGAGCGATGTGAACTGGAGATAAACTTCTGTTATGCAACCCCGAAATGTTGGGGTTTATTTGTTACAGTGGCTACTGTTACTGTAATAGAGTAGTCAATAAAAAGTATAGTCTCGGAAGGGCAGACCTTCCAAGCTGATCTATGAAGGAGTAGTTAATTTCACTTGTAAATTCTCTGCGAGCAGGGATCATATGGTACACATTTTCTTAATCCCCCGTGATACTAAGCACCATCTGTCCTTTCTTTCTCTCTCTCTTTCTTCTTTCTTTCCTCCCTCCCTCCCCCTTTCCTTCTTTTTCTTTCTTTCTCTTCCTCCCTCCCTTCCTTCCTTCCTTTCTTCTTTCTTTCTCTTTCTTTCTTTCTTTCTTTTCTTTCTTTCTTTCTTTCTTCTTTCTCTTTTTTCCCCCAAAGTCATATAGCTCTATGGATTGGAAGAGAACTTAAGTGTCTTTTTGTAATCTTTCCAAGGTACTATTTATTGGACCACAAAACATCAATTCCTACACTGTCATCTCATGTGTTTTGGGGTAGGATATACCTTACCTAATGCTCCGAAATTGGGTTCTGATTGACTTAAGTCAATTGATACATTTTCTTTTCCCTAGCATCAGAGTTTGGTTCACAGATGGGCACATAACCAAGTCAAAGCCAATAAGATATAAGATATTAGTGGGGGGCCTGGGTGGCTCAGTTGTTTAAGCAACTGCCTTTGGCTCAGGTCATGATCCTGGAGTCCCGGGATCGAGTCCCACGTCAGGCTCCCTGCTAGGCGGGGGGTCTTCTTCTCCCTCTGACCCTCTTCCCTCTTGTGCTGTCTCTCATTCTCTCTCAAATAAATAAATAAAATCTTAAAAAAAAAAAGATATAAGATATTAGCTGAGGCTCCTGAAGGGAAAACACTTCTGTTAGCGTGTGTGCGTGTATTTTAAGTAGGCTCCCAGAGCCTACTTAATGCAGGGCTTGAACTCACGACCCTGAGATCAAAACCTGAGCTGAAAGCAAGAGTCAGACACTTAACTGACTGAGCCACCCTGGCGCCCTAAGACCTAAGTTCTTTCTGCATTTCTTCTCTGCCGCTTTCAGCATGTTAGTTCTGCTCACTTGTGGTGGCAAAATAATGCCCGCAATTCCAGACATTCAGGTCACAATGTCATGTATCTCTTAATGAGAAAAACCTTTCCCAGAAGCACTCAGCAGATTTTTCTTCTTGTCTTGTTGCTCCAGAAGATATCACATAACAGTGCGCAAACCGATCACCGGAAAGGGTCTGGATCAATATGACTGGCCTGTTTCCATCTTGATTCTGTTCCTCAGGCTGAGACTGAGACCAGGACCCACCTCCCTGGAAGTACATGGCCACCAGGAGAAGGGGAAAACCCGATCACAACCAGAATTCTGATTTAAAAAGGGAGAATTTAAAAAATAGTAATAATAAAATACAAAATAAAAAATAAAAAGGGAGAATTTTTTTGAACAGGCCAACAATAGTCTGCAGTATCTTTTGCCATTTATTACAGATATTCATATATATGTTATATTGTCTATTGCAAGAAATAGAAAGCCCAGAAGGAAAAAAAAAATGGAGAAATTTATCAGCATGCACATCTCAGATGATAGGGACATTCAGCTTCAGATATGGCTGGATCCAGGCAACAATATCATCAATATTTGGTTTCTCTTTTCATCTCTTGTCTCTGCTTTCTTGAGTGCTGACTTTATTCTCAGGCAGAAGCTTACCAAATGATGACCGAATGATGACCACAGAAGCTACAGTCTTATTCCCTACTCAGCAATGAGTATCTTTTAGGCAACTGTTCCAACAGAAGTTTTAAGAATTGAGCTTCAATGTCTTGGCTTGGATCACAACCCTATCCTTGAACCAATCACTATACCCAGGAGGAATGGGAAATTCTCATTGGCCAATCATAAATCTTGTCTCCATGGGGCACCTGGGTGGCTCAGTCGTTAAGCGTCTGCCTTTGGCTCAGGGCATGATCCCAGGGTCCTGGGATCGAGTCCCGCATCAGGCTCCCTCTGCCTCTGCCTTTCTCTCTGTCTCTCTTGAATAAATAAAATAAAATAAGTAAATAAATAAATCCTGTCCCTACCTCTGAACCAGAAAATGAGGTCATCACCATATCCAAGCAGATTAAGAATGTGGGAAAAGGGGCACCTGGCTGGTTCTGTTGGTAGAGTGTGCAACTCTTAATCTTAGGGTTGGGAGTTCGAGCCCCACGTTGGGTGCAGAGCTTACTTTAAAAAAAAAAAAAGAGGGGCGCCCGGGTGGCTCAGTCGTTAAGCGCCTGCCTTCGGCCCAGGTCATGATCCCAGGGTCCTGGGGTCAAGCCCTGCACCAGGATCCCTGCTCAGCGGGAGGCCTGCTTCTCCCTCTCCTACTCTCCCTGCTTGTGTTCCCTCTCTCTCTGTGTCTCTGTCAAATAACTAAATAAAATCTTTAAAAAAATTAAAAAATAAATAAAAAATAAAAATAAAAAAAGAAAGAAAGAAATGTGGGAAAAGAAACCAGAATGCTACCAAATTGCACTTGGAGTGACTGGATGACCCTGAGGGCACCTCCCAGTCCCAGCATGCTTTGCACGGAGGCAGGAGAGTTGGGTCTCTAGGTCCTTCATTGAATCCTACCTGTGGTTCAGACCTGTTTTCTGTACTTTGTCCCTTAGGCCAGGGCTGCTCAGAGACTAATGTGCCTATGAATCATCTGGGGGGATTTTTTCAAAATGCAGAGTCTGATTCAGCAGGTATGAGTTGAGGCCTGGGGGTCCACATTACCAGGGGCCACGTTGAGAGGCGTGGAGTCTAGTGCCTCCTGTATATTATGTCACCTTTCCAGAGGAAACCACAATTGAGTTAAGGAAGAAAAGCAGATCGTATAAACTTCCCTTTTTAAAGAAATTTAACTTAAAAGGTGAGTCAATTTAAATAAAAAAATATTAAGTAGGGCGCCTGGGTGGCTCAGTTGGTTGAGCGACTGCCTTCGGCTCAGGTCATGATCCTGGAGTCCCGGGATCGAGTCCCGCATCGGGCTCCCTGCTCGGCGGGGAGTCTGCTTCTCCCTCTGACCCTCCTCCCTCTCATGCTCTCTGTATCTCATTCTCTCTGTCTCAAATAAATAAATAAAATCTTTAAAAAAAAAAATTAAGTAAATAATAATGAGGTGGTTTGTGGCTGTGGCAAAAATCCCAAAGGCCTTATGCGAGTGAGTGACTGAACTTTGGGGAACTCTGGTAGAGCCAGAATCTCTTCTAGAATTTTTTTGGCTGAACCAAGCTGAACTAAAATTCCTTGCATGAAAACTAGTGCTAGAGAAATCTTTTTTTTTTTTTTTAAGATTTTATTTATTTATTCGACAGAAAGAGACAGGGAGAGAGGGAACACAAGCAGGGGGAGTGGGAGAGGGAGAAGCAGGCTTCCCACGGAGCGGGGAGCCCGATGCGGGGCTCGATCCCAGGACCCCGGGACCATGCCCTGAGCCAAAGGCAGACGCTTAACGACTGAGCCACCGAGGCGCCCCCATGGCCTCTTTAAACCTGGGGGGCTATTTTTTTCAAAACAAGACCTTCATTTTTGGGAGAGGAGGCATTGTGTACCCTAATTGCCGGTTGCAAGAACCAAGTGGCCAGGGCGTCTGGCTTTTGAAGTCTTGCGGAACATACTTCTAAAAGTTGGCAACGCTGGCAAGCCCCGGAGTGGCATCCAGAATCCAGGGCCTTGCAAGATCCCAGCGTGTTTATTTACAGAAAGCTTGCCTTTGCTGACCAGGCCGCTGGAAACCCAGCTGGGCGGCGGAGAGACCGCATGCGGGTGCGCGCATGTGTATCAGTGCGCGCGCGCGCGACCGTCCCTGCTCCTCCAGCTCCTCCAGTTCTCAACACCCGATTCCAAGGAACTGAGGCCCGTGTCACCTCGAACTTACTTTTCATTTACCCCTGGCACATCAAATGCGCATTTCAGAGGGGCTTGACAAGGCAGAGAGAGTGCAGACTAACCCCAGAGGGGAAGTTTAAGCCGGTTTTTTGCCACCCTTATCTGCACCAGCGGCCTCCCAAATACTCAAATCTCATTTGCATTAATTCCGTGAAAAGTGAAAACTGGTAAAACAAGATCGCATGTTTTGATTCACTAAAAAATCTTTATTCCACAACATGGCTGCTCAATCTGGTTAATAGTGAGGAAACCGCTAAGGCTGAATGATGGGGTCATTTTTTCTTTTCTTTTTTTTTAAGAGAACAGCCTTACTGTATCTTCTGGGTCTGAAGACGAAGGATAAAGGAACCCATACTAATTCTTTGGCTTGCCTCTGACCAAATAAAATCTTTGGTAGGCTGGCCTTCTCTCTCCCCGCCCCCCCTTTCTTTCTAAACTTTATTGAATATTTCCTATGATCCTGCTATCTGTTTGGGATATAATAAAAACCCAAACAGGGGTGCCTGGCTGGCTCAGTCGGTAGAGAGGGCGACTCTTAAAGCCCCACGTTGGGCCTAGAGCTTACTTCAAAACAGAAGGAAACAACAACAGAATAATCTCAGCTCAGATGGAGTTCAGTTTCTGGGCAGGAGTGACAAACTCAAATGTACAGCATGAGCCCGGGATGCAGGGAATAGAACTGGGTTGTGTAAGACAATAGGTGATAACTTTCACTGGGCTTCAGTGTCTGGGAGTATCAGGCAATGGTGGGAACTGTGGTAACTGGAGAGCCCGTGCCCTTCTCCAGATTCTCATACTGACCATGCAGGAAAGGAGACCCTTTTTTCCCACACCCTCGTGTTCACATTTTGAAAGAAGACAGAAACTGATAGAAATCCAGATCCTCAGTTAAAATCTACCAATATCCAAAGACTGGCAATTGATTTAGACTTTTTAAAACATTGTATGGGTCAAATGGAACATATCTGTGTTCTAGAGTTGACCAGTCTAAAAGAGTAGCTTTCAGGGGCGCCTGGGTGGCTCAGTCCTTAAGCGTCTGACTTCGGCTCAGGTCATGATCCCAGGGTCCTGGGATGGAGCCCCGCATCAGGCTCGCTGCTCCGCGGGAAGCCTGCTTCTCCCTCTCCCTCTCCACCTGCTTGTGTTCCCTCTCTCGCTGTGTCTCTCTGTGTCGAATAAATAAAATAAAATCTTTAAAAAAAAAAAAGAGTAGCTTTCAAACGTTTTTGATCTTGATTCACAGTAAGAAATACATTTTATGTCATGATGGCGCATGCACGCACACACACTCCTGAAATGTAAGTTTCCAGAATACTTTCCTTTGCTCTGTGTGATGCAGTATTTTCTTCTCATTTCTATTCTAGTCTTATCCTATCCTAACCTACTCTTTGACAAAAAAGACTGGATGGGCGAGATTAAATTGCTTTCAAGACACATTAATGGATCAGTGCACAAGGTATGGAAAACCGAGTCACAACACGAGTCGCAGTGATGCTCAGCACTGGCTACACGTGAAATCAGTTACCTGGGGAATTCCGAAAAAACACCGATGCCTGAGCCCTACCCCAACTAATTAAATCGTCCATCTGGGCACAGGGGTCTGGGCTTTGGAAGGTTTCCAATGCACGGCCACTACTGAGAACCCCTGCTCTGTATTCACGATCAGGAACTCTTCCAGACCTAACTTGGAATCCAGGCGTGGTCTTTTCTAGCTGTGTGTCCTGAGGCAATTTGCTTCATCAGAGGCTCCCTTTGCCCAGCTGCAAAAGGGGGATGATAACTAGTACTTAGCTTGTTGAGTTGCTCAAGGATTAAATGAGATAAGATATGTAAAGAGTTTTGCATTGGGGCCTACAGTACTATATATGTGGCAGGTGCTCTGTCAGTAGGGGCTATTGTTATGTGTGGGAAAGACAAATTTAAACAAATGAGTTATGCAGAGTCCCAGTCAGACCTTTTATTGAAAGACCGCAGGTTCTGTTCACCGTTTCTACCTGCTGCCTCTGATTGCGTGGGGAAGTGGTCGGGCTTTGTTGCTTTTACTGGAGTTAGTAGGAGAGATGCTGGCAGAGCTGAATTCATTTACATGTTGCAGATGTGTGATTCTTGTTAAAATAATTACACTAGTAATAACAGTAACACAGATATCCGGTGATCAACGATCCTAGTTTCCTGGGGACTGAAGGGTTTTCCAGAAAGTGAAGATAGGTGTCCAGCTCATTCTGGTTTGCTCAAGACTTTCTGAATGTTAACACACAATGCACAGGCCAAATCCGGCCCACTTTATTGTTTTGTGTTTTTTTTTAATTGAAATTTTTGTTGAGTTAATTGTGGATTTCACATGCGGTTGGAAGAAATGATACAGAGAGAAGCGCCTGGCTGGCTCAGTCAGAAGAGCACGTGACTCTTAATCTCGGGTTTGTAAATTTGAGCCCCACGTTGAGTATAGAGATTACTTAAAAATGAAAATCCTGAAAGAAAGAAAGAGAGAGAGAAAGAGAAATACAGAGTGATCTCTTGTATAAATTTGCCCATTTCCCCCCAGTGATAACATTATGCTAGTATACACGTACACAGGAAGTATAATATCATGTTCAGGCTACTGACATTAATACAATCCACCAATCTTATTTAGATTTCCCCAGTTTACCTTGTACTCATTTGTGCATGTGTGTGTGTATTAGTCCTATACAATTTTTTAGAAGATTTTTTTTTAAAGATTTTATTTATTTATTTGACAGAGAGACACAGCGAGAGAGGTAACACAAGCAGGGGGAGTGGGAGAGGAAGAAGCAGGCCTCCCACAGAGCAGGGAGCCCGATACAGGGCTCGATCCCAGGACCCTGGGATCATGACCTGAGCCGAAGGCAGACAGACGCTTAACAACTGAGCCACCCAGGCGCCCCTAGAAGAGTTTTTTAAATTAATTTCTTTTTGAGAGACAGAGAGAGAGAGAGTGGGCATGGGAAGCAAGGGCAGAGGGCAGAGGGAGAAGCAGATTCCCCACTGAGCACGGAGCCCAATACCGAGCTCCATCCCACCACCCTGGGATCATGACGTGAGTCAAAGGCAGACGCTTAACCGACTGAGCCACCCAGGCGCCTTAGTCCTTTACAATTTTATCATCTGCGGTTATGTATCTACTGCCATGGTCAAGATGCTGAAACAGTTTTAACACCACAGGGGTCCTTCACCATGCCCTCTTGTAAGCACACCCACCTCTCCCAGATTATACACCAGTCTTCATCCCTTACTCTTAGCAACCACTAATCCAACCCCTATTTCTAAAATGTCATTTCAAAAATGTTATACAATTAGAACCATGTAGTATACTACAGGGATTTTTTTTTTTCTGGCTCAGCGTAATTCCCTGGAGATTCATCCAAACTGTAGTGTGTATCAATAGTTTGTGCCTTTTGACGGCTGAGCAGTATTCCATGATAAGGATGTGCCTCAGTTTATTTACCTGTTGAAGCACATCTGAGCTGGTCCTTGTCTTCGGTTCCTTGTCCTGTTTTTTTTTTTTTTTAAAGATTTTATTTATTTATTTATTTGAGAGAGAGAGAGCAGGAGAGGGGGGAGGGTCAGAGGGAGAAGCAGGCTCCCTGCCGAGCAGGGAGCCCGATGCGGGACTCGATCCTGGGACTCCAGGATCATGACCTGAGCCGAAGGCAGTCGCTTAACCAACTGAGCCACCCAGGCGCCCTCCTTGTCCTGTTTTTAAAGAAAAATATAAACTTTTATTGGCACACGGCCATGCCCATTTGTTTACACACGGTCTATAGCCACTTTCCAGGGTTGGATAGTTGCACCACAGACCAGATGGCCCACAACATAAAATATTCACTACCTGGCCCTTTATAGGAAAAGTTTGCCAACCTCTATTCTAAGCACTTCACATATATTAATCTACTTGACTGTTATCACATCCATATGCTGTTTCTCTGATCATTACTCTCTCTTTTTTTAAAGATTTTGTTTATTTATTTATCAGAGAGAGAGAGAGCACAAGCAGGGGGGAGAAGCAGGCAGAGGGAGAAGCAGGCTCCCCGCGGAGCAGGGAGCCCGATGCGGGACTCGATCCCAGGACCCTGCGATCATTACCTGAGCTGAAGGCAGATGCTTAACCGACTGAGCCACTCAGGTGTCCCCATTATTCTCCTTTTACAAGGAAGTTGAAGCACTGAGAAATGAAGTCATTGCTGAAGGCCACGCTGCTGAGTCAGATTTTGAACTCAGGCCGCCTGGTTCTAAGTGGCTCCCTCCCAACCGATGATGCCATGCTGCAGTCCATTAACTCAAGGCAGGGGACCGCAAAACAGGAAAGGCAGCTTCCCAGTGACTTCTCTTGGCAGGCTGAGGGGATAATATGTGCCCCTGGTCCCTTGCCTTCTCAGGAGAATAATGCTTAGAGCAGAGCTAAAACTTCCCACCGGTTTGAATGTAATGATTCCACATAGACTTTCTTTCATTTTTCCAGGACTTAACCAAGGCTCAGACCCAGGGCTTGGTCACCTGGTTTCCACAGCTCCACTGGCAAACTGGAAAATTTGCACAGTCATGTCCACTTGTCTCCCAGGGATCTTCAGATAAGTAGGTACCTGCTCCCAGAGAAAACTCCCTGGACCAGGGGAGGCTAACTGGTGGCTTTTTAACAAAAATACCTTCCTTTCCTTATTTTAGACGGGAAGCCGTATGCCCAGCTGGGAAGATTTGCGTCTCCCTTTAGGGCGATCTTGATTTTCCCAGGATTGATGTGGGCAGTTTCTGGGATGCAGCATTTTACTAAAACCGGGAAGGTCTCAGGCAAACCGGGAGGAACTGGTCACCCTAGTCCCAGGCCAGATGTGGAGGGAAAGGGTGATTTTCCCAAAAGACGAAGATTACAAGAAGTAGCACGTCTGTTCTTGCAGATGCTCTTGGTTTGTTCTTTTTTTCCTAAATGACTTGAGCGCTCCACGCAAACAGAGAGGTTCTTCACCAGTACCCAGTATCTATTTCTTGAAAACAGGGGCCCTAGCCTACCTAGCCCTATATAGTCATCCTTGTGTTCAGGAAATGGATCATGAATTTAAAACTATTTTCTACTCTACCCCCTCCTGCTCAAATGTCCCCAACTATTCCAATCAAGTTTTTCATAGCAGCTTTTTTTTTTAATTCTCTTTCAAGACAGTGTTTTGTTTTTTAAAAAAAAACAACTGTGTTTTTTTTTGTTTTGTTTTGTTTTCCAGAGTCTAGGACAGTTCTACAAAATGTCCCTTAGTTTGGCTTTGTCTGATTGTTTCCACAGGTTTCAGTTCAGGTTAAACTGTTTTGGCAAAATACTACAAACATGATGGTGTGCATGTCCTTTCCTGGGGGATGATTTTTAAATTTCTAATAGGTGACCGTTCAATCTTTCGGAGGAGAAAATATTGAAATCACTGAAAGGAGAAGTACCCTGGCCTAGGTCATATCTACTTCTTAGTTGGTGAGCCCAGACTAATTTTGGTTTCCGTTTCCCTCTGTGTCTACGTAGTTCCTCGGCTTTCTGAGTTCTTAAAAATAGACCCCCTGCCCCCACCCCCCCCCCTCCTGCCATAGTATGCTTTTTTTTTTTTTTGGTCAGCACTCTGCTAAAAAAACCAAAACACTTTTTTTTTCGTATTATTTTTGCACATGACTCGGTTTTCTCCAACAAGGCCTGAACTGCTATTGTTTGCTGCAAACTTCTTTGCATCCAATCCTTCCTCTTTTCAAGATAAGGCCTGTTTTTCCCAGGGCTCAGGGAACCACACCTACAAGAGCTGTTCCAGGCACGTACAGCATTGTTTTCCTTTCTCTGATAAGCTGCTTTTGCTGAGAGCACTCCCTTTGTCTCTTACCTGTCTCCACAGCCCTCTGCGATTCACTTGTATTTTCTTGTGATAGTGAGGCCATTTCTCTTAGGATGCCAGTTGATTATCCCTGTGCTGTCTGTTCTTGATAGCCAGTTAGCTGACCATCCCCAGAATCATGGCTTGATTCTAAAGCTTGAACAGAGCACATATCAGAACCTTTGGGGGCCTCGGGTGGCTCAGTCGGTTAGGAATCTGCCTTAGGCTCAGGTCATGATCCCAGGTTCCTTATTGGGCTCCCTGCTTAGCAGGGAGTCTGCTTCTCCCTCTCCCTCTGCCCCTCCCCCTGCTCATGCTCTCTCTCTCTCAGTCTTAAAAAAAAAAAAAAAGAACCATTTGGAGGGCTTGTTAAATCCTAACTGCTGGGCCCTACCTCCAGAATTTCTGATTTAGTAGTTGTGGGGAGGGCTAGAGGATCTGCATTCCTAACCTGTTCTAGGTGATGTTAATGCTGCTCGTCCATGGCCTACATTTTGAGAATCACTGGCATAAGCTGGCATTTATATAACAGCAAACCGATTATATTAAAGTATTTAATTAATTGATTTATTTATTTTTAAAGTAAGCTCTACTCCCAACATGGGGCTCGAACTCATGACCCCAAGATCAAGAGTTGCATGCTCTACTGAGCCAGGCAGGTGCCCCTCTATTGAAATATTCTAAAGTAGGGCGCCTGGGTAGCTCAGTTGGTTAGGCGACTGCCTTCGGCTCAGGTCGTGGTCCCTGAGTCCTGGGATCGAGTCCCGCATCGGGCTCCCGGCTCGGCGGGGAGCCTGCTTCTCCCTCTGACCCTCTCCCCTCTCATGCTGTTTCTCTCTCTCTCTCTCTCTCAAATAAATAAATAAATAAAATCTTTAAAAAAAAAAAGAAATACTCTAAAGTAAATTACAGACATTATAACACCCACAAAACTTGACAACCCCCTCTTCCCAGGGGCTCAAACGTCTGCTTTCCCTTGTTCCCCGCATCTAATCCATCTTGAAGTTTTCTCTGTCCTAGCTTCAATCTGTACATCTGTACCCCCATCCAGCCTTCCCTCCTGCGACATCCTAGCCCAAACACATGTCGCTTCTCACCTGCATACCCACCTATACCTGGTCCTCTCCCAGTCCTGCCCCCCCAACACCCACCTGATCTTTGGCACCTGAGTCAGATCATGTTGCCCTACCAAAAACACATCCAGTGGCTATTGCTATCACAATTGATTGCAGACTTCTTTTACAACTGACAAGAGCTTGCATGCCCCAGCCCCTGCCTCCCTGCCTGCCATTAATGTTTACTTCTGCTTGGCTCATCACACTCCAGCTGCACCTGAGGCCTCCGGGTTCTGCATACACCAAGCCGTTCCTAAAACAGGTAAGCCCGGCTGCCTCTAGGGACAGAAACTTGGCATCTCGGGGAGAGCAGAAGAAAGGAGATTTTTACCCTGCCCCTTGTAACTTTTTAATTCTTTTTAAGATTTTATTTATTTATTTATTTGTCAGAGAGAGCGCACAAGCAGGGGGAGTGGGAGAGGGAGAAGCAGGCTCCCTCCTGAGCAGGGAGCCGGATGCGGGACTCTATCCTAGGACCCTGGGATCATGACCCAAGCTGAAGGCAGACGCTTAACGACTGAGCCACCCAGGCTCCCCTCACTGATTTTATATAAACTTTATTTCAAAAGGGAACATTGGGGCGCCTGGGTGGCTCTGTAGGTTAAGTGTCTGGCTCTTGATTTCGGCTCAGGCCATGATCTCAGGGTCATGGGATCGAGTCTGTGTTGGGCTCCACACTCAGCGGGGATTCTGCTTGATATTCTCTCCCTCTCCCTCTGCCCCTCCCCACACGTGCACTCTCTTTCCCTGTCTCTAAAATCAATAAATAAATCTTTTTTTTTTAAGGAAACATTATATCAATGTGTAAGGAGAAAACCTGAGTCCCTTGACATAAATGGAAGGTAGAGTTAAAGACAGTGAAGCAACATAACATGATTACATTTTGGCTAGATATGGTTACTTGCTGGAAACTTTAGGATTTCTGATGGCTTGTCCTTTGTTCAAAAAGGAAATTGCACCACACTGAGACTTCCTACTGAAGGTAGAATTGGAAGATGATTGAAAAGGGGTGACTTTCTCATAATGCTATTTAGAGTTGTCTGAATATTTGACTAAAAATCATCTCACCTGCCCATGGGAAAACATTGAGTTCAAGCAGCTCATTTCAGAAATGGAAAAACTGAGGCCCAGAAAGGGGAATGTATTTTCCCCGGGACACTCATTTGGGAATTTATCAAGTTCTTTGGAAGGTAAGCTTTGATAATGGAAGCTACATGGGACAAGGTCTGGAACATAGCAAAACTCAAGAAACGTGTCCTAACATGTTTGTCATCATTTCTCTTGAGTAGTTATCATCTGTGTAACTTACCTGTATGGGGCAACTGACATTTGAATTTTTTTTTTTTAGTAGGCTGCACCCCCAGTGTGGAGTCCAATGCAGGGCTTGAATCATGACCTTGAGATCAAGACCTGAGCTGATATGAAGAGTTGGACACTTAACCAACTGAGCTGGCCAGGTGCCCCGACATTTGATCATTTTTGTCCTTAACTAAATTTTCAGTTCCTTGAAGGCAGGGAATGTATCTCATAACATATGCTTTATTTATTTTATTTATGTATTTACTTATGTATTTTTTCTTTTTTAGTAGTCTCTATGCCCAACTTGGGGCTCCAACTCACGACCCGGAGAGCAAGAGAGTCACATGCTCTACCACTGAGCCAGCCAGGTGCCATATCAGTAAAAGCTGATTTTTTAAAATATATGTTATAAGGGGTGCCTGGCTGGCTCAGTTGGTGGAGCATGTGAATCTTGATCTTGGGGTCATGAGCTGGAGCCCCACGTTGGGTATAGAGATTAGTTAAAAATAAAATCTTTAAAAAAAAAATCAGCTTTTATTGAGATATAGTTCCCATACCATAAATTCACCCACTTAGGGGCACCGGGTGGCTCAGTTAGTTAAACATCCCACTTGGGCTCAGGTCATGATCTCAGGGTCTGGGATTGAGCCCCACATCAGGCTCCATGCTCAGTGGGGAGTCTGCTTGCCCCTCCCCCTACTGGTGCTCTCTGTTTCTCTTAAGAAATAAAATCTTTAGGGGTGCCTGGGTGGCTCAGTCATTAACTGTCTGCCTTTGGCTCAGGTCATGATCCCAGGATCCTGGGATCGAGCCCCGCATCGGGCTCCCTGCTCGGTGGGGAGCCTGCTTCTCTCTCTCCCACTTACCCTGCTTGTGTTCCCTCTCTCGCTGTCTCTCTCTGTCAAATAAATAAATAAAATCTTTAAAAAAAAAAAAGAAAGAAAATCTTTAAAAAAAATTCACCCACTTAAAGTGTACAATTCAAATAAAAATATATTAAGAAAATTAACAAGTCTACAGTGGTTTTTAGTGGATTCACATCTACTACCATCACTGCAATCAATGTTACATTTTCATCACCCCCCCCCAAAAAAACCCTGTACTCATTAGCAGTCAATCACTCTTTATGCCTTGCTCCCCCCATCCCTTGGTAACCACTGAGCTATTTTCTGACTCATGGTTTTGCCTGTCTGCACATCTCATATAAATAGAACCCTACAATGTGTGGCTTTTGGTGAGTAACATCTTTCACCAGGCCTAAAGTTTCAAGATTCACCTATGAAGCATCAGTACTTCAGTCCTTCTTGTGACCGGATAATGTTCCACTAATGGATACACCACATTTTGTTTACCCATTCATCAGTTGATGGACACGTGGGTTGTTTCCACGTTGGGGCTCTTATGAAGAAGGCTGCTATGGACAGTCACGTGCAAGGTTTTGTGTAGATGTATGTCTTCAGTTCCTTTGAGTATCTACCTAGGAGTGGAGTTGCTGAGTTATGTGGTAACTCTAGGTTTAACCTTTTTAGGAGCTAGATTGTTTTCCAAAGGACCTGCTCCATTTTGCATGGTATCTTACACTCTTGCGTCCTATATTGGTTTAGAACTTTTGGTTGCAATAGATGGATCTACTTCAGGAAAGGATGGGCTTCTGGTAAAAAGATTCACTGGAAGTGGCCTTGTTCTCCACCTTTCTCTTCTCGTACGTGAGACCGCTCTGTTCTTGTCAGCCTACAGCCCGCAGTCGGCCTGAGACCGAGCACCATGCCTTCAATTAAGTTGCAGAGTTCCGATGGAGAGATATTTGAGGTTGATGTTGAAATTGCCAGTCTGTGACTATCAAGACCATGTTGGAAGATTTGGGAATGGATGATGAAGGAGATGATGACCCAGTTCCTCTACCATATGTTAACGCAGCAATATTAAAAAAGGTCATTCAGTGGTGCACCCACCACAAGGATGATCTCCCTCCTCCCAAGGATGATGAAAACAAAGAAAAGCGGACAGATGATACCCCTGTTTGGGACCAAGAATTCCTGAAAGTTGACCAAGGAACACTTTTTGAACTTATTCTGGCTGCGAACTACTTAGACATCAAAGGTTTGCTTGATGTTACATGCAAGACTGTTGCCAATATGATCAAGGGGAAAACTCCTGAGGAGACCCACAAGACCTTCAATATAAAAAATGACTTTACTCGGGACGCCTGGGTGGCTCAGTCGGTTAAGCATCTGCCTTCGGCTCAGGTCATGATCCCAGGGTCCTGGGATCGAGTCCCGCATCGGGCTCCCTGCTCCGCGGGGAGCCTGCTTCTCCCTCTGCCTCTGTCTCTCATGAATAAATTAAAAAAAAAATGACTTTACTGAAGAAGAGGAAGCCTAGGTACGCAAAGAGAACCAGTGGTGTGAAGTGAAGTGAAATGTTATGCCTGACACTGTAACACTGTAAGGATTGTTCCAAATACTGGTTGCACGGCTCTGTTTATAATTGTTAATATTAGACAAACAGTAGACAAATGGCAGCAGCAAATCAGTTGTTTAAGCAGAATATTGTCCTCCTTGCATGTGTAGTTTGAGTACAGATTCCAAATGTATGGCTATGTTTCTTCTAGTATGATCAAAAGTTTCTTTTTTCTTTGCTCTAAATAAACCTGAACTGTGGGTTCTCTGTAGAAGGTGGCATTTTGGGCTTTCTGAAACTCTCTTTGTAAAGCGATTTCTGCCTAGTTTATTGTCTAGTTAACTTTAGTTTAATGACCTTTTAAAAGTTGGCATTGTAAATAAAACAAGTTGAAAAAAGTTTTCTGAAATAGAATTAACAACATATTCTCTTTATTCATGAGTTGGAAACTGGAAAAAGGCTACCTGAGGTCAATGTTTTGAGTGGGGTTATTAGGATGTCTTCCAGCTTCCTGGAGTCAAGGAGTACCACTGGTATTGATTAGCCTGTATGTAGTAGGGCTCCCTTAATTGGATCTAAGGACTTGTTTTTGCATTTTTAATCCTCAGCTTTGACTATGTTGGTTAGAGACTCAGTTACTACTCAGTTTGTGGTTTTGGGGGGAATATAACTAGCCAGTCTGTTAGCTTTTCGATTAAAAAAGACAAATAACCCAGGGCGCCTGGGTGGCTCAGTCGTTAAGCATCTGCCTTTGGCTCAGGTCATGATCCCAGGGTCCTGGGATCGAGGCCCGCATCGGGCTCCCTGCTTCGCGGGAGGCCTGCTTCTCCCTCTCCCACTCCCCCTGCTTGTGTTCCCTCTCTCGCTGTCTCTCTCTGTCAAATAAATAAATAAAATCTTAAAAAAAAAAAAAAGATAAATAACCCATGTGGTTATGTCATCTTCTTAAAATCATTGATCCCATGTGGGGGAAACTTCACACTATTTGCATGTAAAAAATAATTTAACCTTTAATGTTAAAATGTCTGGCAAAACCTAGAAAGCATCCATCATGAATGCAAGATACTTTCAATAAAAAGTAAGTTACGTAGTAGGTGGTAAATGATTTGCTTTTGTGTACTTAACTGTGTCTCTTCACTTACTATTAAATGAGTTAAGTATATGTACGGTTCTGTAGCTGGAGACAGCTTGCAGGAAGTTCATGTCCTAGCTTGCTGGAGGCTGCTGACCTAACCATCGGGTTCTGTTAGACTTGTGTCTCTTCTGATTGTCGTGATCTGGTTCCCTGGAGCCAGTGCTTCAGTTATTAACTGGTGCACGTGGCCGCACAAGACTGCACTCATTGTTCCCAGCCTCTGCCCTACAGTAGAATGAAATTTTCTTGGTGCTTGAGAAGGCTCACAAATTGTTATGTCTTTTTCTTTCCTCCTTGTGCTCCCTTTCCTCTTGCTTTCCCATTTAGCATCATCTGTATTCACATGTAGTCCTACTGCATTCTCTTCATGTTTACTGTGAGCTGTTTTGGCTCAGATCATTTGCTGATAGTAGTTTGCCTCTGTACTTCACTTCTCATTTGCCCTGAATCTGTATCTTATTTAATAAAGTCTCATATACTGTAAAAAAAAAAATTCGCTGGAATCTTGCCTGTGGCATAATCTTTTTTCCCCTCCACGATCCTTACAGAAAGCCAGCAAGAGTGGATTAAAGAAACCTCATAGAAGGAACAGACTCAGGATCATCTCTTGTTACCCATTTGGTCATGCTGCCATCTTGCTGCTCCCGGGATGCCCCAGGTGAACCCCCACCTTTGTGCCCTCTGCCTGTAGTTCCCTTTCCTCAGATATTTTGAAGGCTCCTGTCTTGTCACCATTCCCGCATCACCTCAAATGTCATCTCCTTTCAGGAGCCTGACCTGACATCCTAAGGTAGCCTCACCAGCCCCCAACCTCTGTTTTGTCACCCTGTAGTTATTTCTTTCCTAGCCTTGGTCATTTTCTGTAATGATTTTGCTTACTTTTGTGTTTGCTTTGGGATTATCCATCCCTCTTCCCTGTCTCTCCACCACCACCCCCAACCCAGAACTCAAGCTTTATGGGAGCTGGTCTGTCTTCACCCTGCTATTTCCCATTTTAAAATAAGTGCATGTGGGGTGCCTGGGTGGCTCAGTTGGTTAAGCGACTGCCTTCGGCTCAGATCATGATCCTGGAGTCCCTGGATCGAGTCCCGCATCGGGCTCCCGGCTCGGCGGGGAGCCTGCTTCTCCCTCTGACCCTATCCCCTCTCATGCTGTTTCTCTCTCTCTCTCTCAAATAAATAAATAAATAAAATCTTAAAAAAAATAAAATAAAATAAAATAAGTGCATGCGTGTTACTTCACACGGTAAAGGGGACTTTGGCAATGTGATTAAGTTAAGGATTTTGAGATGGAGGTTATCTGGAATTATCTGAGTGGGCCTGATGTAACCATAAGGGGTCCTTATAAGAGGGAAGCTGCAGTGTCAGAGAGAAAATGTGACAACCGAAGCAGGGGTAGGACTGATGGGACTCCTGGCTTTGAAGATAGAGGGGGGCCTTGAGCCAAGGAATGTGGGCAGCCTCTAGAAGCTGGGAAGACAAGGAGACAGATTCTCCCTAGAACCTCCAGAAGGAATGCAGTCTTCTATTTTAGCCCCATAAGACCCACTCCAGACTTCTGACATCCCCAACTGTGAGATAATAAATTTGTGTGGCTTTAAGCCACTCGGTGGCAATTTGTCATAGCTGCCATGAGAAATAAACACAGCACTTAATAAGCACTCAGGTCAGAAGGTGAGTGAATGAAGGCCTCCCAGGCACTCCGAGTTCGGCTGGTCTTGGCCACAGGGTCACAGGCCTCCACCATGCCTCTAGCGAAGTTAGCGCTCTGCCCTTCACCAAGTTCAATTACTTTTTCTATCTCTGGGTCTCGATGGGGCGTCTTGTTTCCCTCCCTGGCACCTACCAGCTTCTCACTCTCTATGCTGCTTGGTTCTTGGTCAAACTCGCTTATCTTTATACACATGAAATATGTTGTCCTTTTCTCATATTTTGGTTCCTTTTTTCTGTCTTTATAGGCCACTCTATTATATCCCATCTCTTCCAGGGTTCCTATCCTCACATCCTATCCGCTGGGGGTCTAATCGCGTCTCGACTTGTCTGCTGAGTCCTAGCTCAAGGAGGACTGTTTCTGGGGGCTGTACTTGGACCTCACTTCCTGTGCTCTCATTTGCATTTCAACCCAAGACCCTCAACGCCTCCCTCTTCTGGCTCTCGCAGTATCAGTGTGCACTTAACTGGTTTGGTTTTCGGTTCCATTTTTGTTTTTTGGCATGTGGGGATTTCCCTCACTTTCTTGTGAACTCAGTTTTTCTCTTGAAAGAGTATTTGTTATCTTTTACCCAGAATTGTCAGATGTTTTTGTGTGGGGGGGGGGTCAGGCTCTCTGAGCCTGCTCTATTGTTGGGGAGGAACTACCTTCGCTTTTCTTTTTCAGTATCTTCTCTCTGCCTCCTAGCTCTGAATATTCAGTTTCTATTCTTCAGGTCCCACCCTAGTCCATTCTCTCTGCTCTTTAGCCCTTCAATTGCAAATCCTTTTATTAACTAGCTGATTCACTCCATAGTTTTTGTTTTTAAGTGTATTTATTTATTTATGTAATCTCTACATCCAATGAGGGGCTCAAACTCACAAGCCCCAATATTAAAAGTCACACCCTCTTCCGACTGAGCCAGCCAGGCGCCCCCTCTATAGTTTTTTTTTTTTTTAAGATTTTATTTATTTATTTGACAGAGAGAGACACAGTGAGAGAGGGAACACAAGCAGGGGGAGTGGGAGAGGGAGAAGCAGGCCTTTTGCTGAACAGAGAGCCCGATGCGGGGCTCGATCCCAGGACCCTGGGATCATGACCTGAGACCTGAGCCGAAGGAAGATGCTTGATGACTGAGCCACCCAGGTGCCCCCACTTCTATAGTTTCTAATTCAAATTCACACCAAATAGAAATCTGACAAATCAACCTATTTCCTGTTTGGCCCAATATTTTTGCGCCCAGCCACCTCAAAACCCACTAGTCAGCCCATGCATTGGCTGCTCTTGGAGCTGATGCCCAATTGTGAGCCAGTTAGCAGTGGCGTGAGCAGAAGTGACCAGTTAATGGTAGGTACCAAAGACAGTGACTTCTGCCCTTCCTTTAGAAGGGACCCGTGGACAATAGCCAAACTGTGGAAAGAGCCAAGATGTCCATCGATCGATGAATGGATAAAGAAGATGTGGTATATATATACAATGGAATATTATGCAGCCATCAAAAGGAATGAGATCTTGCCATTTGCAACGACGTGGATGGAACTGGAGGGTATTATGTTGAGTGAAATAAGTCAAACAGAGAAAGACATGTATCATATGATCTCACTGATATGAGGAATTCTTAATCTCAGGAAACAAACTGAGGGTTGCTGGAGTGGGGGGTGGGGTGGGAGGGATGGGGTGACTGAGTGATAGACACTGGGGAGGGTATGTGCTCTGGTAAGCGCTGTGAATTGTGCAAGACTGTTGAATCTCAGATCTGTACCTCTGAAACAAATAATGCAATATATGTTAAGGAAAAAAAAAGAAGAAGAAGAAGGTAGCGGGAGGGGAAGAATGAAGTGGGGGAAATCGGAGGGGTAGACGAACCATGAGAGACGATGGACTCTGAAAAACAAACTGAGGGTTCTAGAGGGGAGGGGGGTGGGAGGATGGGTTAGCCTGGTGGTGGGTACTGAGGAGGGCACGTTCTGCATGGAGCACTGGGTGTTATGCACAAACAATGAATCATGGAACACTTCATCTAAAACTAATGATGTAATGTATGGGGATTAACATAAGAATAAAAATAAAATAAAAAATAAAATAAATAAATAAATAGAAGGGACCCGTGGGTGGGGCAGTCATCATAATTGATGCATAGTGGCTTAGGCTTTTTTTTTTTTTTTTATAATGACTATCCTTAACAGACTCTGCAATCCAGTTGATTGATAATAGCCAGAGGGTGGTTTAAAAAAAAAAATTCTTTTTTTTTAAGCTAGACTCTTCTCTTGGCTTATACATTCACCCCTGGCATAGATATCGTTTTTATGCCCCAACACATCCATTCCTCTGATGTTCCTACTCTATAATTACTAAATAATTAGAAGAAGGTTTATCCTTTAAATAAGCTCACTGTCATCACTTTAAAACCTAACTTCATAAAAAAAAAAAAAAAAAAAGAAGGAAACTGCAATTCCAAGACTGGAGTCAGCCAACCTTTAAAAGCCTTTGAGACTCCATATGATGGGATGCCGTGCAGCCCGTAAAACATAATGAAGCTGCTCAGCATGTTCCAGTGTGAAAAGACCTTCCAGATACCCACCAGAAGTGAAAAAAGTTAAGGGCAAAGCAGAGCATATCGTGTACCATCATTTGTGTTACAAAAATGTATCTCTCCCTCGGGGCGCCTGGGTGGCTCAGTCGGTTAAGCGACTGCCTTCGGCTCAGGTCATGATCCTGGAGTCCCCAGATCGAGTCCGGCATCGGGCTCCCTGCTCGGCGGGGAGTCTGCTTCGTCCTCTGACCCTCCCCCCTCTCATGTGCTCTCTCTCTCTCTCATTCTCTCTCAAATAAATAAATAAATAAAATCTTAAAAAAGAAAAAAAAATGTATCTCTCTCTATGTGTGTTCATTTGTAAACGCATCTCTTAAATAACACCTACGAAACTGGTAATGGCGGTTGGCTCTGGGAGAGTAGTTGTGTGGTCAAGGGATTTTACCTGGCATCTTGTTTGTGGAATTAATTTAATTAATTTATTCATTTACTTTTATTTGTTTTTTTGACAGAGAGAGGGGTGGGGGAGGGGCAGAGGGAGAGAGAAAAAGTCTTTTTTTTTTTTAAGATTTTATTTATTTATTTGAGAGAGAGAGAATGAGAGAGAGCACATGAGAGGGAGGAGGGTCAGAGGGAGAAGCAGATTCCCTGCCGAGCAGGGAGCCCGATGCGGGACTCGATCCCGGGACTTCAGGATCATGACCTGAGCTGAAGGCAGTTGCTTAACCAACTGAGCCACCCAGGCGCCCCGAGAGAAAAAGTCTTAAGCAGGCTCCACGCCCAGCGTGGACCCTGAGTCGGGGCTGGATCTCACCACCCTGAGATCACGACCTGAGCTGAAATCAAGTGTCTGACGCTTAACTGACTGAGCCACCCAGGTGCCCCTTGTTTGTGGAATTTAAAAAGAAAGCAAAAAGAGGAGGGACAGTGAGAGGGAAAATGTAAAAATAGCCCCAAAGCCAAGGTGGGAAGATTTTGCCGGCGTGTCCTCAAATTTATCCTTCTCTGGAGGGGAAGGGGTGGGATTGAGTCTGGTTCCTCAAGGCCACCATCTCACAGACCATCGCCTACCCCACTTGTCCGCTTGAATTTATCCTCGGCGGGGCGGGGAATGGGCAGGGAGTGGGGGATTTGGTTTTCAGTTTTATATACTAAGTCTGGCAAAAAGGCTTGGGGTTATGAAAGAGAATGTATGGGCCAAAAATTCGCCCTCCTTGCTCACTGCCTTTAAGCATTTGACTGTGAATCACAGTGACGAATATATTTCACACTGTGATTCAGTATTCACACTTCTAAATATACTTGTAAGAAACAACGCGTATTATGGGAGATCCACTCTGATATTTCATAAAATTCCATCACCGTGTTTTAAAATAGTGGGCAAATCCCATGATGTTGATTTCCAAACCCACAAATGGGTTTTGATTCACTATCTGGAAAACATATCGTCTCCTGAAGCCAACTCCAGTACTGCCTATTGGAGACACTTGATGTGGCCATCTTCAAAGATGTCTTTTCCCATCTGAAACAAAAAGCTCCAGGGGCGCCTGGGTGGCTCAGTCGTTAGGCGTCTGCCTTCAGCTTAGGTCATGATCCCGGGGTCCTGGGATCGAGCCCCACATCGGGCTTCCTGCTCGGTGGGAAGCCTGCTTCTCCGTCTCTCACTCCCCCTGCTTGTGTTCCCTCTTTCATTGTGTCTCTCTCTGTCAAATAAAAAAGTAAAATCTTAAAAAAAAAAAAAAAGCTCCAACTTCGGTGATTCTTCCATTTCAGAACTTTGAGCTGCCTTGATCCAAAACATGACCATTGCTAGAGAACATCTCTGTCTCCTCTCATGGCCCCCTCTGGTCCCATTCCTCTGCTAGTGCTGGGAGGGTCCTAAGTTTGACATCATGAAGTTCATTTAGAAAGATTTCATTAAAGCAGTGCCTGGGTGGCTCAGTAGGTTAAGCGTCTTCCTTCGGCTGGGGTCGTGATCCCAGGGTCCTGGAATTGAGCCCCATGTCAGGCTCCCTGCTCAGCGGGGAGTCTGCTTCTCCCTCTCCCTCTGCCTGCCACTCCCCCTGCTTGTGCATGCTCTCAGTCAAGTAAATAAATAAAATCTTTAAAAAAAAAGATTCTCTCCCTCCCTCTGCTCCTCTCATCCCCTTCCTCTCTCAAGAAAAAAAAAAAGGCTTCATTAATAAGATCTCTACTTCTTTATATTTTATGATTACTAGTACCTGTTAAAATGTTGCTTTTAAGAGAGAGGTACAACGAAATTCATTGTAATAGTAAAAGAAAGGAAACAAACTGAATGTCTACTAATAACATCCACATACTTATAAAAAAAAGCATGACAGCTCTCTATGTACTTTATGATAAGGTCCTTGCAAAGAAATTTTCATGATACATTACTAAGTGATAAGGGGCAAAACATTGTGGACAGTATGCTCTTGTTTATATAAGAAGCAACACATCTATAAGTTTGTGTAGGTGTAGACTATCCCTGGGAGGACATGGTGATGGTCAGGGTACCTGGCTGGCTCTTGATCTCAGGGTCGTGAGTTCGAGCCCCATGTTGGGTGTAGAGATTACTTAAAAATAAAATATTAAAATATTAAATAAAATATTTAAAATATTTAAAAAAGAAAAAAAAGGAGATGGTGATGGTGGTAATCCTTGGAAAGAGGACGATTGGTGAACAGGAGTAGGGAGAAGCTTTCTTTTTACTCTATACCACTTTATACCTTCTGATTTTCTACCATTATTTATTTATTTATTTATTTATTAAAGATTTTATTTATTTATTCGACAGAGAGAGAGACAGAGAGAGAGCACAAGTAGGCAGAGTGACAGGCAGATGGAGAGGGAGAAACAGGCTCTCCGCCGAGCAGGGAGCTGGATCGTGGGGCTTGATTCCAAGACCCCAGGATCATGACCCGAGCCGAAAGCTGCTGCTTAACGGACTGAGCCACCCAGGCGCCCCTACCATTATTTAAAAATGTTTTCTTTTCATATCTCTGAAAATGTGAAAATTACTAATTTCACAATTGCATTAACCACAACGGACGCTTAAAAAAGAGCTTTATTGAGATATGATTCACATGCCATAAAATTCACCCTTTTAAAGGGTATGCCGCAGTGTTTTTTTTTTTTTTAGCATATCCATAGTGTCATGCCATCATTACCGCTATTTAATTTCAGAATATTTCATCCCCCCAGAAAGAAATGCTGCACCCCTCCTTCGCCACCATCCCCCATGCCACCATTCTCCAGTCCCTAGCAATCACTAACCTACTTTTTGTTTCTTTAGATCTGCCAATTCTGTTTTTTTTTTTTTTAAAGATTTTATTTATTTATTTGAGAGAGAGAGAATGAGAGACAGAGAGCATGAGAGGGAGGAGGGTCAGAGGGTGAAGCAGACTCCCTGCTGAGCAGGGAGCCCGATGCGGGACTCGATCCCGGGACTCCAGGATCATGACCTGAGCCGAAGGCAATCGCTTAACCAACTGAGCCACCCAGGCGCCCTAGATCTGCCAATTCTGTACATTTCATATAAATGGAATCGTGTGATATATGTCTGGCTTCTTTCACTTAGCATGATGTTTTCAAGGTTCACCCATGTTATAGGATGAATCAGTACTTCACTCCTTTTTGTTGCCTGATGACAGTCCGTTGAGCAGGTATTTTTGTTGAACCATTTTTGTTGAACCATTCATCAGTTGATGGTCATTGGCGTTGTTTCCATTTTTTGACTATTATGAATAAATGCTACGAACATTTCTGTACAGGTTTTGGAGTGGACTTATGTTTTTGTTTTTTTTTTTAAAGATTTTATTTATTTATTTGAAGAGAGAGACAGCGAGAGAGGGAACACAAGCAGGGAGAGTGGGAGGAGGAGAAGCAGGCTTCCCGCTGAGCAGAGAGCCCGACGTGGGGCTTGATCCCAGGCCCCTGGGATCATGACCTGAGCCAAAGGCAGATGCTTAACGACTGAGCCACCCAGGCGCCCTGTTTTATTTTTATTTATTATTATTTTTAAAGATTTATTTATCTTAGAAAGAGAGCGAGAGCACAAGCGGGAGGGGCAGAGGGAGAGGGAGAGGGAGAGAGAATCTCAAGCAGATTCTGCGCTGAGCCGGGAGCCCGATGTGGGGCTCGATCTCATGACCCTGAGATCATGACCTGAGCTGAAACCAAGAGTCAGATGCTTAACTGACTGAGCCATCCAGACGCCCACGTGGACTTACGTATTAAATTCTTTTGGGAATATACCTAGGAGTGGAATTGCTGGATCATAGGGCAACTCTATGTTTCACATTTTGATGAACTGCCAAACTGTTACCCAAAGTGGCTGCACCATTTATAGTCCTGCCAGCAGTGTATGGAAGTTCCAATTTCACCTCAAACTTGCTGATGCTTTTTTTTTTTTTTTTTTTTTACCTTTAGCGCTCCCACAATGGGTACTTTTTAAGCATTTGGTAGCAAACTAATTTTTCCCAAAGCAAACACATTTAATAAGTCTCAGAAAGAAAAAAAAAAAAAAGCAAAAAGTGAGCTGGGCTTAAGATTCTTCCACCTGTGTGGAGTCATTTGCCGGTAGTGGGGACGGGCAAGCCTACTGTAGCCAGTCCAGGTGCCAATTTCAACTGGTTCATGCAACACCTCTGGAACAAAAATCACAGGTCACCAACCCCTGATCCAGGTTTAAAGCAAGAGGTGTGAACCAGGTTACTCCGGGTCAGAAAGCTCAGGCTGCTCTTTACTCACCAAAAATTTGCCTTAAATGTGATTCTTCACAGAGGTGTTTTCCCCTTTTAAGCAAAACAACAAATAAAGCGTTCGTTGGTCTTAAGTCTCTTCTGCCTGTCTGTCTGACTCCCCCTCAGCCGTGTGTCCCAGCCAGGAGTGGAGAGGTTCAGAGTACACATAGCCTTGGGGTGGAGCCTGGTCCCGGGCCAGCTCATTTTCAGATTGCAATTTCAAAACAGAGTTTTAGGCAGATGCAGGGCTTAGATATCCACCCAAGCAGTCTATTTTCACTTGCAGGGCAATTTCAGACTGTAGTAAGTATAAAGAGGCAAAATGGGCAGGGGGTGGGGCGGGGGGAGGAGGAAATTGTTACTAACCTTTGGGTATTAATTCCTGCAAGCCCTGAGTTTGGAACTGCCATAGCTATCATTATTAACATTTATTGAAGGTGTACTTTGTGCTCGATACTGTTTTTAGGGTTTTCACTGTATTGTTTTATTTAATCCTTATATGAAATAGGAGTTATTTTATTTCCCATTTTAGGAAATGGAGGCACAGAAAGTTCAAGCAACCAGTCATTATCACACAGGTTTATAAGTAGCAGAACCAGCTGAGCAAGTCAGGCAGTGGGTGCCAAAGCCCACACTCTTAACCACTAGGCTATATTGTCACACAATAAAAGAAGGAAGAATGCAGGGAACCGTGAGGGGGGCAGGGACAAAAGCAGAAGCTCTGGGCTACACCAAACAACTGAGAAACATTCACTCATCCCCTCAAAGTGCATGGTTGAAATAGTAAATGCTTGGATTCCCAGATCCCCTTGCAGCCAGGGGTCCCCATGGGGCCCATATCTCCAGTATAATGAGATGTAAGGGGACATTTGCTGTGGGGGCAGGGGGCAGTGAGGGGGAGCCAGAAACTTTTGGGAAAGAGTTTTAGTCTGAAAGAAAAGTGGAGAGATATGGCATCTCTCTTGACACCTAATCACTTTTCTGCTTCCTGAATTTGAACTGGCATGTGAATTGATGTGATTCTTCAGCTGTGGCAGCCATCTTGTGTCCATGAGGCAATAAACTAAGGACAGAAAGCCAATATGCTGAAGATGGTGGAACAGAAAGATTGTAACATCCTGGCTCTTTTTTTTTTTTGTAAGGATTTTATTCATTTATTTGAGAGAGAGAGAGAGCGAGAGAGGGAGAGAGCACGAGCGAGCATGAGCAGGGGAGTGGCAGAAGTAGAGAGAGAAGGAGACTCCTTGCTGAGCACGGAGCCCCATGCGGGGCTTATCCCAAGACTCTGAGATCATGACCCAAGCTGAAGGCAGATGCTGAACAGACTGATCCACCCAGGTGCCCTCTCATCCTGGTTCTTGATGAACACACTCTGGAACTGTCTACCTCTAGACATATTATATGGGACAATTAAATGTTTTTATTGTTTATGCATCTATGGAGAGGCAATAAAGCATAATAGTTAAGATCTTGAGCTTGTGAGTCTGGGTTTATATCCTCCTGACTCCAGCACTTAGGAGTTTATACCCTTGGGCAAGTTACTAATTTGTTCAATGCCTCCATTTATTCATGTGTAAAATGGAGATACTAAAAGACCCACTGCTTAGGGTTAGCACAAGGATTAAATGAATTAATATATGCAATGGACTTTGACTTGTGTCTGGTAAGTCTAAGGTTTCTATGAGTGCTGGCTAGGATTATCTTTTTTTCTGCCAGAAGTTTCTCCCCCCAAACTTTTTTATTTTGGAAAATTTCAAGTCTACAGAAAAATTTCACTAATACAATAAACACCTGCATACCCTGAATGTAGATTTACTAATTCTTTTTAAATATATTTTTTAAAGATTTTATTTATTTATCTGAGAAAGAGAGCACGTGAGAGAGCACAATCGGCAGGGAGAGGGGCAGAAAGAGAGGAAGAAGCAGATTCCCCGATAAGGAGGGAGCCATATGCTGGGCTCCACAAGGGGCTCCACACGACGCAGGGCTGGATCCCAGGACCCTGCGATCATGACCTGAGTCGAAGGTAGATGCTTAACTGACTGAGCCACACAGGCGCCCCTAAATCTACTAACTGGTAAAATTTTGCCACATTTGCTCACATGCACTTTCTCTCTCCGTGTGTGTGTGTGTATGTGTGTATTTTTCCCCCCTTGAATTATTTGAGAGTAAATTGTAGGTAGGCTAGTTAGTATGATTACTGGTCTAGTAGCCTGTTACTTGCATATCCAACATGTGACACAAGCTAGACCAATTGAACGAATTCCTTTTTTTTTTTTTTTAAGATTTTTAAGTAATCTCTTCACCCAAGGTGGGGCTCAAACTCACAACCCCGAGTACAAGAGTCACATGCTCCACCAACTGAGCCAGCCAGGCACCCCTGGACAAATTCCTCTTTTGAATTTGAATCTTGGAATAGGGTGATGAGAATATAGAAAAAAAAAAAAGACTGATCTCTAGATTTACTGCTGATTCCAGAAAAGATATTCAGGATCTTCTTTTCCCCTGGTTTCTGACATTTCTGGCCTGATCCTCTAGTCTTCCCTTTGATTCTGTGAGTTCCTGCCTATCATTTCACTCCGTCCCAGAGTCTATTGTTGTTGCTTGCAGCCCAAGAGCCCTGACCAGCACAGCTGCCCTTGAGGAAATGAGCACCCATCCTGGGATCATGGAAGCAGAGGCTCTGTGAAATCAGAAAGGTTGTAGGAGGAATCTCTTCATTTTTGGAGGGCTTTAGCTAGGTGACCTTCTGATCTCATCCTCACAGTGTTTATGCTTCTGTGTCCCTAGGCCAAGCCAATTTTATTGGGGTAGTTTCAGGATTTGAGACTACTCTTCCTGCCTACTGAAGGTTCTTGCCACAGGTCATCAAAAGTCCACATATGCAGAGTGTTTCGATTATCAATTGCTGAGCAACAAATCACTGCAAAATTCAGTGGTTTAAAGCCCAACCATTTCATTATCTCTCATGACATTGTAGGTTGATTTGGCTCAGTGGGTGGTTCTTCTGTTGTTGGTGGGAGCTGTCTTCCCTGAGCCCCCAGGGACTGGAACGTGCAAAAAGGCTGACTCATATGGCTGGCAGTTACTACTAGCTGGGATCTTAGCTGGGGCTGTCGACTGGACTGCCTCACTTTTTTTTCCATGTGGCCTCTCCATGTGGCTTGGGGTTCCCATAACATGGTGGTTCTAGGAGGAAGGAAGCGGAAGCTGCCAATCATTGTAAGGTACGACCTGAAAGTCCTACCATATAATGTCCACCGTTTCCATTCATCCAACAGTCTTAGAGCCACCCCAATTCAAGGAAGAGGAAATAAAGTCTACCTCTTGATGGAGGAGTAGCTTGTGCAAACAGGAAGGAATGATAGCAGGCATCTTCACAAACTCTTTACTAGAGCGTGTCACTCATGTGGCTTAGATTTTAAGTCTAGAAGAGTGTTTCCCAGATGTCGCTCAGTACGGGATTAGGAACAGCTGCCATCAAAACCCTGCCAAAGTCAGCGCAGGAGTTGCTTCCTCCTGGAAGCCTTTTCCGATACCCCTTGAGTTAAAAGCTCTATTCTTGGGTTCTCAAACAACTTGTACATATTTAAAAATTTTTTTGTTTTTTATTTTTTTTTAATTCTCTATTGAAATTCAGTGTAGTTAACATATTCTGTATGATTAGTTTTGGTGGTAGAATTCAGTGATTCATCAGTTGCATATAACACCCAGTGTTCATCTGTTAATGCCCTCCTTAATGCTCATCCCCCAGTTACCCCATCCCCCTCATCCACCTCCCCTCCAGCCACCCTCAGTTTGTTTCCTAAAGGTCAGCATCTCTTATGGTCTGCCTCCCTATTTTTGAACATACTTTTTGTTTTTTAAAAGATTTTATTTATTTGACAGACAGAGAAGGAACACAAGCAGGGGGAGTGGGAGAGGAAGAAGCAGGCTTCCTGCGGAGCAGGGAGCCCGATGTGGGGCTCAATCCCAGGACCCTGGGATTATGACCTGAGCCGAAGGCAGACGCTTAACGACTGAGCCACCCAGGCGCCCCTGAACATATATTTTTTTAATTGTTAATATCAGTCCCACTTTGTGTGAACATATGTATTTTTATATATGTACATATTGTGGTTACATAAATTAACCCATTTATTATAGGCTAGCAATGTCTCAAGTGGTGGAGCTTCTACTGGTCTCTTGAGTCCTTCAGACTTCCGATGGCTGCCTTTACCTTGATGGCAGAAGCAGTGCCATAGGTCCGGGAGCACCAGTGACGGTTTTCAGGCAGGAACCACAACGCCAGATCCCCACAGCTTCTCTTTTCATCTTGGTTTTGCCACAGAAGGAGCAAGTGTACTTTCATGCTGGCTCATTTCAATCTTCTTCACCATTTTCCTGTGGGAGGCACCACAACGGTCCCGTATTTACATACAACTCCGACCTTCTTGCTGTGTTTAGTCATTTCTCCACAAACTAGGTCTGAGACCAGAGAGCTGAACATACGTATATGTTAATAAAATTGATAGATTGATTTCCTTTTTACCTTCTTTCCTTTCTTCTTTTCCCCCTTTCTTTTACAAATACTTATTTTTTTATTTTTATTTTTTAAGATTTATTTATTTATTTGAGAGAGAGAGAGCGCGAGCACACCTGTGAGTGGGGGATGGCCAGAGGGAGAGGGAGAGAGAATCTCCAGCAGACTCCCCACTGAGCACAGAGCCAGCTGGGGGTTGGATCCCAGGACCCTGAGGTCATGACCTGAGCCAAAACCAAGAGAGGCTTAACTGAATGAGCCACCCAGGCGCCCTCTTTCACAAATATTTATTTATTTATTTATTTATTTTCTTTCTTTCACAAATATTTAAATACCTACTGTAGGCCAGACACTAATCTAGGTGCTAGAGACACTGCAGTGAACTGAACAAACTTCCTGCCCTCTTGGAACTTAGGGTTTGGAAGACCACCCCAATGACAATAAGGAGCAGAGATCTGAATGACAATAAGGAGCAAGCCAGGAGGAATGAAAATTCCAGACAGCAAAGGGAACAGCAAGTGAAAGGCCCTGAGGCATGCTTGGAAAGTTCAGGAAACATCAGGAATGTTAGTATCTGGCATGGGGTAAGAAATGAGAAAAGAGGGCGCCTGGGTGGCTCAGTCGGTTAAGCGACTGCCTTCGGCTCAGGTCATGATCCTGGAGTCCTGGGATTGAGTCCCACATCGGGCTCCCTGCTCTGCAGGGAGTCTGCTTCTTCCTCTGACCCTCCTCCCTCTCATGCTCTCTGTCTCTCATTCTCTCTCTCTCAAATAAATAAATAAAATCTTTAAAAAAAAAAAGAAAGAAATGAGAAAAGATACATTAACCTGAGATCAGAGAGGGAAGCAGAGACCAAGTCAATTAGGGCCTGGGTTTTATCCCAAATGCAATAGGATGTCACTGGAACATGTTCAGGTGACATAATTTAGTATATGATTTTTTAAAGATCCCCCTGGCTACTGTGTGGGGGGTGGTTTATGGGATCACTAAAGGGAGAAGCAAGGAGAGTGGCAGGACAGCTGTAATTGTTCAAGAGAAAGTTCATGCGGGTCTTAGCATTCATCTCTGGGTTCTCAACATCTAACATAGTATTTATTATCTGTTGTCTGATGAGGGATTGGGCCCAAGTAACATATACAGTCTGAGCGAGTACTATTGCTAAACTATGTAGTGGGTACTGAGAATACATCAGAGAATGAAAGAGATAGAAGTCCTACCTTCACAGAGTTTTCAATCTAGTGAGGAAAAGAGGTATTAAATGCCATAAGTAAACAAAAATATATGGTGTTTCAAATGATAAAAAGTGCTATGAAGAGAAATGAAACAGGGAAGAGGGATAGAGAAAGCTGGGACTGCAGTGGTCAGGAATTTAAAATAGAGAAATCAGGGCACCTGGGTTTCTCAGTCGGTTGGGCATCTGACTCTTGGTTGAGGCTCAGGTCATGATCTCATGGGTCCTGGGATCAAGCCCCGTGTGGGGCTCAGCGCTTGGTGGGAAGTCTGCTTGAAGATTCTCTCCTCTGCCACTTCCCCTGTGCTCATGTGTATCCGTGCTCTTTGTCTCGCTTTCCCAAATAAATAAATAAATCTTTATAAAATAGGGGCGCCTGGGTGGCTCAGTTGTTAAGCGTCTGCCTCTGGCTCAGGTCATGATCCCAGGGTCCTGGGATCAAGCCCCGCATCAGGATCCCTGCTCAGCGGGAAGCCTGCTTCTCCCTCTCCCTGCTTGGTTCCCTCTCTTGCTGTCTCTCTCTCTGTCAAATAAATAAATAAAATCTTTAAAAAGAAATCTTTATAAAATAGAGAAATCAGGGAAGGCCTCACTGAAGACGTGACATTTGGACAGTGACCATGGGGGAGATGAGGGAAGGAGTGATTTCAACTTTAGGGGCACCTGGGTGGCTCAGTCAGTTAAGGTTAAGCATCCGACTCTTGATCTCAGCTCACGTCTTGAACAGGGTGGTGAGTTTAAAAAAAAAAGTAAACTTTCCAGGGGAAAAAGTGAACTAGGTAGAAGTAGCAAATGCAAGGTCTCTGAGGCCAGTGTGTGCTAGGCATGTTGAAGGGGCCCCAAGGAGTCCAGTGGACCTGGAATATAGCAGTGAGTTGGACAAGAACTGAGAGATGACTGAGAGGGGAAAGACAGGTTGTGTGGGGCTTTACAGGTTACTGCAAAGAATTTGGATGACAGACATAAAGTGACTTGGTTTCTGCCAGGATCTCTCCGACTGCTATGTTGAGAAGGGACTCCAGGTTGAAAGGCTGGAAGGGAAGGAAGCTGGGAGAACAGTGAGGAAGCTACTGCCACAGTCCCGGTGGGAAATGGCTATGGTGTAGCATAAAGCAGTGATTTTGTTTCTAGTCACACTCAACACACTTAATACTGATTCAACAGTATTATCTAATGTATAGTCCATATTAAAATTTCCCTCCCGAAGTGCTTTTTACATTAAGGAGAAAACCTTGATCCAATCGAGGCTCACCTAATGCGTTTAGTTCTCACCTCTTTCCCGCTTTGGTATTTTTAAGAGCTCAGGAAAGGTGTTTTGCAGCCTATGTCCCACATTCTGGATTTGTCTGTTCCTCTATAGTTGGGTTCAGGGTAGCTATTAGTTGGGCAAGGGTTCTACAGAGGAGGCATAATGCCATCCCCATTGCATCATATCAGGAGACACATAATATCAGATCCATTATTGGTGACGCTAAGCGATAGTGTTGGTGATTAGATCTCCCGGTTAAGGTGGTGTCTGCCAGTTCTGTCCACTGCAAAGCAAGTTACTCCGTGGGATGATACTTAGGGACTGAATATATAGAGAATATACTGTTGCCAAACAACCTTTCGCCCAGTGGCTTTAGCATCTAATGAACAACCCGGTGGCTTCTGACCTTGGGCCTCAGTTTGCTCATCTGAACAATGAGGGTAACAGCGATCCCAAAAGGATGCTTGTTTTGAGGATCAGTACTTGGCACACAATAAACGCTCCGTGAATGTTAGATATTACTGGACGAAGGCAAGTGTGATAAGATTAAGGGCAGGGCCAGAGCAGCATTCTAGTCCTCCGGACCCTGCCGCAGCTCCCAGGCAGTGATCGAGGGAGAGCGGCCAGAGGGTCCACACCGCCACGCCCTCGAGCCGCGGGAGCTGGGCCGAGCGGGGGCACCTAGCGCCCAGGCCGCGCAAGGCCCCCTGGGACCGGTAGTGCTGGGCGTGGCCTCGGGACTACATATCCCGGAGGCCCCCGCGCCGCGGCTCCAGGCGCTGCCGCCTCAGCCCCTCCACAGCGACGGCGGCGGCCGCGGCGGCTGAGTCGGTGGCGGCGGCAGTGGTGGCGGCTGCGGGCTGAGCGGCGAGTTTCCGATTTAAAGCTGAGCTGCGAGGAAAATGGCGGCGGGCGGTGAGTGGAGATAAAGGAGGAGCGGCGGCGGGCGAGGGGGTGGAGTGCGAGGCGGAGGGAAAGAGGGCGAGTCCCGGGGCTGCCGCGAGCCGGAGGCTGCGGCTCCGCGGAGGCACTGAGGGGCGCGCCGAGAGGGGGGCGCGCTGAGATAGTTTCGGGGTGTCGGGGCCGCGCTGCTTCTCCGCAGTCCGGGGCGGCCCGCAGCCGGAGGAAGGGGAGTCGAGGTGGGGCGGCAGCCGCCTTGGGGGTGCAAGGAGGTCCCCGCGCGGAGGGGTCACCCCGACGAGTTTGGGGGGACCGCGGGGGCCCGCTTTTCCTTCCTGTCCCTAAAGTTTTATCTTCTCCCAGCCCTTAGGGCTGCTTTAGAACGCTCCCCGCGTCCCCCTCCTCCCGCTGCCTCGGCTCCTTCGCAGTTATTCTGAAGAATTAGGGGGCGGGGGAAACCGCACAGACCCCACTGACCCCCACACCAGCCTCCCAGTCGCACTCAGAATCGGGCTGCATTTTGTTGCTGTGTTTCCTCCTTCACTTGGGCATTTTTAATATTTTAACTCGAATTATCTGCGGAATTTCATTTTGGGCACGGGTAGGTTCTCCGCAGTTTTCTCAGTGAAAAGGCATTTTGCTACCTCTGGTGTGAAGGTTGGGAAATGGCAAGTGGGAAGTTGGCGGATCAAATTTGGGGTTTGGCTGTCTTTATTAGTACTATTTTTCCCGTCCCCATCTCTGATCTTACATACATTGATTCAATTTGTAATGATTTAAATTGTCTTGCACATGCTTTAAAAAAACAAACAACCCAAAACCAAAAAACCATGAGTCGTTGGAAGGCTTAGTTGCTTCTAGTTTGAGGGCACTTAGGGTGGAAAAGTTAACCAAAAGAGCAGTTGTGAGAGGGAGAAAGCATCGTTTCAGAATCTCACTAAGCAGGAGGAGTTCGGGATTCCTAAATGGAATGACATGAAAGGTATGAAATTCTCCCGAAGTCGAAACTTCTTTTTTCCCCTCCCGAATGTGAAGACTTCCTTTTTTGCAGTTTTTGAGCAGCGCTTCAAAGCCAACCTGTTTTTGTTATTAAGCCTGTACCGTAAAGAAACAGGAAGGCGAGTACCAGCTGTCTTGCTGCAGTGGGTTTAAATGGATTTGAATGAGATGAGTGAGTGGTAGTAGTATTGAGTGAGATTGCTGCATCTCCTTGATTTAAATGCCTGGCCTCGGATCCACCTAACTGGTCCCTGGCTGCAAGAAAGCTTCAGTATGTGTTGCAGCAGGTTGTATAGAGGATGATGGAAAAAACCAACCCCCCCCCTCCCAAAAAAAGAAAACAACAACAAAAAACCCCCAAACATAGGTCTTGTGAATGCCGCATAAACTGTTAAACGGAAATCTGGAAGTTCATGAAATGTTCTTGAAAAAAATTTAAATTACTGCTCTATTTAGAATAGGTTATACCAGATATAATACCCAACTGGAAAGGTACACAAATATTGAAAAATGAGTCTCTCCTCTAAACCCTCCAGTTTGGGCTCCTTGAAGGCAGTGACTATTACTGGTTTCTAGAGTATCTTTGGTCTTTGGAATAATTATTTTAAGATTTTTATTTGAAACATATCCTTGTTGGGTGCCAAAGCAGGAAAATAAAATGAACAGGAGAAAGGGAAAATGTGGAGGGAATATCGTTTTCTTTTCACTGTCTTGAACAAATGTTGATAGCTATTAAGAAAGGGCTTCTGAACTTACTGCTTATGTTGCCTTGTGTACTAACACCCTTAAAGAAGTAACAATCTATGGGGCTTTAGGATGAAGAATGCTGCCAGGGTTCATTGTTTGTATGTAAGATGAAGCCTCTGTTTGTAACATGTAAAATGATATTGAACACTATGGCTCCTGTCACTGGAGGTTGCTTCAGGTTCTGCATTTAAATGAGCAGTAATCTAGGTTGCCTGTGATCCTAAATTATAGTGGTATTTTCTGTATTGATAGAAGTGACTTAATTGTCCAGTCAGTATTAAAAAAAAGTATATGCCAGCTTCTAGCATATAGAACTACATTTTGGACATGAGGATTGTGGAATAAATGGGAAGCTGTAATGTTTCTAGAGGAGTTGTAGGAAATATTTTTACCATAAGATATTCGTTACCTACAGAGGCTTTGAAAATGCAAAACAGCCTCAGCATAATTAACAGATTTTGTATTTTTGTAAGTTTTAGAATGGTGGTTTGAAATTTACCAACACTAACAATTCATTAAAAAAATTCAATGATACTAGAGTTTAGGCTATTAGGGATTATATTAAATCATTTCACTATATTTTGAAATTCAGTATACTGTGCACCCCCCCCCCCCAAGAGTTACTTCTTGGGGCACCTGGGTGGCTCAGTCGATTAAATGTCTGCTTTTGGCTCAGGTCATGATCCCAGGGTCCTGAGATCGAGCCCCGCATCAGGCTCCCTGCTCAGCGGGGAATCTGCTTCTCCCTCTTCCTCTGGCTTCCGCTCCCCCTGCTTGTGCTCTCTCCCTCTCTGTCAAATAAATAAATAAAATCTTTAAAAAATTAAAAAAAAGATTTCTTATATCAGGGATATATTCTTATCCCTATTTAAGAATTATTTCAATAAATCCTCCCCCCCCCAACAAATAAATTAGAATTCATTCAGTAAGGAGTCTGTGTACTGTTGGACCCTGGATCCTTTTTCTAGGCGATGTGAAATAAAAAATAGTTTTTGAAATGGTCACTTACTAAAGCCTTCTTGACTGGTCTTTTGAAATAAACTTCCTTACTGTGTCAGGGACATAATAAAGAGAAGTTTTTTTTTTTTAATTGTTTTTATTTAGTCTTTTGTGTATTAACTGTATGATTCTAGAATATTTTATTTTTTATTTTTTTTTAAAGATTTTATTTATTTGACAGCGTGCGAGAGAGAACAGCAGGCAGAGGGGCAGGCAGATGGAGAAGCAGGCTCCCTATTTCGCAGAGCCCGATGTGGGGCTTGATCCCAGGACCCTGAGATCATAAACTGAGCTGAAGGCAGACACTTAACTGACTGAGCCATCCAGGTGCCCCTCGAATAGTTTCTTTTAAAGACTACTGTGTTTTTGAGAAGTTTTTTAAAAGAATAATTTAAAAATATTTTAGTTTGGACAGTAGGGTAAGATAAAAAAACAAACTACTATTGTTCTGTGCCAAATTGGTGTTAAAATAAATGGCTTTAGGGTTTCTTTTGCATTTTTTTAGACTATATAATGTCAAGCCTTGGCCTGAGGATGTAGACTACTTTTGAAAACTAGATTTGTTCCAAGTTTAGAATGAGTATAGCCTCCAGTGGCTGTCTACACTGGAAAGCAACCACAATTTAATGCAGTTGTTAATCTGATGCTACCTAGGACTAGAAAAACGAATTGGTGATCATGTTGACGAGTTTCTCACAGGTTAAACCAGAGAGTACCTGTCCCAGTTTGGTTTGAACTTACTATATATTCTGTAGTGTAGAATATTCTTTTTTTTTTTTTTTTCCATTACTGAGTGGTTAAAGCTCTGAGAGCAGAAAATTAGTACTGGAAATGTATATTAACTTTTCTTCTTTCTCATAGTTCAACAGATTAAAGAAATAGGTGACTGTATGTTTAGATCCTCACGGATAGCATTGAGATTGAGTACTGCAGTAAAACGTAGGCATTTTCTTCTGTTTTATTGAGTGCTTTTTGGGGGTGGGGGAGGGGATTGCAAAATGAACATTTCTCCGTTAAAGTGGAGGAGGGGCTCTATTGTAATGAGGCTTATTCCTTCATTTTGTTAGTGTTTGCTGGGTAAATTCATTTAGCCCATTGGATTTCTGATAGGGTTTCTGGAGATTGTTTTGGGTTAAGGGTGCAGTTTATCCAGAGTCTAACCTTATTTTCAGCTCCTAACAAATGATGGAATTGACTTGAATTTAATCGCCTTTCCCTTTCCTACCTTCTGGTGGAGAGTTGTTAAATGAACAGGAAAATGGCCAGAAGATACACAGCAGGAGTTGAAAGGAAGACCTGTGCTGTCTAGGAGGCTGATTTAGCCACAGACTGGATAATCTTAGACTACATACTGCCAGTTCCCAACTTTGTCAGCATTAACTCAGTTTGGTAGGTTCTGCCAGCCTGCCTGGGTCAATTTACAGGGGGGTAGTAATAAAGGTTTATTTAACTGTAGTAAATTTTGTGGCCTAGAGGCAAAGGAAAGAAGTCTGATCTATCTGGCAAACGGGCTTTACCCATTTCAAAGAATATTTTAAGAGCAAATGGACTAGTCTTTTTTTTGAGTGTAACTTTTCTTGTCTGCTGGTCACCTATGAAGGTATTCTTCTGAAATGTTTAATTTCTTTGGTTAGAGGTTATGAGTGAGGGTTCTGAAGTTTCACTTTTTGGAAACTAGGCTGATTAGATTACTAAATTTAACTCTTCCTCATCCATGTAAGGATGAAAAGGGAATATTGGCATGAGTACCACATAGTAATGGATAATCTACTGCTCCCTGGGGCTTTGCTTCTGGTGGCTATAGCAGCTGAGTAGGAGTGGTAGATGGATAGATGGGAAAAGACTGCAGAAGTCAGCATAATCCTCAATTAGGATAAGCCTCATGGTTAATTGAATGTTGAGTGTACAGGTTAAATCTCATTATAACAAACTCCAGGGGCCTAGCTAAATTATTTTGTTGTACTGGGATTGAGCGTTTTTGAATATTGTTTGAAATAGATTTGTCTTTGTTTTTGTTAGAGGTGTTGGAAAAATTTTTATTTATTGTAACAGTTTGACAAGTTGTTACTCATGAACCAATGTGTTTGACATTCATTTTTAATGCTTTTGCCTTTTAAAAAAGGAAAGAACACATGTTTAACTGGGTATATAATTTATCCCCCCTCCCTACGCCCCATGTCTCAGTCTAGAGTAGCACCATTGGTTTATCTCAAAAACCACATAAACTTATAAGTACGACTGCCACCATCAAAGTGTGGTCAGAGGAAATGGGAAATTCCCCAGGTTTCCAGGTGACTGCTGCTGGTAATTTTTTCTGCCCTTGGTAACTTTTTTTTTTAAATATTTTTTTAATTTATTCATTCAAGACACAGAGATAGAGAGAGAGAGAGAACAGGAGCAGGGGGAGAAGCAGAGGGAGGGGGAGAAGGAGGCTCCCCGCTGAGCAGGGAGCCTTGGTGCGGGGGTTGGAGCCCGGTGCAGGGCTCGATCCCAGGACCCTGGGATCATGACCTGAGCAGAAGGCAGACGCTTTAACCATCTGAACCACCCAGGCGCCCCTGCCCTTGGTAACTTTTTAAAAATAAATGAATATACTTCATTTTGGTGTGAACTTTACTTTGTCAGCAATAATTAAGGTAGCCCTTTTCCATTGATCCAGTGTAGTTCGAGACAGAGATCTATATGGTGTTTAAAAAAAGTGATGGTAGTATTGTAGTCATAAATACGGAATTTTTCAGAAACAGGATTAATATATGTATGAGAAAAATACTATTATGCTTGGCCAGAAATAGTTTTTTTTTCCTGTCCTGTACTTTCAGATTGGTGTTCGGCGAATTTAAGGCATTTATATCTCAGAGAGTTGTGATTGGGTGTAGCAAGACATTTTTGAAGTCATTCTTTTAAATAGATGTTCCATGAAGGAGGGAAAATCTGAAAGAGGGAATTTCAAAGCAACCCAAGCAGTGTTTTGAAAGTTCTTGAGTCAAGAATAATGACTGGCTAGTAGGCAGGAAGCCTGCAGTTGCATTGTGGTATTGTTCCTCCATCTTATGCATTTGAGAACTTGAGCACAAAAGAGGAGAAAGCGTGGGGAGGGGAAGAAAGAGTTTTAACAAAAAAAAGGGGGGGGGAGGGAGACTTTTAGAGTAAATATTCTTTGCTGTTCTGTTTAAGTGAAATCTAAAGCCAAATTATTTTTACTTTGAGAGGAAGTGTTTATCATAATCTAAATGTCCTAAACTGACATTTTTATAAATGAGAATTAATTGTTACTAGTGGAAAGAGCAGCATGATCATACGCTCAGTTTTAAAACAACTTTAATTAAAAAAAAAAAATCTCGGGGGCTTGGCTAACTTACTCAGAAGAGCATGTGACTCTTGATCTCCAGGCCATGAGTTCGAGCCCCACATTGGGGGTAGAGATTACTAAAAATAAACTTATATAAAAAAAAATTTACAAGTGAAAACCTTTGAATATTTTCCCCTTTTGTTACCTAATCGTTTGTTAGCTTGTTACTTTAAAAATGATACTTACCTGTGAAGAGTTGAGAATAATTTGTAAGCTAGTACTGTAAGCTTCCTGCAAATCAGTCTTTAGGTCTTAAAATTTATGAAACAAAGGGGGTGGAGTATGTGGTCTTCCAGGGCTCATTATATTAGAAAATTTTATAAACTTGAAGCATTTTATAAATATGTAGAATGTCCTTATATTTAAATTTTTTTGGTCAAACATTAAATGGATTAAGCTCTTTATACCAGATATGGTAATCTTTCAGTGTTGACTCACCAGTTTGGAGTAGGATGACTTTGAGCCCTTGACTTCACCCTAGTATATGCTATAAGCTGCAAAGCGTGTGCTTGCACACATGTGCCTCTGTAAGCGGGAGGGGGAGAGAATTTTCAGTCCCCTCCTTTTGTTGTAAGAAAATGAAGTCATATTTTTTTTACTCTCAGTAAAGCTGTCATCAGTGAAATGGATTATTTATTTATTTATTTTTTTAGATTTTATTTATTTATTTGAGAGAGAGAGTGAGAGAGAGAAAGAGCACAAGAGGGGGGAGCGGGAGAGGGAGAAGCAGACTCCCTGCCGAGCAGGGAGCCCGATGCGGGACTCGATCCCGGGACTCCAGGATCATGACCTGAGCCGAAGGCAGTCGCTTAACCAACTGAGCCACCCAGGCGCCCAGTGAAATGGATTATTGAATTTAAGTCACTCTGTAGAGTAGCTGTATCAGCTTGATTTTGTTTCCAGATTGAAATTTAGCAACTTTATTTGAAAATGTTTTAAGGATTACCCAGTGTTCTCTTCACCAGATTGTGTCTTTTGTCTAAACACATTCTACTCCATCCAAGCTCATCTCTTTTCTCTTTACCTGTCTGGTGGTGGTTGTGTTTTATAAGATTTTCATCCCAGCCAAGATGTTTGGCCCCCTTGCTGTCAGAGCACGTGTTTGGCTGCATCTAGGAAAATCTAACTTTGCCAATGAGAAGAGTAACTACACACGTTACATCCATTGGAAGGCCAGTAGTATCTTCTTCATGTAATAAGACGAAAACTATTACTATGTTAAGTATTAAGAATATTTCATCAGGAATCAATAAAATGAATTCAGAAGCTACTTTCAAAGTGCACAACCACATCTAGAATGGTGGAAGCGTTAGGTGGATGGATCCCAAGTTAGGTGAACCTGGAATTGGGAAATTGTCCAATAAGCTCCAGTTTTCTTTTTCTTTCCTCAAAGTATGAGATACCTCCCACATGTTACTTTTTAAACGGACTTTTCCTACCACCGTTCTTTTAGCCTTAAGCTTTAATCATCTTCAATTTGCTATTGTTTGGCGACTGCCCACTCCGCCATACAAACACATACTTAACCAGTGTTTATTAAGCTTGTAGTATTAAGGCACTGTGAGAGTTAAAAAGGTTTTGACCTCCAAGTGTGCACAATCAATCAGTTACATCACTTCACTACAAGGCAATCTATTTTGCTTATAAAGATCAAGAAGTTCAGAGGAGGAAAGGGACTACTTCTGACCAGGTGATGAGGATGCAGGACTTTGAAGAATGAGTAAGATTTTAATATGGAGAGAGCAGTGTCTCTTGGTGAGAAATCATTAGTAAGAGCTTAGACGTAAGGTATTTTAAGACTTGGTCATTGGGTGCCTGGGTGGCTCAGTTGGTTAAGCGACTGCCTTCGGCTCAGGTCATGATCCCGGAGTCCTGGGATCGAGTCCCACATCGGGCTCCCTGCTCGGCGGGGAGTCTGCTTCTCCCTCTGACCCTACCCCCTCTTGCGCTCTCTCTCTCACTCTCTCTCTCAAATAAATAAATAAAATCTTAAAAAAAAAAAAAGACTTGGTCATTTAAATATTCAATAAATGTTAAGTGAGTGGATTTGAATAAACTGGTTTTGTTTTTGCAGAGTCCTATTGATACATTTCTCTTAAATATATTTTCATTACAATTTCTGAAACTGTAGTTCAAGCCCTTTATTTCTAGATTATGTAACAGCTTTCAAAGTAGTCTCTGTTCTTTCCCTAAGTCCTCTCTGTACTTACTAAACATCATTTTGATTACAGTTTTTGCTTAAAAATCTGCACAGTACAATCCAAAATCCTTAACCTGATATTCAGTTCTTATCATAGTCTTTTTAAAATCAATCTTTCCCATTTTTGTTGCCCCTTATTTCAGTCACGCTGCTTCTTTCTGCCTCTTCTCCCTTGCTATTTAGGCCAGTCTTTTAAGGTCCGGTTCAGATCCTGTCTCATTTAAGTAAATTTCCCAGACCACCACAACTGAAAATTTGGTTCTTATTTTCTGATATTATTGTCTCCTCACATGCATAGGAGTCAGTATTTATTGATTGGTAGGACAGATTCAGTCAAATTGTCTATTTTTTTGAGGTGGGTACTATTCCTATAATAAGCTTTTGAAATCCTGTATTATTTTTTCAGTCATACTCATTTTAAGTCCCCCCAAATGCTTGGTGTTTGGATATGAAAGTTTCTAGAGTTCTAACTCTCAAGTCCACTTTTCTATCTGGATATTGAGATAAAATTAGAGTCCTAAAGATTTGCTTGGGGGCGCCTGGGTGGCTCAGTTGGTTAAGCGACTGCCTTCGGCTCAGGTCATGATCCTGGAGTCCCGGGAT